>NW_027076126.1:0-300000 GCF_963932015.1 Anas acuta
ACTCCCCAGGGGAGCCTTTACGCAGCCCCACATGCAACTGGACCCTCCGGGTTCACTGTTCACGAGCAAACCTAAACGTAGCCCTAGCCGTCATGAGAGACCACTGAAAAATCAGGCCCAGGAAATGCGTTCCGAGCACTTTTTGCCCATCCAAAAGTGCCACCAAAGGAAGGCTTTGGGTACAAGAGAACTCCCCAGGGGAGCCTTTACGCAGCCCCACATGCAACTGGACCCTCGGGGTTCGCTGTTCCTGAGCAAACCTAAACCTATCCCTAGCCGTCATCGGAGACAAGTGAAAAATCAGGCCCCAGGAAATGCGTTGCGAGCCCCTTCGGACCATCCAAAACTGCCCCCAAAGGAAGGCTTTGGGTACAAGTGAACTCCCAGGGGAGCCTTTACGCAGCCCCACATGCAACTGGACCCTCCGGGTTCGCTGTTCCTGAGCAAACCTAAACATAGCCCTAGCCGTCATCGGAGAGAAGTGAAAAATCAGGCCCAAGGAAATGCGTTGCAAGTCCCTTCGGACCATCCAAAAGTGCCCCCAAAGGAAGGCTTTGGGTACAAGAGAACTCCCCAGGGGAGCCTTTACGCAGCCCCACATGCAACTGGACCCTCCGGGTTCAATTTTTCCGAGCAACCCTAAATATATCACTAGCCGGCATGGGAGAAGACTGAAAACCCGGGCCCCAGAAAACGCGTTGCAAGCCCCTTTGGATCATCCAAAAGTGTCACCAAAGGAAGGCTTTGGGTACAAGTGAACTCCCCAGGGGAGCCTTTACGCAGCCCCACATGCAACTGGACCCTCCGGGTTCGCCGTTTCCGAGCATCCCTAAACATAGACCTAACCGCATCGAAGACGAGTGAAAAATCAGGCCCCAGGAAATGCGTTGCGAGCCCTTTTTGCCCATCCAAAAGTGTCACCAAAGGAAGGCTTTGGGTACATCTGAAGTTCCCAGGGGAGCCTTTACGCAGCCCCACATGCAACTGGACCCTTCGGGTTCGATTTTTCCGAGCAACCCTAATTATATCCCTAACCGGTATGGGAGAAGACTGAAAACCCGGGCCCCAGAAAACGCGTTGCAAGCCCCTTTGGACCATCCAAAAGTGTCACCAAAGGAAGGCTTTGGGTACAAGAGAACTCCCCAGGGGAGCCTTTACACAGCCCCACATGCAACTGGACCCTCCGGGTTCGCTGTTTCCGAGCATCCCTAAACATAGTCCTAGACGGCATCGAAGACGAATGAAAAATCAGGCCCCAGGAAATGCGTTGCAAGCCCTTTTCGCCCATCCAAAAGTGCCCCCAAAGGAAGGCTTTGCGTACAAGTGAACTCCCCAGGGGAGCCTTTACGCAGCCCCACATGCAACTGGACCCTCCGGGTTCGCTGTTTCCGAGCATCCCTAAACATAGCCCTAGCCGGCATCGATGACGACTGAAAAATCAGGCCCCAGGAAATACGTTCCGAGTCCTTTTCGCCCATGCAAAATTGCCCCCAAAGAAGGCTTTGGGTACAATTGAACTCCCCAGGGGAGCCTTAACGCAGCCCATATGCAACTGGACCCTCCGGGTTCGCTGTTCCTAAGCAAACCTAAACATAGCCCTAGCCGTCATCGGAGACAAGTGAAAAATCAGGCCCCAGGAAATGCGTTGCGAGCCCCTTCGGACCATCCAAAAGTGTCACCAAAGGAAGGCTTTGGGTACAACTGAACTCCCCAGGGGATCCTTTACGCAGCCCCACATGCAACTGGAACCCTCCGGGTTCGCTGTTTCCGAGCATCCTTAAACATACCCCTAGCTGGCATCGAAGACTACTGAAAAATCAAGCCCCAGGAAATGCGTTCCGAGGCCTTTTCGCCCATCCAAAAGTGCCCCCAAAGGAAGGCTTTGGGTACAAGTGAACTCCCCAGGGGAGCCTTTACGCAGCCCCACATGCAACTGGACCCTTCAGGTTCGATTTTTCCGAGCAACCCTAAATATATCCCTAGCCCTGATGGGAGAAGACTGAAAACCGAGCCCCAGAGAACGCGTTGCAAGCCCCTTTGGACCATCCAAAAGTGTCACAAAAGGAAGGCATTGGGTACAAGTGAACTCCCCAGGGGAGCTTTACGCAGCCCCACATGCAACTGGACCCTCCGTGTTCGCTGTTTCCGAGCATCCCTAAACATAGCCCTAGCCGGCATCGATGACGAATGAAAAATCAGGCCCCAGGAAATGCGTTGCGAGCCTTTTTCGTCCATCCAAAAGTGCCCCCAAAGGAAGGCTTTGGGTACAAGTGAACTCCCCAGGGGAGCCTTTACGCAGCCCCACATGCAACTGGACCCTCCGGGTTCGCTGTTCATGAGCAAACCTAAACGTAGCCCTAGCAGTCATCGGAGACGACTGAAAAATCAGGCCCCAGGAAATGCGTTGCGAGCCCCTTTGGACCATCCAAAAGTGCCCGCAAAGGAAGGCTTTGGGTACAAGTGATCTCCCCAGGGGAGCCTTTACGCAGCCCCACATGCAACTGGACCCTCCGGGTTCGCTGTTCCTAAGCAAACCTATACATAGCCCTAGCCGTCATCGGAGACAAGTGAAAAATCAGGCCCCAGGAAATGCGTTGCGAGCCCCTTCGGACCATCCAAAAGTTCCCCCAAAGGCAGGCTTTGGGTACAAGTGAACTCCCCAGGGGAGCCTTTCGCAGCCCCACATGCAACTGGACCTCCGGGTTCGCTGTTCCTGAACAAACCTAAAGGTAACCCTAGCCGTCATCGGAGACGAGTGAAAAATCAGGCCCAGGAAATGCGTTCCGAGGCCTTTTCGCCCATCCAAATGTGCCCCAAAGGAAGACTTTGGGTACAAGAGAACTCCCCAGGGGAGCCTTTACGCAGCCCCACATGCAACTGGACCCTCCGGGTTCTCTGTTCCTGAGCAAACCTAAACGTAGCCCTAGCCGTCTTCGGAGACGAGTGAAAAATCAGGCCCCAGGAAATGCGTTGCGAGCCCCTTCGGACCATCCAATAGTTCCCCCAAAGGAAGGCTTTGGGTACAAGTGAACTCCCCAGGGGAGCCTTTACGCAGCCCCACATGCAACTGGACCCTTCGGGTTTGCTGTTTCCGAGCATCCCGAAATATAGCCCTAGCCGGCATCAAAGACGAATTAAAAATCAGTCCCCAGGAAATGCGTTGCGAGCCCTTTTGGTCCATCCAAAAGTGCCCCCAAAGGAAGGCTTTGGGGTACAAGTGAACTCCCCAGGGGAGCCTTTACGCAGCCCACATGCAACTGGACCCTCCGGGTTCGCTGTTTCCGAGCATCCCTAAACATAGCCCTAGCCGGCATCGAAGACGAATGAAAAATCAGGCCCCAGGAAATGCGTTGCGAGCCCCTTAGGACCATCCAAAAGTGCCCCCAAAGGAAGGCTTTGGGTACAAGTGAACTCCCCAGGGGAGCCTTTACGCAGCCCCACATGCAACTGGACCCTCCGGGTTCGCTGTTTCCGAGCATCACTAAACATAGCCCTAGCCGTCATCGGAGACGAGTGAAAAGTCAGGCCCAAGGAAATGCGTTGCGAGCCCCTTTGGACCATCCAAACGTGCCCCCAAAGGAAGGCTTTGGATACAAGTGAACTCCCCAGGGGAGCCTTTACGCAGCCGCACATGCAACTGGGACCCTCCGGGTTCGATTTTTCCGAGCAACCCTAAATATATCACTAGCCGGCATGGGAGAAGACTTAAACCCGGGCCCCAGAAAACGCGTTGCAAGCCCCTTTGGACCATCCAAGAGTATCACCAAAGGAAGGCTTTGGTACAAGTGAACTCCCCAGGGGAGCCTTACGCAGCCCCACATGCAACTGGACCCTTCGGGTTCGCTGTTCATGAGCAAACCTAAACGTAGCCCTAGCCGTCATCGGAGACGACTGAAAAATCAGGCCCCAGGAAATGCGTTCCGAGGCCTTTTCGCCCATCTAAATGTGCCCCCAAAGGAAGACTTTGGGTACAAGAGAACTCCCCAGGGGAGCCTTTACGCAGCCCCACATGCAACTGGACCCTCCGGGTTCGCTGTTTCCGAGAATCCCTAAACATAGCCCTAGACGGCATCGAAGACGACTGAAAAATCAGGCCCCAGGAAATGCGTTGCGAGCCCTTTTCGCCCATCAAAAGTGCCCGCAAAGGAACGCTTTGGGTACAAGTGAACTCCCCAGGGGAGCCTTTACGCAGCCCCACATGCTACTGGACCCTTCGGGATCGTTGTTTCCGAGCATCCCTAAACATAGCCCTAGCCGGCATCGAAGATGACTGAAAAATCACGCCCCAGGAAATGCGTTACGAGCCCTTTTCGCCCATCCAAAAGTGCCCCCAAAGGAAGGCTTTGGGTACAAGTGAACTCCCCAGGGGAGCCTTTACGCAGCCCCACATGCAACTGGACCCTCCGGGTTCGCTGTTTCCGAGCATCCCTAAACATAGCCCTAGCCGGCATCGATGACGACTGAAAAATCAGGCCCCAGGAAATGCGTTACGAGCCCTTTTCGCCCATCCAAAAGTGCCCCCAAAGGAAGGCTTTGGGTACAAGTGAACTCCCCAGGGAGCCTTTACGCAGCCCCACATGCAACTGGACCCTCCGGGTTCTCTGTTCCTGAGCAAACCTAAACGTAGCCCTAGCCGTCTTCGGAAACGAGTGAAAAATCAGGCCCCAGGAAATGCGTTGCGAGCCCTTTTCGCCCATCCAAAAGTGCCCCCAAAGGAAGGCTTTGGGTACAAGTGAACTCCCCAGGGGAGCCTTTACGCAGCCCCACATGCAACTGGACCCTCCGGGTTCGCTGTTCCTGAGCAAACCTAAACGTAGCCCTAGCCGTCATCGGAGACGAGTGAAAAATCAGGCCCCAGGAAATGCGTTCCGAGGCCTTTTCGCCCATCTAAATGTGCCCCCAAAGGAAGACTTTGGGTACAAGAGAACTCCCCAGGGGAGCCTTACGCAGCCCCACATGCAACTGGACCCTCCGGGTTCGCTGTTTCCGAGAATCCCTAAACATAGCCCTAGACGGCATCGAAGACGACTGAAAAATCAGGCCCCAGGAAATGCGTTGCGAGCCCTTTTCGCCCATCCAAAAGTGCCCGCAATGGAAGGCTTTGTGTACAAGTGAACTCCCCAGGGGAGCCTTTACGCAGCCCCACATGCAACTGGACCCTCCGGGTTCGATTTTTCCGAGCAACCCTAAATATATCACTAGCCGTCATGGGAGAAGACTGAAAACCCGGGCCCCAGAAAACGCGTTGCAAGCCCCTTTGGACCATCCAAAAGTGTCACCAAAGGAAGGCTTTGGGTACAAGTGAACTCCCCAGGGGAGCCTTTACGCAGCCCCACATGCAACTGGACCCTCCGGGTTCGCTGTTCATGAGCAAACCTAAACGTATCCCTAGCCGTCATCGGAGACGAGTGAAAAATCAGGCCCCAGGAAATGCGTTGCGAGCCCTTTTCGCCATCCAAAAGTGCCCCCAAAGGAAGGCTTTGGGTACAAGAGAACTCCCCAGGGGAGCCTTTACGCAGCCCCACATGCAACTGGACCGTCCGGGTTCGCTGTTTCCGAGCATCTCTAAACATAGCCCTAGACGGCATCGAAGACGACTGAAAAATCAGGCCCCAGGAAATGCGTTGCGAGCCCTTTTCGCCCATCCAAAAGTGCCCCAAAGGAAGGCTTTGGGTACAAGTGAACTCCCCAGGGGAGCCTTTACGCAGCCCGACATGCAACTGGACCCTCCGGGTTCGCTGTTTCCGAGCATCCCTAAACATAGCCAAGCCGGCATCGAAGACAAGTGAAAAATCAGGCCCATGAAATGCGTTGCGAGCCCCTTCAGACCATCCAAAAGTTCCCCCAAAGGCAGGCTTTGGGTACAAGTGAACTCCCCAGGGGAGCCTTTCGCAGCCCCACATGCAACTGGACCCTCCGGGTTCGCTGTTCCTGAACAAACCTAAACGTGGCCCTAGCCGTCATCGGAGACGACTGAAAAATCAGGCCCAGGAAATGCGTTCCGAGGCCTTTTCGCCCATCCAAATGTGCCCCCAAAGGAAGGCTTTGGGTACAAGTGAACTCCCCAGGGGAGCCTTTACGCAGCCCCACATGCAACTGGACCCTCCAGGTTTGCTGTTTTCCGAGCATCCCTAAACATATCCCTAGCCGGCATCGGAGACGAGTTGAAAAATCAGGCCCCAGGAAATGCGTTGCGAGCCCTTTTCGTCCATCCAAAAGTGCCCCCAAAGGAAGGCTTTGGGTACAAGTGAACTCCCCAGGGGAGCCTTTACGCAGCCCCACATGCAACTGGACCCTCCGGGTTCTCTGTTCCTGAGCATCCTAAACATAGCCCTAGCCGGCATCGAAGATGACTGAAAAATCAGGCCCAGGAAATGTGTAGCGAGCCCCTTTGGACCATCCAAAAGTGCCCCCAAAGGAAGGCTTTGGATACAAGTGAACTCCCCAGGGGAGCCTTTACGCAGCCCCACATGCAACTGGACCCTCCGGGTTCGCTGTTTCCGAGCATCCCTAAACATAGCCCTTGCCGGCATCGAAGTCGACTGAAAAATCAGGCCCCAGGAAATGCGTTGCGAGCCCTTTTCGCCCATCCAAAAGTGCCCCCAAAGGAAGGCTTTGGGTACAAGTGAACTCCCCAGGGGAGACTTATGCAGCCCCACATGCAACTGGACCCTCCGGGTTCGATTTTTCCGAGCAACCCTAAATATATCACTAGCCGGCTTGGGAGAAGACTGAAAACCCGGGCCCCAGAAAACGCGTTGCAAGCCCCTTTGGACCATCCAAAAGTGCCCGCAAAGGAAGGCTTTGGGTACAAGTGAACTCCCCAGGGGAGCCTTTACGCAGCCCCACATGCAACTGGACCCTAGGGTTCGCTGTTCATGAGCAAACCTAAACGTAGCCCTAGCCGTCATCGGAGACGAGTGAAAAATCAGGCCCCAGGAAATGCGTTGTAAGCCCCTTTGGACCATCCAAAAGTGCCCGCAAAGGAAGGCTTTGGGTACAAGTGATCTCCCCAGGGGAGCCTTTACACAGCCCCACATGCAACTGGACCCTCCGGGTTCGCTGTTCCTGAGCAAACCTAAACGTAGCCCTAGCCGTCATCGGAGACAAGTGAAAATTCAGGCCCCAGGAAATGCGTTCCGAGGCCTTTTCGCCCATCCAAATGTGCCCCCAAAGGAAGACTTTGGGTACAAGAGAACTCCCCAGGGGAGCCTTTACGCAGCCCCACATGCAACTGGACCCTCCGGGTTCGCTGTTTCCGAGCATCACTAAACATAGCCCTAGCCGTCATCGGAGACGAGTGAAAAGTCAGGCCCAAGGAAATGCGTTGCGAGCCCCTTTGGACCATCCAAACGTGCCCCCAAAGGAAGGCTTTGGATCCAAGTGAACTCCCCAGGGGAGCCTTTACGCAGCCGCACATGCAACTGGACCCTCCGGGTTCGATTTTTCCGAGCAACCCTAAATATATCACTAGCCGGCATGGGAGAAGACTTAAAACCCGGGCCCCAGAAAACGCGTTGCAAGCCCCTTTGGACCATCCAAGAGTATCACCAAAGGAAGGCTTTGGGTACAAGTGAACTCCCCAGGGGAGCCTTTACGCAGCCCCACATGCAACTGGACCCTTCGGGTTCGCTGTTCATGAGCAAACCTAAACGTAGCCCTAGCCGTCATCGGAGACGACTGAAAAATCAGGCCCCAGGAAATGCGTTCCGAGGCCTTTTCGCCCATCTAAATGTGCCCCCAAAGGAAGACTTTGGGTACAAGAGAACTCCCCAGGGGAGCCTTTACGCAGCCCCACATGCAACTGGACCCTCCGGGTTCGCTGTTTCCGAGAATCCCTAAACATAGCCCTAGACGGCATCGAAGACGACTGAAAAATCAGGCCCCAGGAAATGCGTTGCGAGCCCTTTTCGCCCATCCAAAAGTGCCCGCAAAGGAACGCTTTGGGTACAAGTGAACTCCCCAGGGGAGCCTTTACGCAGCCCCACATGCTACTGGACCCTTCGGGATCGTTGTTTCCGAGCATCCCTAAACATAGCCCTAGCCGGCATCGAAGATGACTGAAAAATCACGCCCCAGGAAATGCGTTACGAGGCCTTTTCGCCCATCCAAAAGTGCCCCCAAAGGAAGGCTTTGGGTACAAGTGAACTCCCCAGGGGAGCCTTTACGCAGCCCCACATGCAACTGGACCCTCCGGGTTCGCTGTTTCCGAGCATCCCTAAACATAGCCCTAGCCGGCATCGATGACGACTGAAAAATCAGGCCCCAGGAAATGCGTTACGAGCCCTTTTCGCCCATCCAAAAGTGCCCCCAAAGGAAGGCTTTGGGTACAAGTGAACTCCCCAGGGGAGCCTTTACGCAGCCCCACATGCAACTGGACCCTCCGGGTTCTCTGTTCCTGAGCAAACCTAAACGTAGCCCTAGCCGTCTTCGGAAACGAGTGAAAAATCAGGCCCCAGGAAATGCGTTGCGAGCCCTTTTCGCCCATCCAAAAGTGCCCCCAAAGGAAGGCTTTGGGTACAAGTGAACTCCCCAGGGGAGCCTTTACGCAGCCCCACATGCAACTGGACCCTCCGGGTTCGCTGTTCCTGAGCAAACCTAAACGTAGCCCTAGCCGTCATCGGAGACGAGTGAAAAATCAGGCCCCAGGAAATGCGTTCCGAGGCCTTTTCGCCCATCTAAATGTGCCCCCAAAGGAAGACTTTGGGTACAAGAGAACTCCCCAGGGGAGCCTTTACGCAGCCCCACATGCAACTGGACCCTCCGGGTTCGCTGTTTCCGAGAATCCCTAAACATAGCCCTAGACGGCATCGAAGACGACTGAAAAATCAGGCCCCAGGAAATGCGTTGCGAGCCCTTTTCGCCCATCCAAAAGTGCCCGCAATGGAAGGCTTTGTGTACAAGTGAACTCCCCAGGGGAGCCTTTACGCAGCCCCACATGCAACTGGACCCTCCGGGTTCGATTTTTCCGAGCAACCCTAAATATATCACTAGCCGGCATGGGAGAAGACTGAAAACCCGGGCCCCAGAAAACGCGTTGCAAGCCCCTTTGGACCATCCAAAAGTGTCACCAAAGGAAGGCTTTGGGTACAAGTGAACTCCCCAGGGGAGCCTTTACGCAGCCGCACATGCAACTGGACCCTCCGGGTTCGCTGTTCATGAGCAAACCTAAACGTATCCCTAGCCGTCATCGGAGACGAGTGAAAAATCAGGCCCCAGGAAATGCGTTGCGAGCCCTTTTCGCCCATCCAAAAGTGCCCCCAAAGGAAGGCTTTGGGTACAAGAGAACTCCCCAGGGGAGCCTTTACGCAGCCCCACATGCAACTGGACCCTCCGGGTTCGCTGTTTCCGAGCATCCCTAAACATAGCCCTAGACGGCATCGATGACGACTGAAAAATCAGGCCCCAGGAAATGCGTTGCGAGCCCTTTTCGCCCATCCAAAAGTGCCCCCAAAGGAAGGCTTTGGGTACAAGTGAACTCCCCAGGGGAGCCTTTACGCAGCCCGACATGCAACTGGACCCTCCGGGTTCGCTGTTTCCGAGCATCCCTAAACATAGCCCAAGCCGGCATCGAAGACAAGTGAAAAATCAGGACCCAGGAAATGCGTTGCGAGCCCCTTCAGACCATCCAAAAGTTCCCCCAAAGGCAGGCTTTGGGTACAAGTGAACTCCCCAGGGGAGCCTTTCGCAGCCCCACATGCAACTGGACCCTCCGGGTTCGCTGTTCCTGAACAAACCTAAACGTGGCCCTAGCCGTCATCGGAGACGACTGAAAAATCAGGCCCCAGGAAATGCGTTCCGAGGCCTTTTCGCCCATCCAAATGTGCCCCCAAAGGAAGGCTTTGGGTACAAGTGAACTCCCCAGGGGAGCCTTTACGCAGCCCCACATGCAACTGGACCCTCCAGGTTCGCTGTTTCCGAGCATCCCTAAACATATCCCTAGCCGGCATCGGAGACGAGTGAAAAATCAGGCCCCAGGAAATGCGTTGCGAGCCCTTTTCACCCGTCCAAAAGTGCCCCCAAAGGAAGGCTTTGGGTACAAGTGAACTCCCCAGGGGAGCCTTTACGCAGCCCCACATGCAACTGGACCCTCCGGGTTCTCTGTTCCTGAGCATCCCTAAACATAGCCCTAGCCGGCATCGAAGATGACTGAAAAATCAGGCCCCAGGAAATGTGTTGCGAGCCCCTTTGGACCATCCAAAAGTGCCCCCAGAGGAAGGCTTTGGATACAAGTGAACTCCCCAGGGGAGCCTTTACGCAGCCCCACATGCAACTGGACCCTCCGTGTTCGCTGTTTCCGAGCATCCCTAAACATAGCCCTTGCCGGCATCGAAGTCGACTGAAAAATCAGGCCCCAGGAAATGCGTTGCGAGCCCTTTTCGCCCATCCAAAAGTGCCCGCAAAGGAAGGCTTTGGGTACAAGTGAACTCCCCAGGGGAGCCTTTACGCAGCCCCACATGCAACTGGACCCTCCGGGTTCGATTTTTCCGAGCAACCCTAAATATATCACTAGCCGGCTTGGGAGAAGACTGAAAACCCGGGCCCCAGAAAACGCGTTGCAAGCCCCTTTGGACCATCCAAAAGTGCCCGCAAAGGAAGGCTTTGGGTACAAGTGAACTCCCCAGGGGAGCCTTTACGCAGCCCCACATGCAACTGGACCCTAGGGTTCGCTGTTCATGAGCAAACCTAAACGTAGCCCTAGCCGTCATCGGAGACGAGTGAAAAATCAGGCCCCAGGAAATGCGTTGTAAGCCCCTTTGGACCATCCAAAAGTGCCCGCAAAGGAAGGCTTTGGGTACAAGTGATCTCCCCAGGGGAGCCTTTACACAGCCCCACATGCAACTGGACCCTCCGGGTTCGCTGTTCCTGAGCAAACCTAAACGTAGCCCTAGCCGTCATCGGAGACGAGTGAAAAATCAGGCCCCAGGAAATGCGTTCCGAGGCCTTTTCGCCCATCCAAATGTGCCCCCAAAGGAAGACTTTGGGTACAAGAGAACTCCCCAGGGGAGCCTTTACGCAGCCCCACATGCAACTGGACCCTCCGGGTTCGCTGTTTCCGAGCATCCCTAAACATAGCCCTAGACGGCATCGAAGAAGACTGAAAAATCAGGCCCCAGGAAATGCGTTGCGAGCCCTTTTCGCTCATCCAAAAGTGCCCCCAAAGGAAGGCTTTGGGTACAAGTGAACTCCCCAGGGGAGCCTTTACGCAGCCCCACATGCAACTGGACCCTCCGGGTTCGCTGTTTCCGAGCATCCCTAAACATAGCCCAAGCCAGCATCGAAGACAAGTGAAAAATCAGGACCCAGAAAACGCGTTGCGAGCCCCTTCAGACCATCCAAAAGTGACCCCAAAGGCAGGCTTTGGGTACAAGTGAACTCCCCAGGGGAGCCTTTCGCAGCCCCACATGCAACTGGACCCTCCGGGTTCGCTGTTTCCGAGCATCCCTAAACATAGCCCAAGCCGGCATCGAAGACAAGTGAAAAATCAGGACCGAGGAAATGCGTTGCGAGCCCCTTCAGACCATCCAAAAGTTCCCCCAAAGGCAGGCTTTCGGTACAAGTGAACTCCCCAGGGGAGCCTTTCGCAGCCCCACATGCAACTGGACCCTCCGTGTTCGCTGTTCCTGAGCAAACCTAAACGTAGCCCTAGCCGTCATCGGAGACGAGTGAAAAATCAGGCCCCAGGAAATGAGTTGCGAGCCCTTTTTGCCAAGCCAAAAGTGCCCGCAAAGGAAGGCTTTGGGTACAAGTGAACTCCCCAGGGGAGCCTTTACGCAGCCCCACATGCAACTGGACCCTCCGGGTTCGCTGTTTCCGAGAATCCCTAAACATAGCCCTAGACGGCATCGAAGACGACTGAAAAATCAGGCCCCAGGAAATGCGTTGCGAGCCCTTTTCGCCCATCCAAAAGTGTCCGCAAAGGAACGCTTTGGGTACAAGTGAACTCCCCAGGGGAGCCTTTACGCAGCCCCACATGCTACTGGACCCTTCGGGATCGTTGTTTCCGAGCATCCCTAAATATAGCCCTAGCCGGCATCGAAGATGACTGAAAAATCACGCCCCAGGAAATGCGTTACGAGCCCTTTTCGCCCATCCAAAAGTGCCCCCAAAGGAAGGCTTTGGGTACAAGTGAACTCCCCAGGGGAGCCTTTACGCAGCCCCACATGCAACTGGACCCTCCGGGTTCGCTGTTCCTGAGCAAACCTAAACGTAGCCCTAGCCGTCTTCGGAAACGAGTGAAAAATCAGGCCCCAGGAAATGCGTTGCGAGCCCTTTTCGCCCATCCAAAAGTGCCCCCAAAGGAAGGCTTTGGGTACAAGTGAACTCCCCAGGGGAGCCTTTACGCAGCCCCACATGCAACTGGGCCCTCCGGGTTCGCTGTTCCTGAGCAAACCTAAACGTAGCCCTAGCCGTCATCGGAGAAGAGTGAAAAATCAGGCCCCAGGAAATGCGTTCCGAGGCCTTTTCGCCCATCTAAATGTGCCCCCAAAGGAAGACTTTGGGTACAAGAGAACTCCCCAGGGGAGCCTTTACGCAGCCCCACATGCAACTGGACCCTCCGGGTTCGCTGTTCCTGAGCAAACCTATACATAGCCCTAGCCGACTTCGAAGACGAGTGAAAAATCAGGCCCCAGGAAATGCGTTGCGAGCCCTTTTCGCCCATCCAAATGTGCCCCCAAAGAAAGGCTTTGGGTACAAGTGAACTCCCCAGGGGAGCCTTTACGCAGCCCCACATGCAACTGGACCCTTCGGGTTTGCTGTTTCCGAGCATCCCTAAACGTAGCTCTAGCCGTCATCGGAGACGAGTGAAAAATCAGGCCCCAGGAAATGCGTTGCGAGCCCCTTTGGACCATCCAAAAGTGCCCCCAAAGGAAGGCTTTGGGTACAAGTGAACTCCCCAGGGGAGCCTTTACGCAGCCCCACATGCAACTGGACCCTCCGGGTTCGCTGCTCCTAAGCAAACCTAAACATAGCCCTATCCGTCATCGGAGACAAGTGAAAATTCAGGCCCTAGGAAATGCGTTGCGAGCCCCTTCGGACCATCCAAAAGTTCCCCCAAAGGAAGGCTTTGGGTACAAGTGAACTCCCCAGGGGAGCCTTTACGCAGCCCCACATGCAACTGGACCCTCCTGGTTTGCTGTTCCTGAGCAAACCTAAACGTAGCCCTATCCGTCATCGGAGACGACTGAAAAATCAGGCCCCAGGAAATGCGTTCCGAGGCCTTTTCGCCCATCCAAAAGTGGCCCCAAAGGAAGGCTTTGGGTACAACTGAACTCCCCAGGGGAGCCTTTACGCAGCCCCACATGCAACTGGACCCTCCGGATTCGCTGTTTCCGAGCATCCCTAAACATAGCCCTAGCCGGCATCGAAGACGACTGAAAAATCAGGCCCCAGGAAATGCGTTGCGAGCCATTTTCGCCCATCCAAATGTGCCCCCAAAGGAAGGCTTTGGGTACAAGAGAACTCCCCAGGGGAGCCTTTACACAGCCCCACATGCAACTGGACCCTCCGGGTTCGCTGTTCATGAGCAAACCTAAACGTAGCCCTAGCCGGCATCGGAGACGAGTGAAAAATCAGGCCCCAGGAAATGCGTTGCGAGCCCCTTTGGACCATCCAAAAGTGCCCCCAAAGGAAGGCTTTGGGTACAAGTGAACTCCCCAGGGGAGCCTTTACGCAGCCCCACATGCAACTGGACACTCCGGGTTCGATTATTCCGAGCAACCCTAAATATATCACTAGCCGGCATGGGAGAAGACTGAAAACCCGGGCCCCAGAAAACGCGTTGCAAGCCCCTTTGGACCATCCAAAAGTGTCACCAAAGGAAGGCTTTGGGTACAAGTGAACTCCCCAGGGGAGCCTTTACGCAGCCCCACATGCAACTGGACCCTCCGGGTTCGCTGTTTCCGAGCATCCCTAAACACATCCCTAGCCGGCATCGAAGACGACTGTAAAATCAGGTCCCAGGAAACGCGTTGCGAGCCCTTTTCGCCCATCCAAAAGTGCCCCCAAAGGAAGGCTTTGGGTACAAGAGAACTCCCCAGGGGAGCCTTTACGCAGCCCCACAAGCAACTGGACCCTTCGGGTTCGATTTTTCCGAGCAACCCTAAATATATCCCTAGCCGGCATGGGAGAAGACTGAAAACCCGGGCCACAGAAAACGCGTTGCGAGCCCTTTTCGCCCATCCAAAAGTGCCCCCAAAGGAAGGCTTTGGGTACAAGTGAACTCCCCAGGGGAGCCTTTACGCAGCCCCACATGCAACTGGACCCTCCGGGTTCGCTGTTTCCGAGCATCCCTAAACATAGCCCTAGCCGGCATCGATGACGACTGAAAAATCAGGCCCCAGGAAATGCGTTGCGGTCCTTTTCGCCCGTCCAAAAGTGCCCCCAAAGGAAGGCTTTGGGTACAAGAGAACTCCCCAGGGGAGCCTTTACGCAGCCCCACATGCAACTGGACCCTCCGGGTTCGCTGTTCCTGAGCAAACCTATACATAGCCCTAGCCGACTTCGAAGACGAGTGAAAAATCAGGCCCCAGGAAATGCGTTCCGAGCCCTTTTCGCCCATCCAAATGTGCCCCCAAAGAAAGGCTTTGGGTACAAGTGAACTCCCCAGGGGAGCCTTTACGCAGCCCCACATGCAACTGCAACCTCCGGGTTCGCTGTTCCTGAGCAAACCTATACATAGCCCTAGCCGACTTCGAAGACGAGTGAAAAATCAGGCCCCAGGAAATGCGTTCCGAGCCCTTTTCGCCCATCCAAATGTGCCCCCAAAGAAAGGCTTTGGGTACAAGTGAACTCCCCAGGGGAGCCTTTACGCAGCCCCACATGCAACTGGACCCTCCGGGTTCGCTGTTTCCGAGCATCCCTAAACATAACCCTAGCCGTCTTCGGAGACGAGTGAAATATCAGGCCCCATGAAATGCGTTCCGAGGCCTTTTCGTCCATCCAAAAGTGCCCCCAAAGGAAGGCTTTGGGTACAAGTGAACTCCCCAGGGGAGCCTTTACGCAGCCCCACATGCAACTGGACCCTCCGGGTTCAACGTTTCCGAGCATCCCTAAACATAGCCCTAGCCGGCAACGATGACGACTGAAAAATCAGGCCCCAGGAAATGCGTTGCGAGCCCCTTTCGCCCATCCAAAAGTGGCGCCAAAGGAAGGCTTTGGGTACAAGAGAACTCCCCAGGGGAGCCTTTACGCAGCCCCACATGCAACTGAACCCTCCGGGTTCGCTGTTCCTAAGCAAAACTAAACATAGCCCTATCCGTCATCGGAGACGAGTGAAAAATCAGGCCCCAGGAAATGCGTTGCGAGCCCTTTTCGCCCATCCAAAAGTGCCCCCAAAGGAAGGCTTTGGGTACAAGTGAACTCCCCAGGGGAGCCTTTAAGCAGCCCCACATGCAACTTGACCCTCCGGGTTCGCTGTTTCCGAGCATCCCTAAACATATCCCTAGCCGGCATCGATGACGACTGCAAAATCAGACCCCAGGAAATGCGTTGCGAGCCCTTTTCGCCCATCCAAAAGTGGCCCCAAAGGAAGGCTTTGGGTACAAGTGAACTCCCCAGGGGAGCCTTTACGCAGTCCCACATGCAACTGGACCCTCCGGGTTCGCTGTTCCTGAGCAAACCTAAACGTAGCCCTTGCCGTCATCGGAGACGAGTGAAAAATCAGGCCCAAGGAAATGCGTTGCGAGCCCCTTTGGACCATCCAGAAGTGCCCCCAAAGGAAGGATATGGGTACAAGTGAACTCCCCAGGGCAGCCTTTACGCAGCCCCACATGCAACTGGACCCTCCGGGTTCGCTGTTCCTTAGCAAACCTATACATAGCCCTAGCCGACTTCGAAGACGAGTGAAAAATCAGGCCCCAGGAAATGCGTTGCGAGCCCTTTTCGCCCATCCAAATGTGCCCCCAAAGAAAGGCTTTGGGTACAAGTGAACTCCCCAGGGGAGCCTTTACGCAGCCCCACATGCAACTGGACCCTTCGGGTTTGCTGTTTCCGAGCATCCCTAAACGTAGCTCTAGCCGTCATCGGAGACGAGTGAAAAATCAGGCCCCAGGAAATGCGTTGCGAGCCCCTTTGGACCATCCAAAAGTGCCCCCAAAGGAAGGCTTTGGGTACAAGTGAACTCCCCAGGGGAGCCTTTACGCAGCCCCACATGCAACTGGACCCTCCGGGTTCGCTGTTCCTAAGCAAACCTAAACATAGCCCTATCCGTCATCGGAGACAAGTGAAAATTCAGGCCCTAGGAAATGCGTTGCGAGCCCCTTCGGACCATCCAAAAGTTCCCCCAAAGGAAGGCTTTGGGTACAAGTGAACTCCCCAGGGGAGCCTTTACGCAGCCCCACATGCAACTGGACCCTCCTGGTTTGCTGTTCCTGAGCAAACCTAAACGTAGCCCTAGCCGTCATCGGAGACGACTGAAAAATCAGGCCCCAGGAAATGCGTTCCGAGGCCTTTTCGCCCATCCAAAAGTGCCCCCAAAGGAAGGCTTTGGGTACAAGTGAACTCCCCAGGGGAGCCTTTACGCAGCCCCACATGCAACTGGACCCTCCGGGTTCGCTGTTTCCGAGCATCCCTAAACATAGCCCTAGCCGGCATCGAAGACGACTGAAAAATCAAGCCCCAGGAAATGCGTTGCGAGCCATTTTCGCCCATCCAAATGTGCCCCCAAAGGAAGGCTTTGGGTACAAGAGAACTCCCCAGGGGAGCCTTTACACAGCCCCACATGCAACTGGACCCTCCGGGTTCGCTGTTCATGAGCAAACCTAAACGTAGCCCTAGCCGGCATCGGAGACGAGTGAAAAATCAGGCCCCAGGAAATGCGTTGCGAGCCCCTTTGGACCATCCAAAAGTGCCCCCAAAGGAAGGCTTTGGGTACAAGTGAACTCCCCAGGGGAGCCTTTACGCAGCCCCACATGCAACTGGACCCTCCGGGTTCGATTATTCCGAGCAACCCTAAATATATCACTAGCCGGCATGGGATAAGACTGAAAACCCGGGCCCCAGAAAACGCGTTGCAAGCCCCTTTGGACCATCCAAAAGTGTCACCAAAGGAAGGCTTTGGGTACAAGTGAACTCCCCAGGGGAGCCTTTACGCAGCCCCACATGCAACTGGACCCTCCGGGTTCGCTGTTTCCGAGCATCCCTAAACACATCCCTAGCCGGCATCGAAGACGACTGTAAAATCAGGTCCCAGGAAATGCGTTGCGAGCCCTTTTCGCCCATCCAAAAGTGCCCCCAAAGGAAGGCTTTGGGTACAAGAGAACTCCCCAGGGGAGCCTTTACGCAGCCCCACAAGCAACTGGACCCTTCGGGTTCGATTTTTCCGAGCAACCCTAAATATATCCCTAGCCGGCATGGGAGAAGACTGAAAACCCGGGCCACAGAAAACGCGTTACAAGCCCCTTTGGACCATCCAAAAGTGTCACCAAAGGAAGGCTTTGGGTACAAGTGAACTCCCCAGGGGAGCCTTTACGCAGCCGCACATGCAACTGGACCCTCCGGGTTCGCTGTTCATGAGCAAACCTAAACGTATCCCTAGCCGTCATCGGAGACGAGTGAAAAATCAGGCCCCAGGAAATGCGTTGCGAGCCCTTTTCGCCCATCCAAAAGTGCCCCCAAAGGAAGGCTTTGGGTACAAGAGAACTCCCCAGGGGAGCCTTTACGCAGCCCCACATGCAACTGGACCCTCCGGGTTCGCTGTTTCCGAGCATCCCTAAACATAGCCCTAGACGGCATCGAAGACGACTGAAAAATCAGGCCCCAGGAAATGCGTTGCGAGCCCTTTTCGCCCATCCAAAAGTGCCCCCAAAGGAAGGCTTTGGGTACAAGTGAACTCCCCAGGGGAGCCTTTACGCAGCCCGACATGCAACTGGACCCTCCGGGTTCGCTGTTTCCGAGCATCCCTAAACATAGCCCAAGCCGGCATCGAAGACAAGTGAAAAATCAGGACCCAGGAAATGCGTTGCGAGCCCCTTCAGACCATCCAAAAGTTCCCCCAAAGGCAGACTTTGGGTACAAGTGAACTCCCCAGGGGAGCCTTTCGCAGCCCCACATGCAACTGGACCCTCCGGGTTCGCTGTTCCTGAACAAACCTAAACGTGGCCCTAGCCGTCATCGGAGACGACTGAAAAATCAGGCCCCAGGAAATGCGTTCCGAGGCCTTTTCGCCCATCCAAATGTGCCCCCAAAGGAAGGCTTTGGGTACAAGTGAACTCCCCAGGGGAGCCTTTACGCAGCCCCACATGCAACTGGACCCTCCAGGTTCGCTGTTTCCGAGCATCCCTAAACATATCCCTAGCCGGCATCGGAGACGAGTGAAAAATCAGGCCCCAGGAAATGCGTTGCGAGCCCTTTTCGTCCATCCAAAAGTGCCCCCAAAGGAAGGCTTTGGGTACAAGTGAACTCCCCAGGGGAGCCTTTACGCAGCCCCACATGCAACTGGACCCTCCGGGTTCTCTGTTCCTGAGCATCCGTAAACATAGCCCTAGCCGGCATCGAAGATGACTGAAAAATCAGGCCCCAGGAAATGTGTTGCGAGCCCCTTTGGACCATCCAAAAGTGCCCCCAAAGGAAGGCTTTGGATACAAGTGAACTCCCCAGGGGAGCCTTTACGCAGCCCCACATGCAACTGGACCCTCCGTGTTCGCTGTTTCCGAGCATCCCTAAACATAGCCCTTGCCGGCATCGAAGTCGACTGAAAAATCAGGCCCCAGGAAATGCGTTGCGAGCCCTTTTCGCCCATCCAAAAGTGCCCCCAAAGGAAGGCTTTGGGTACAAGTGAACTCCCCAGGGGAGCCTTTACGCAGCCCCACATGCAACTGGACCCTCCGGTTTCGATTTTTCCGAGCAACCCTAAATATATCACTAGCCGGCTTGGGAGAAGACTGAAAACCCGGGCCCCAGAAAACGCGTTGCAAGCCCCTTTGGACCATCCAAAAGTGCCCGCAAAGGAAGGCTTTGGGTACAAGTGAACTCCCAAGGGGAGCCTTTACGCAGCCCCACATGCAACTGGACCCTAGGGTTCGCTGTTCATGAGCAAACCTAAACGTAGCCCTAGCCGTCATCGGAGACGAGTGAAAAATCAGGCCCCAGGAAATGCGTTGTAAGCCCCTTTGGACCATCCAAAAGTGCCCGCAAAGGAAGGCTTTGGGTACAAGTGATCTCCCCAGGGGAGCCTTTACACAGCCCCACATGCAACTGGACCCTCCGGGTTCGCTGTTCCTGAGCAAACCTAAACGTAGCCCTAGCCGTCATCGGAGACGAGTGAAAAATCAGGCCCCAGGAAATGCGTTCCGAGGCCTTTTCGCCCATCCAAATGTGCCCCCAAAGGAAGACTTTGGGTACAAGAGAACTCCCCAGGGGAGCCTTTACGCAGCCCCACATGCAACTGGACCCTCCGGGTTCGCTGTTTCCGAGCATCCCTAAACATAGCCCTAGACGGCATCGAAGAAGACTGAAAAATCAGGCCCCAGGAAATGCGTTGCGAGCCCTTTTCGCTCATCCAAAAGTGCCCCCAAAGGAAGGCTTTGGGTACAAGTGAACTCCCCAGGGGAGCCTTTACGCAGCCCCGCATGCAACTGGACCCTCCGGGTTCGCTGTTTCCGAGCATCCCTAAACATAGCCCAAGCCAGCATCGAAGACAAGTGAAAAATCAGGACCCAGAAAACGCGTTGCGAGCCCCTTCAGACCATCCAAAAGTGATCCCAAAGGCAGGCTTTGGGTACAAGTGAACTCCCCAGGGGAGCCTTTCGCAGCCCCACATGCAACTGGACCCTCCGGGTTCTCTGTTCCTGAGCAAACCTAAACGTAGCCCAAGCCGTCTTCGGAGACGAGTGAAAAATCAGGCCCCAGGAAATGCGTTGCGAGCCCTTTTCGTCCATCCAAAAGTGCCCCCAAAGGAAGGCTTTGGGTACAAGTGATCTCCCCAGGGGAGCCTTTACGCAGCCCCACATGCAACTGGACCCTCCGGGTTCGCTGTTTCCGAGCATCCCTAAACATAGCCCTAGCCGGCATCGATGACGACTGAAAAATCACGCCCCAGGAAATGCGTTGCGAGCCCTTTTCGTCCATCCAAAAGTGCCCTCAAAGGAAGGCTTTGGGTACAAGTGAACTCCCCAGGGGAGCCTTTACGCAACCCCACATGCAACTGGACCCTCCGGGTTCGCTGTTCCTGAGCAAACCTAAACGTAGCCCTAGCCGTCATCGGAGACGAGTGAAAAATCAGGCCCCAGGAAATGCGTTACGAGGCCTTTTCGCCCATCCAAATGTGCCCCCAAAGGAAGACTTTGGGTACAAGAGAACTCCCCAGGGGAGTCTTTACGCAGCCGCACATGCAACTGGGCCCTCCGGGTTCGCTGTTTCCGAGCATCCCTAAACATAGCCCTAGACGGCATCGAAGACGACTGAAAAATCAGGCCTCAGGAAATGCGTTGCGAGCCCTTTTCGCCCATCCAAAAGTGCCCCCAAAGGAAGGCTTTGGGTACAAGTGAACTCCCCAGGGGAGCCTTTACGCAGCCCCACATGCAACTGGACCCTTCGGGTTCAATTTTTCCGAACAACCCTAAATATATCACTAGCCGGCATGGGATAAGACTGAAAACCCGGGCCCCAGAAAACTCGTTGGAAGCCCCTTTGGACCATCCAAAAGTGTCACCAAAGGAAGGCTTTTGGTACAAGTGAACTCCCCAGGGGAGCCTTTACGCAGCCCCACATGCAACTGGACCCTCCGGGTTCTCTGTTCCTGAGCAAACCTAAACGTAGCCCTAGCCGTCTTCGGAGACGAGTGAAAAATCAGGCCCCAGGAAATGCGTTGCGAGCCCTTTTTGCCAATCCAAAAGTGTCTCCAAAGGAAGGCTTTGGGTACATCTGAAGTTCCCAGGGGAGCCTTTACGCAGCCCCACATGCAACTGGACCCTTCGGGTTCGATTTTTCCGAGCAACCCTAATTATATCCCTAACCGGCATGGGAGAAGACTGAAAACCCGGGCCCCAGAAAACGCGTTGCAAGCCCCTTTGGACCATCCAAATGTGTCACCAAAGGAAGGCTTTGGGTACAAGAGAACTCCCCAGGGGAGCCTTTACGCAGCCCCACATGCAACTGGACCCTCCGGGTTCGCTGTTTCCGAGCATCCCTAAACATAGTCCTAGACGGCATCGAAGACGAATGAAAAATCAGGCCCCAGGAAGTGCGTTGCAAGCCCTTTTCGCCCATCCAAAAGTGCCCCCAAAGGAAGGCTTTGGGTACAAGTGAACTCCCCAGGGGAGCCTTAACGCAGCCCCACATGCAACTGGACCCTCCGGGTTCGCTGTTCCTAAGCAAACCTAAACATAGCCCTAGCCGTCATTGGAGACAAGTGAAAAATCAGGCCCCAGGAAATGAGTTGCGAGCCCTTTTTGCCAAGCCAAAAGTGCCCGCAAAGGAAGGCTTTGCGTACAAGTGAACTCCCCTGCGGAGCCTTTACGCAGCCCCACATGCAACTGGACCCTCCGGGTTCGCTGTTCCTAAGCAAACCTAAACATAGCCCTAGCCGTCATCGGAGACAAGTGAAAAATCAGGCCCCAGGAAATGCGTTGCGAGCCCCTTCGGACCATCCAAAAGTTCCCCCAAAGGAAGGCTTTGGGTACAAGTGAACTCCCCAGGGGAGACTTTACGCAGCCCCACATGCAACTGGACCCTCCGGGTTCGCTGTTTCCGAGCATCTCTAAACATAGTCCTAGACGGCATCGGAGAGGAGTGAAAAATCAGGCCCCAGGAAATGCGTTCCGAGGCATTTTCGCCCATCCAAAAGTGCCCGCAAAGGAAGGCTTTGGGTACAGGTGAACTCCCCAGGGGAGCCTTTACGCAGCCCCACATGCAACTGGACCCTAGGGTTCGCTGTTCATGAGGAAACCTAAACGTAGCCCTAGCCGTCATCGGAGATGAGTGAAAAATCAGGCCCCAGGAAATGCGTTACGAGCCCTTTTCGCCCATCCAAATGTGCCCCCAAAGGAAGGCTTTGGGTACAAGTGAACTCCCCAGGGGAGCCTTTACGCAGCCCCACATGCAACTGGACCCTCCGGGTTCGCTGTTTCCGACAATCCCTAAACATAGCCCTAGCCGGCATCGGAGACGAGTGAAAAATCAGGCCCCAGGAAATGCGTTGCGAGCCCTTTTCACCCATCCAAAAGTGCCCCCAAAGGAAGGCTTTGGTTACAAGTGAACTCCCCAGGGGAGCCTTTACGCAACCCCACATGCAACTAGACCCTCCGGGTTCGCTGTTTCCGAGCATCCCTAAACATAGCCCTAGCCGGCATCGATGACGACTGAAAAATCAGGCACCAGGAAATGCGTTACGAGCCCTTTTCGCCAATCCAAAAGTGCCCCCAAAGGAAGGCTTTGGGTACAAGTGAACTCCCCAGGGGAGCCTTTACGCAGCCCCACATGCATCTGGACACTTCGGGTTCGATTTTTCCGAGCATCCCTAACAATAGCCCTAGCCGGCATCGAAGACGACTGAAAAATCACGCCCCAGGAAATGCATTGCGAGGCCTTTTCGCCCATCCAAATGTGCCCCCAAAGGAAGACTTTGGGTACAAGAGAACTCCCCAGGGGAGTCTTTACGCAGCCCCACATGCAACTGGACCCTCCGTGTTCGATTTTTCCGAGCAATCCTTAATATATCCCTAGCCGGCTTGGGAGAAGACAGAAAACCCGGCAACAGAAAACGCGTTGCAAGCCCCTTTGGACCATCCAAAAGTGCCCGCAAAGGAAGGCTTTGGGTACAAGTGATCTCCCCAGGGGAGCCTTTACGCAGCCCCACATGCAACTGGACCCTCCGGGTTCGCTGTTTCCGAGCATCCCTAAACATAGCCCTAGCCGGCATCGATGACGACTGAAAAATCAGGCCCCAGGAAATGCGTTGCGAGCCCTTTTCGCCCATCCAAAAGTGCCCCCAAAGGAAGGCTTTGGGTACAAGTGAACTCCCCAGGGGAGCCTTTACGCAGCCCCACATGCAACTGGACCCTCCGGGTTCGCTGTTCCTGAGCAAACCTAAACGTAGGCCTAGCCGTCATCGGAGACGAGTGAAAAATCAGGCCCCAGGAAATGCGTTCCGAGGCCTTTTCGCCTATCCAAATGTGCCCCCAAAGGAAGACTTTGGATACCAGTGAACTCCCCAGGGGAGCCTTTACGCAGCCCCACATGCAACTGGACCCTCCGGGTTCGCTGTTTCCGAGCATCCCTAAACATAGCCCTAGCCATCATCGGAGACGAGTGAAAAATCAGGCCCCAGGAAATGCGTTCCGAGCCCTTTTCGCCCATCCAAAAGTGCCCCCAAAGGAAGGCTTTGGGTACAAGTGAACTCCCCAGGGGAGCCTTTACGCAGCCCCACATGCAACTGGACCCTCCAGGTCCGCTGTTTCCGAGCATCTCTAAATATAGCACTAGCCGGCATCGAAGACGACTGAAAAATCAGGCCCCAGGAAATGCGTTGCGAGCCCTTTTCGCCCATCCAAAAGTGCCCCCAAAGGAAGGCTTTGGGTACAAGTGAACTCCCCAGGGGAGCCTTTACGCAGCCCCACATGCAACTGGACCCTCCGGGTTCGCTGTTTCCGAGCATCCCTAAACATAGCCCTAGCCGTCATTGGAGACCACTGAAAAATCAGGCCCCAGGAAATGAGTTACGAGCCCTTTTCGCCCATCCAAAAGTGCCCCCAAAGGAAGGCTTTGTGTACAAGTGAACTCCCCAGGGGAGCCTTTACGCAGCCCCACATGCAACTGGACCCTCCGGGTTCTCTGTTCCTGAGCAAACCTAAACGTATCCCAAGCCGTCTTCGGAGACGAGTGAAAAATCAGGCCCCAGGAAATGCATTGCGAGCCCTTTTCGCCCATCCAAAAGAGCCCCCAAAGGAAGGCTTTGGGTACAAGTGAACTCCCCAGGGGAGCCTTTACGCAGCCCCACATGCAACTGGACCCTTCGGGTTCGCTGTTTCCGAGCATCCCGAAATATAGCCCTAGCCGGCATCGAAGACGAATTAAAAATCAGGCCCCAGGAAATGCGTTGCGAGCCCTTTTCGTCCATCCAAAAGTGCCCCCAAAGGAAGGCTTTGGGTACAAGTGAACTCCCCAGGGGAGCCTTTACGCAGCCCCACATGCAACTGGACCCTCCGGGTTCGCTGTTTCCGAGCATCCCTAAACATAGCCCTAGCCGGCATCGGAGACGACTGAAAAATCAGGCCCCAGGAAATGCGTTGCGAGCCCTTTTCACCCATCCAAAAGTGCCCCCAAAGGAAGGCTTTGGTTACAAGTGAACTCCCCAGGGGAGCCTTTACGCAACCCCACATGCAACTAGACCCTTCGGGATCGCTGTTTCCGAGCATCCGTAAACATAGCCCTAGCCGGCATCGATGACGACTGAAAAATCAGGCACCAGGAAATGCGTTACGAGCCCTTTTCGCCAATCCAAAAGTGCCCCCAAAGGAAGGCTTTGGGTACAAGTGAACTCCCCAGGGGAGCCTTTACGCAGCCCCACATGCATCTGGACCCTTCGGGTTCGATTTTTCCGAGCATCCCTAACAATAGCCCTAGCCGGCATCGAAGACGACTGAAAAATCACGCCCCAGGAAATGCATTGCGAGGCCTTTTCGCCCATCCAAATGTGCCCCCAAAGGAAGACTTTGGGTACAAGAGAACTCCCCAGGGGAGTCTTTACGCAGCCCCACATGCAACTGGACCCTCCGGGTTCGATTTTTCCGAGCAATCCTTAATATATCCCTAGCCGGCTTGGGAGAAGACTGAAAACCCGGGCAACAGAAAACGCGTTGCAAGCCCCTTTGGACCATCCAAAAGTGCCCGCAAAGGAAGGCTTTGGGTACAAGTGATCTCCCCAGGGGAGCCTTTACGCAGCCCCACATGCAACTGGACCCTCCGGGTTCGCTGTTTCCGAGCATCCCTAAACATAGCCCTAGCCGGCATCGATGACGACTGAAAAATCAGGCCCCAGGAAATGCGTTGCGAGCCCTTTTCGCCCATCCAAAAGTGCCCCCAAAGGAAGGCTTTGGGTACAAGTGAACTCCCCAGGGGAGCCTTTACGCAGCCCCACATGCAACTGGACCCTCCGGGTTCGCTGTTCCTGAGCAAACCTAAACGTAGCCCTAGCCGTCATCGGAGACGAGTGAAAAATCAGGCCCCAGGAAATGCGTTCCGAGGCCTTTTCGCCTATCCAAATGTGCCCCCAAAGGAAGACTTTGGATACAAGTGAACTCCCCAGGGGAGCCTTTACGCAGCCCCACATGCAACTGGACCCTCCGGGTTCGCTGTTTCCGAGCATCCCTAAACATAGCCCTAACCGGCATCGGAGACGAGTGAAAAATCAGGCCCCAGGAAATGCGTTCCGAGCCCTTTTCGCCCATCCAAAAGTGTCCCCAAAGGAAGGCTTTGGGTACAAGTGAACTCCCCAGGGGAGCCTTTACGCAGCCCCACATGCAACTGGACCCTCCATGTCCGCTGTTTCCGAGCATCTCTAAATATAGCACTAGCCGGCATCGAAGACGACTGAAAAATCAGGCCCCAGGAAATGCGTTGCGAGCCCTTTTCGCCCATCCAAAAGTGCCCCCAAAGGAAGGCTTTGGGTACAAGTGAACTCCCCAGGGGAGCCTTTACGCAGCCCCACATGCAACTGGACCCTCCGGGTTCGCTGTTTCCGAGCATCCCTAAACATAGCCCTAGCCGGCATCGATGACGACTGAAAAATCAGGCCCCAGGAAATGCGTTACGAGCCCTTTTCGCCCATCCAAAAGTGCCCCCAAAGGAAGGCTTTGGGTACAAGTGAACTCCCCAGGGGAGCCTTTACGCAGCCCCACATGCAACTGGACCCTCCGGGTTCGCTGTTCCTGAGCAAACCTAAACGTAGCCCAAGCCGTCTTCGGAGACGAGTGAAAAATCAGGCCCCAGGAAATGCATTGCGAGCCCTTTTCGCCCATCCAAAAGTGCCCCCAAAGGAAGGCTTTGGGTACAAGTGAACTCCCCAGGGGAGCCTTTACGCAGCCCCACATGCAACTGGACCCTCCGGGTTCGCTGTTTCCGAGCATCCCGAAATATAGCCCTAGCCGGCATCGAAGACGAATTAAAAATCAGGCCCCAGGAAATGCGTTGCGAGCCCTTTTCGTCCATCCAAAAGTGCCCCCAAAGGAAGGCTTTGGGTACAAGTGAACTCCCCAGGGGAGCCTTTACGCAGACCCACATGCAACTGGACCCTCCGGGTTCGCTGTTTCCGAGCATCCCTAAACATAGCCCTAGCCGGCATCGATGACGACTGAAAAATCACGCCCCAGGAAATGCGTTGCGAGCCCTTTTCGTCCATCCAAAAGTGCCCTCAAAGGAAGGCTTTGGGTACAAGTGAACTCCCCAGGGGAGCCTTTACGCAACCCCACATGCACCTGGACCCTCCGGGTTCGCTGTTCCTGAGCAAACCTAAACGTAGCCCTAGCCGTCATCGGAGACGAGTGAAAAATCAGGCCCCAGGAAATGCGTTACGAGGCCTTTTCGCCCATCCAAATGTGCCCCCAAAGGAAGACTTTGGGTACAAGAGAACTGCCCAGGGGAGTCTTTACGCAGCCCCACATGCAACTGGACCCTCCGGGTTCGCTGTTTCCGAGCATCCCTAAACATAGCCCTTACCGGCATCGAAGACGACTGAAAAATCAGGCCCCAGGAAATGCGTTGCGAGCCCTTTTCGCCCATCCAAAAGTGCCCCCAAAGGAAGGCTTTGGGTACAAGTGAACTCCCCAGGGGAGCCTTTACGCAGCCCCACATGCAACTGGACCCTCCGGGTTCAATTTTTCCGAGCAACCCTAAATATATCACTAGCCGGCATGGGAGAAGACTGAAAACCCGGGCCCCAGAAAACTCATTGCAAGCCCCTTTGGACCATCCAAAAGTGTCACCAAAGGAAGGCTTTTGGTACAAGTGAACTCCCCAGGGGAGCCTTTACGCAGCCCCACATGCAACTGGACCCTCCGGGTTCTCTGTTCCTGAGCAAACCTAAACGTAGCCCTAGCCGTCTTCGGAGACGAGTGAAAAATCAGGCCCCAGGAAATGCGTTGCGAGCCCTTTTCGTCCATCCAAAAGTGCCCTCAAAGGAAGGCTTTGGGTACAAGTGAACTCCCCAGGGGAGCCTTTACGCAACCCCACATGCACCTGGACCCTCCGGGTTCGCTGTTCCTGAGCAAACCTAAACGTAGCCCTAGCCGTCATCGGAGACGAGTGAAAAATCAGGCCCCAGGAAATGCGTTACGAGGCCTTTTCGCCCATCCAAATGTGCCCCCAAAGGAAGACTTTGGGTACAAGAGAACTGCCCAGGGGAGTCTTTACGCAGCCCCACATGCAACTGGACCCTCCGGGTTCGCTGTTTCCGAGCATCCCTAAACATAGCCCTTACCGGCATCGAAGACGACTGAAAAATCAGGCCCCAGGAAATGCGTTGCGAGCCCTTTTCGCCCATCCAAAAGTGCCCCCAAAGGAAGGCTTTGGGTACAAGTGAACTCCCCAGGGGAGCCTTTACGCAGCCCCACATGCAACTGGACCCTCCGGGTTCAATTTTTCCGAGCAACCCTAAATATATCACTAGCCGGCATGGGAGAAGACTGAAAACCCGGGCCCCAGAAAACTCATTGCAAGCCCCTTTGGACCATCCAAAAGTGTCACCAAAGGAAGGCTTTTGGTACAAGTGAACTCCCCAGGGGAGCCTTTACGCAGCCCCACATGCAACTGGACCCTCCGGGTTCTCTGTTCCTGAGCAAACCTAAACGTAGCCCTAGCCGTCTTCGGAGACGAGTGAAAAATCAGGCCCCAGGAAATGCGTTGCGAGCCCTTTTTGCCCATCCAAAAGTGTCACCAAAGGAAGGCTTTGGGTACATCTGAAGTTCCCAGGGGAGCCTTTACGCAGCCCCACATGCAACTGGACCCTTCTTGTTCGATTTTTCCGAGCAACCCTAATTATATCCCTAACCGGCATGGGAGAAGACTGAAAACCCGGGCCCCAGAAAACGCGTTGCAAGCCCCTTTGGACCATCCAAAAGTGTAACCAAAGGAAGGCTTTGGGTACAAGAGAACTCCCCAGGGGAGCCTTTACACAGCCCCACATGCAACTGGACCCTCCGGGTTCGCTGTTTCCGAGCATCCCTAAACATAATCCTTGACGGCATCGAAGACGAATGAAAAATCAGGCCCCAGGAAGTGCGTTGCAAGCTCTTTTCGCCCATCCAAAATTGCCCCCAAAGGAAGGCTTTGGGTACAAGTGAACTCCCCAGGGGAGCCTTAACGCAGCCCCACATGCAACTGGACCCTCCGGGTTCGCTGTTCCTAAGCAAACCTAAACATAGCCCTAGCCGTCATCGGAGACAAGTGAAAAATCAGGCCCCAGGAAATGCGTTGCGAGCCCCTTCGGACCATCCAAAAGTTCCCCCAAAGGAAGGCTTTGGGTACAAGTGAACTCCCCAGGGGAGCCTTTACGCAGCCCCACATGCAACTGGACCCTCCGGGTTCGCTGTTTCCGAGCATCTCTAAACATAGTCCTAGACGGCATCGGAGAGGAGTGAAAAATCAGGCCCCAGGAAATGCGTTCCGAGGCCTTTTCGCCCATCCAAATGTGCCCCCAAAGGAAGGCTTTGGGTACAAGTGAACTCCCCAGGGGAGCCTTTACGCAGCCCCACATGCAACTGGACCCTCCGGGTTCAATTTTTCCGAGCAACCCTAAATATATCACTAGCCGGCTTGGGAGAAGACTGAAAACCCGGGCAACAGAAAACGCGTTGCAAGCCCCTGTGGACCATCCAAAAGTGCCCGCAAAGGAAGGCTTTGGGTACAAGTGATCTCCCCAGGGGAGCCTTAACGCAGCCCCACATGCAACTGGACCCTCCGGGTTCGATGTTCATGAGCAAACCTAAACGTAGCCCTAGCCGTCATCGGAGACGACTGAAAAATCAGGCCCCAGGAAATGCGTTCCGAGCCCTTTTCGCCCATCCAAAAGTGCCCCCAAAGGAAGGCTTTGGGTACAAGTGAACTCCCCAGGGGAGCCTTTACGCAGCCCCACATGCAGCTGGACCCTTCGGGATCGCTGTTTCCGAACATCCCTAAACATAGCCCTAGCCGGCATCGAAGTCGACTGAAAAATCAGACCCCAGGAAATGCGTTGCGAGCCCTTTTCGCCCATCCAAAAGTGCCCCCAAAGGAAGGCTTTGGGTACAAGAGAACTCCCCAGGGGAGCCTTTACGCAGCCCCACATGCAACTGGACCCTCCGGGTTCGCTGTTCCTGAGCAAACTTAAACGTAGCCCTAGCCGTCATCGGAGAGGAGTGAAAAATGAGGCCCCAGGAAATGCGTTGCGAGCCCTTTTCGCCCATCCAAAAGTGCCCCCAAAGGAAGGCTTTGGGTACAATTGAACTCCCCTGGGGAGCCTTTACGCAGCCCCACATGCAACTGGACCCTCCGGGTTCGATTTTTCCGAGCAATCCTTAATATATCCCTAGCCGGCTTGGGAGAAGACTGAAAACCCGGGCCCCAGAAAACGCGTTGCAAGCCCCTTTGGACCATCCAAAAGTGCCCGCAAAGTAAGGCTTTGGGTACAATTGAACTCCCCAGGGGAGCCTTTACGCAGCCCCATATGCAACTGGACCCTCCGGGTTCGCTGTTCCTAAGCAAACCTAAACATAGCCCTAGCCGTCATTGGAGACAAGTGAAAAATCAGGCCCCAGGAAATGCGTTGCGAGCCCTTTTCGCCCATCCAAAAGTGCCCCCAAAGGAAGGATTTGGGTACAAGTGAACTCCCCAGGGGAGCCTTTACGCAGCCCCACATGCAACTGGACCCTCCGGGTTCGCTGTTTCCGAGCATCCCTAAACATAGCCCTAGCCGGCATCGGAGACGAGTGAAAAATCAGGCCCCAGGAAATGCGTTGCGAGCCCTTTTCACCCATCCAAAAGTGCCCCCAAAGAAAGGCTTTGGTTACAAGTGAACTCCCCAGGGGAGCCTTTACGCAACCCCACATGCAACTAGAGCCTTCGGGATCGCTGTTTCCGAGCATCCCTAAACATAGCCCTAGCCGGCATCGATGACGACTGAAAAATCAGGCACCAGGAAATGCGTTACGAGCCCTTTTCGCCCATCCAAATGTGCCCCCAAAGGAAGGCTTTGGGTACAAGTGAACTCCCCAGGGGAGCCTTTACGCAGCCCCACATGCATCTGGAGCCTTCGGGTTCGATTTTTCCGAGCATCCCTAAACATAGCCCTAGCCGGCATCGAAGACGACTGAAAAATCAGGCCCCAGGAAATGCGTTGCGAGGCCTTTTCGCCCATCCAAATGTGCCCCCAAAGGAAGACTTTGGGTACAAGAGAACTCCCCAGGGGAGTCTTTACGCAGCCCCACATGCAACTGGACCCTCCGGGTTTGCTGTTTCCGAGCATCCCTAAACATATCCCTAGCCGGCATCGAAGACGACTGAAAAATCAGGCCCCAGGAAATGCGTTGCGAGCCCTTTTCGCCCATCCAAAAGTGCCCCCAAAGGAAGGCTTTGGGTACAAGTGAACTCCCCAGGGGAGCCTTTACGCAGCCCCACATGCAACTGGACCCTCCGGGTTCGCTGTTTCCGAGCATCCCTAAACATAGCCCTAGCCGGCATCGATGATGACTGAAAAATCAGGCCCCAGGAAATACGTTCCGAGTCCTTTTCGCCCATCCAAAAGTGCCCCCAAAGGAAGGCTTTGGGTACAATTGAACTCCCCAGGGGAGCCTTTACGCAGCCCCACATGCAACTGGACCCTCCGGGTTCGATTTTTCCGAGCAATCCTTAATATATCCCTAGCCGGCTTGGGAGAAGACTGAAAACCCGGGCAACAGAAAACGCGTTGCAAGTCCCTTTGGACCATCCAAAAGTGCCCGCAAAGGAAGGCTTTGGGTACAAGTGATCTCCCCAGGGGAGCCTTTACGCAGCCCCACATGCAACTGGACCCTCCGGGTTCGCTGTTTCCGAGCATCCCTAAACATAGCCCTAGCCGGCATCGATGACGACTGAAAAATCAGGCCCCAGGAAATGCGTTGCGAGCCCTTTTCGCCCATCCAAAAGTGCCCCGAAAGGAAGGCTTTGGGTACAAGTGAACTCCCCAGGGGAGCCTTTACGCAGCCCCACATGCAACTGGACCCTCCGGGTTCGCTGTTCCTGAGCAAACCTAAACGTAGGCCTAGCCGTCATCGGAGACGAGTGAAAAATCAGGCCCCAGGAAATGCGTTCCGAGGCCTTTTCGCCTATCCAAATGTGCCCCCAAAGGAAGACTTTGGATACAAGTGAACTCCCCAGGGGAGCCTTTACGCAGCCCCACATGCAACTGGACCCTCCGGGTTCGCTGTTTCCGAGCATCCCTAAACATAGCCCTAGACGGCATCGAAGACGAATTAAAAATCAGGCCCCAGGAAATGCGTTGCGAGCCCTTTTTGCCCATCCAAAAGTGTCACAAAAGGAAGGCTTTGGGTACATCTGAAGTTCCCAGGGGAGCCTTTACGCAGCCCCACATGCAACTGGACCCATCGGGTTCGATTTTTCCGAGCAACCCTAATTATATCCCTAACCGGCATGGGAGAAGACTGAAAACCCGGGCCCCAGAAAACGCGTTGCAAGCCCCTTTGGACCATCCAAAAGTGTCACCAAAGGAAGGCTTTGGGTACAAGAGAACTCCCCAGGGGAGCCTTTACGCAGCCCCACATGCAACTGGACCCTCCGGGTTCGCTGTTTCCGAGCATCCCTAAACATAGTCCTAGACGGCATCGAAAACGAATGAAAAATCAGGCCCCAGGAAGTGCGTTGAAGCCCTTTTCGCCCATCCAAAAGTGCCCCCAAAGGAAGGCTTTGGGTACAAGTGAACTCCCCAGGGGAGCCTTAACGCAGCCCCACATGCAACTGGACCCTCCGGGTTCGCTGTTCCTAAGCAAACCTAAACATAGCCCTAGCCGTCATTGGAGACCACTGAAAAATCAGGCCCCAGGAAATGAGTTGCGAGACCTTTTTGCCCAGCCAAAAGTGCCCGCAAAGGGAGGCTTTGGGTACAAGTGAACTCCCCAGGGGAGCCTTTACGCAGCCCCACATGCAACTGGACCCTCCGGGTTCGCTGTTTCCGAGCATCCCTAAACATAGCCCTAGCCGGCATCGATGACGACTGAAAAATCAGGCCCCAGGAAATACGTTCCGAGTCCTTTTCGCCCATCCAAAATTGCCCCCAAAGGAAGGCTTTGGGTACAAGTGAACTCCCCAGGGGAGCCTTTACGCAACCCCACATGCAACTGAACTCTCCGGGTTCGATGTTCATGAGCAAACCTAAACGTAGCCCTAGCCGTCATCGGAGACGACTGAAAAATCAGGCCCCAGGAAATGCGTTGCGAGCCCCTGTGGACCATCCAAAAGTGCCCGCAAAGGAAGGCTTTGGGTACAAGTGATCTCCCCAGGGGAGCCTTAACGCAGCCCCACATGCAACTGGACCCTCCGGGTTCGCTGTTCCTAAGCAAACCTAAACATAGCCCTAGCCGTCATCGGAGACAAGTGAAAAATCAGGCCCCAGGAAATGCGTTGCAAGCCCCTTCGGACCATCCAAAAGTTCCCCCAAAGGAAGGCTTTGGGTACAAGTGAACTCCACAGGGGAGCCTTTACGCAGCCCCACATGCAACTGGACCCTCCGGGTTCGCTGTTCCTGAGCAAACCTAAACGTAGCCCTAGCCGTCATCGGAGATGACTGAAAAATCAGGCCCCAGGAAATGCGTTCCGAGCCCTTTTCGCCCATCCAAATGTGCCCCCAAAGGAAGGCTTTGGGTACAAGTGAACTCCCCAGGGGAGCCTTTACGCAGCCCCACATGCAACTGGACCCTCCGGGTTCGCTGTTTCCGAGCATCCCTAAACATAGCCCTACCCGGCATCGGAGACGAGTGAAAAATCAGGCCCCAGGAAATGCGTTGCGAGCCCTTTTCGCCCATCCAAAAGTGCCCGCAAAGGAAGGCTTTGGGTACAATTGAACTCCCCAGGGGAGCCTTTACGCAGCCCCACATGCAACTGGACCCTCCGGGTTCGATTTTTCCGAGCAATCCTTAATATATCCCTAGCCGGCTTGGGAGAAGACTGAAAACCCGGGCAACAGAAAACGCGTTGCAAGCCCCTTTGGACCATCCAAAAGTGCCCGCAAAGGAAGGCTTTGGGTACAAGTGATCTCCCCAGTGGAGCCTTTACGCAGCCCCACATGCAACTGGACCCTCCGGGTTCGCTGTTTCCGAGCATCCCTAAACATAGCCCTAGCCGGTATCGATGACGACTGAAAAATCACGCCCCAGGAAATGCGTTGCGAGCCCTTTTCGCCCATCCAAAATTGCCCCCAAAGGAAGGCTTTGGGTACAAGTGAACTCCCCAGGGGAGCCTTTACGCAGCCCCACATGCAACTGGACCCTCCGGGTTCGCTGTTCCTGAGCAAACCTAAACGTAGCCCTAGCCGTCATCAGAGACAAGTGAAAAATCAGGCCCCAGGAAATGCGTTGCGAGCCCTTTTCGCCCATCCAAATGTGCCCCCAAAGGAAGACTTTGGGTACAAGAGAACTGCCCAGGGGAGTCTTTACGCAGCCCCACATGCAACTGGACCCTCCGGGTTCGCTGTTTCCGAGCATCCCTAAACATAGCCCTAGACGGCATCGAAGACGACTGAAAAATCAGGCCCCAGGAAATGCGTTGCGAGCCCTTTTCGCCCATCCAAAAGTGCCCCCAAAGGAAGGCTTTGGGTACAAGTGAACTCCCCAGGGGAGCCTTAACGCAGCCCCACATGCAACTGGACCCTCCGGGTTCGCTGTTCCTAAGCAAACCTAAACATAGCCCTAGCCATCATTGGAGACCACTGAAAAATCAGGCCCCAGGAAATGAGTTGCGAGCCCTTTTTGCCAAGCCAAACGTGCCCGCAAAGGAAGGCTTTGGGTACAAGTGAACTCCCCAGGGGAGCTTTTACGCAGCCCCACATGCAACTGGACCCTCCGGGTTCGCTGTTTCCGAGCATCCCTAAACATAGCCCTAGCCGGCATCGATGACGACTGAAAAATCACGCCCCAGGAAATGCGTTGCGAGCCCTTTTCGTCCATCCAAAAGTGCCCTCAAAGGAAGGCTTTGGTTACAAGTGAACTCCCCAGGGGAGCCTTTACGCAACCCCACATGCAACTGGACCCTCCGGATTCGCTGTTCCTGAGCAAACCTAAACGTAGCCCTAGCCGTCATCGGAGACGAGTGAAAAATCAGGCCCCAGGAAATGCGTTACGAGCCCTTTTCGCCCATCCAAAAGTGCCCCCAAAGGAAGGCTTTGGGTACAAGTGAACTCCCCAGGGGAGCCTTTACGCAGCCCCACATGCAACTGGACCCTCCGGGTTCAATTTTTCCGAGCAACCCTAAATATATCACTAGCCGGCATGGGAGAAGACTGAAAACCCGGGCCCCAGAAAACTCGTTGCAAGCCCCTTTGGACCATCCAAAAGTGTCACCAAAGGAAGGCTTTTGGTACAAGTGAACTCCCCAGGGGAGCCTTTACGCAGCCCCACATGCAACTGGACCCTCCGGGTTCTCTGTTCCTGAGCAAACCTAAACGTAGCCCTAGCCGTCTTCGGAGACGAGTGAAAAATCAGGCCCCAGGAAATGCGTTGCGAGCCCTTTTTGCCCATCCAAAAGTGTCACCAAAGGAAGGCTTTGGGTACATCTGAAGTTCCCAGGGGAGCCTTTACGCAGCCCCACATGCAACTGGACCCTCCGGGTTCGATTTTTCCGAGCAACCCTAATTATATCCCTAACCGGCATGGGAGAAGACTGAAAACCCGGGCCCCAGAAAACGCGTTGCAAGCCCCTTTGGACCATCCAAAAGTGTCACCAAAGGAAGGCTTTGGGTACAAGAGAACTCCCCAGGGGAGCCTTTACACAGCCCCACATGCAACTGGACCCTCCGGGTTCGCTGTTTCCGAGCATCCCTAAACATAATCCTAGACGGCAACGAAGACGAATGAAAAATCAGGCCCCAGGAAGTGCGTTGCAAGCCCCTCTGGACCATCCAAAAGTGCCCCCAAAGGAAGGCTTTGGGTACAAGTGAACTCCCCAGGGGAGCCTTAACGCAGCCCCACATGCAACTGGACCCTCCGGGTTCGCTGTTCCTAAGCAAACCTAAACAAAGCCCTAGCCGTCATTGGAGACAAGTGAAAAATCAGGCCCCAGGAAATGAGTTGCGAGCCCTTTTTGCCAAGCCAAAAGTGCCCGCAAAGGAAGGCTTTGGGTACAAGTGAACTCCCCAGGGGAGCCTTTACGCAGCCCCACATGCAACTGGACCCTCCGGGTTCGCTGTTTCCGAGCATCCCTAAACATAGCCCTAGCCGGCATCGATGACGACTGAAAAATCAGGCCCCAGGAAATACGTTCCGAGTCCTTTTCGCCCATGCAAAATTGCCCCCAAAGGAAGGCTTTGGGTACAATTGAACTCCCCAGGGGAGCCTTAACGCAGCCCCATATGCAACTGGACCCTCCGGGTTCGCTGTTCCTAAGCAAACCTAAACATAGCCCTAGCCGTCATCGGAGATGAGTGAAAAATCAGGCCCCAGGAAATGCGTTCCGAGCCCTTTTCGCCCATCCAAAAGTGCCCCCAAAGGAAGGCTTTGGGTACAAGTGAACTCCCCAGGGGAGCCTTTACGCAGCCCCACATGCAGCTGGACCCTTCGGGATCGCTGTTTCCGAACATCCCTAAACATAGCCCTAGCCGGCATCGAAGTCGACTGAAAAATCAGACCCCAGGAAATGCGTTGCGAGCCCTTTTCGCCCATCCAAAAGTGCCCCCAAAGGAAGGCTTTGGGTACAAGAGAACTCCCCAGGGGAGCCTTTACGCAGCCCCACATGCAACTGGACCCTCCGGGTTCGCTGTTCCTGAGCAAACTTAAACGTAGCCCTAGCCGTCATCGGAGAGGAGTGAAAAATCAGGCCCCAGGAAATGCGTTGCAAGCCCTTTTCGCCCATCCAAAAGTGCCCGCAAAGGAAGGCTTTGGGTACAATTGAACTCCCCTGGGGAGCCTTTACGCAGCCCCACATGCAACTGGACCCTCCGGGTTCGATTTTTCCGAGCAATCCTTTATATATACCTAGCCGGCTTGGGAGAAGACTGAAAACCCGGGCCCCAGAAAACGCGTTGCAAGCCCCTTTGGACCATCCAAAAGTGCCCGCAAAGTAAGGCTTTGGGTACAAGTGAACTCCCCAGGGGAGCCTTTACGCAGCCCCACATGCAACTGGACCCTTCGGGTTCGCTGTTTCCGAGCATCCCTAAACATAGCCCTAGCCGGCATCGATGACGACTGAAAAATCAGGCACCAGGAAATGCGTTACTAGCCCTTTTCGCCCATCCAAAAGTGTCACCAAAGGAAGGCTTTGGGTACAAGTGAACTCCCCAGGGGAGCCTTTACGCAGCCCCACATGCATCTGGACCCTCCGGGTTCGATTTTTCCGAGCATCCCTAACAATAGCCCTAGCCGGCATCGAAGACGACTGAAAAATCAGGCCCCAGGAAATGCGTTGCGAGGCCTTTTCGCCCATCCAAATGTGCCCCCAAAGGAAGACTTTGGGTACAAGAGAACTCCCCAGGGGAGTCTTTACGCAGCCCCACATGCAACTGGACCCTCCGGGTTTGCTGTTTCCGAGCATCCCTAAACATATCCCTAGCCGGCATCGAAGACGACTGAAAAATCAGGCCCCAGGAAATGCGTTGCGAGCCCTTTTCGCCCATCCAAAAGTGCCCCGAAAGGAAGGCTTTGGGTACAAGTGAACTCCCCAGGGGAGCCTTTACGCAGCCCCACATGCAACTGGACCCTCCGGGTTCGCTGTTTCCGAGCATCCCTAAACATAGCCCTAGCCGGCATCGATGACGACTGAAAAATCAGGCCCCAGGAAATACGTTCCGAGTCCTTTTCGCCCATCCAAAAGTGCCCCCAAAGGAAGGCTTTGGGTACAATTGAACTCCCCAGGGGAGCCTTTACGCAGCCCCACATGCAACTGGACCCTCCGGGTTCGATTTTTCCGAGCAATCCTTAATATATCCCTAGCCGGCTTGGGAGAAGACTGAAAACCCGGGCAACAGAAAACGCGTTGCAAGCCCCTTTGGACCATCCAAAAGTGCCCGCAAAGGAAGGCTTTGGGTACAAGTGATCTCCCCAGGGGAGCCTTTACGCAGCCCCACATGCAACTGGACCCTCCGGGTTCGCTGTTTCCGAGCATCCCTAAACATAGCCCTAGCCGGCATCGATGACGACTGAAAAATCAGGCCCCAGGAAATGCGTTGCGAGCCCTTTTCGCCCATCCAAAAGTGCCCCCAAAGGAAGGCTTTGGGTACAAGTGAACTCCCCAGGGGAGCCTTTACGCAGCCCCACATGCAACTGGACCCTCCGGGTTCGCTGTTCCTGAGCAAACCTAAACGTAGGCCTAGCCGTCATCGGAGACGAGTGAAAAATCAGGCCCCAGGAAATGCGTTCCGAGGCCTTTTCGCCTATCCAAATGTGCCCCCAAAGGAAGACTTTGGATACAAGTGAACTCCCCAGGGGAGCCTTTACGCAGCCCCACATGCAACTGGACCCTCCGGGTTCGCTGTTTCCGAGCATCCCTAAACATAGCCCTAGACGGCATCGAAGACGAATTAAAAATCAGGCCCCAGGAAATGCGTTGCGAGCCCTTTTTGCCCATCCAAAAGTGTCACAAAAGGAAGGCTTTGGGTACATCTGAAGTTCCCAGGGGAGCCTTTACGCAGCCCCACATGCAACTGGACCCTTCGGGTTCGATTTTTCCGAGCAACCCTAATTATATCCCTAACCGGCATGGGAGAAGACTGAAAACCCGGGCCCCAGAAAACGCGTTGCAAGCCCCTTTGGACCATCCAAAAGTGTCACCAAAGGAAGGCTTTGGGTACAAGAGAACTCCCCAGGGGAGCCTTTACGCAGCCCCACATGCAACTGGACCCTCCGGGTTCGCTGTTTCCGAGCATCCCTAAACATAATCCTAGACGGCATCGAAAACGAATGAAAAATCAGGCCCCAGGAAGTGCGTTGAAGCCCTTTTCGCCCATCCAAAAGTGCCCCCAAAGGAAGGCTTTGGGTACAAGTGAACTCCCCAGGGGAGCCTTAACGCAGCCCCACATGCAACTGGACCCTCCGGGTTCGCTGTTCCTAAGCAAACCTAAACATAGCCCTAGCCGTCATTGGAGACCACTGAAAAATCAGGCCCCAGGAAATGAGTTGCGAGACCTTTTTGCCCAGCCAAAAGTGCCCGCAAAGGGAGGCTTTGGGTACAAGTGAACTCCCCAGGGGAGCCTTTACGCAACCCCACATGCAACTGAACTCTCCGGGTTCGATGTTCATGAGCAAACCTAAACGTAGCCCTAGCCTTCATCGGAGACGACTGAAAAATCAGGCCCCAGGAAATGCGTTGCGAGCCCCTGTGGACCATCCAAAAGTGCCCGCAAAGGAAGGCTTTGGGTACAAGTGATCTCCCCAGGGGAGCCTTAACGCAGCCCCACATGCAACTGGACCCTCGGGGTTCGCTGTTCCTAAGCAAACCTAAACAAAGCCCTAGCCGTCATCGGAGACAAGTGAAAAATCAGGCCCCAGGAAATGCGTTGCAAGCCCCTTCGGACCATCCAAAAGTTCCCCCAAAGGAAGGCTTTGGGTACAAGTGAACTCCACAGGGGAGCCTTTACGCAGCCCCACATGCAACTGGACCCTCCGGGTTCGCTGTTCCTGAGCAAACCTAAACGTAGCCTTAGCCGTCATCGGAGACGACTGAAAAATCAGGCCCCAGGAAATGCGTTCCGAGCCCTTTTCGCCCATCCAAATGTGCCCCCAAAGGAAGGCTTTGGGTACAAGTGAACTCCCCAGGGGAGCCTTTACGCAGCCCCACATGCAACTGGACCCTCCGGGTTCGCTGTTTCCGAGCATCCCTAAACATAGCCCTACCCGGCATCGGAGACGAGTGAAAAATCAGGCCCCAGGAAATGCGTTGCGAGCCCTTTTCGCCCATCCAAAAGTGCCCGCAAAGGAAGGCTTTGGGTACAATTGAACTCCCCAGGGGAGCCTTTACGCAGCCCCACATGCAACTGGACCCTCCGGGTTCGATTTTTCCGAGCAATCCTTAATATATCCCTAGCCGGCTTGGGAGAAGACTGAAAACCCGGGCAACAGAAAACGCGTTGCAAGCCCCTTTGGACCATCCAAAAGTGCCCGCAAAGGAAGGCTTTGGGTACAAGTGATCTCCCCAGTGGAGCCTTTACGCAGCCCCACATGCAACTGGACCCTCCGGGTTCGCTGTTTCCGAGCATCCCTAAACATAGCCCTAGCCGGCATCGATGACGACTGAAAAATCACGCCCCAGGAAATGCGTTGCGAGCCCTTTTCGCCCATCCAAAATTGCCACCAAAGTAAGGCTTTGGGTACAAGTGAACTCCCCAGGGGAGCCTTTACGCAGCCCCACATGCAACTGGACCCTCCGGGTTCGCTGTTCCTGAGCAAACCTAAACGTAGCCCTAGCCGTCATCAGAGACAAGTGAAAAATCAGGCCCCAGGAAATGCGTTGCGAGCCCTTTTCGCCCATCCAAATGTGCCCCCAAAGGAAGACTTTGGGTACAAGAGAACTGCCCAGGGGAGTCTTTACGCAGCCCCACATGCAACTGGACCCTCCGGGTTCGCTGTTTCCGAGCATCCCTAAACATATCCCTAGACGGCATCGAAGACGACTGAAAAATCAGGCCCCAGGAAATGCGTTGCGAGCCCTTTTCGCCCATCCAAAAGTGCCCCCAAAGGAAGGCTTTGGGTACAAGTGAACTCCCCAGGGGAGCCTTAACGCAGCCCCACATGCAACTGGACCCTCCGGGTTCGCTTTTCCTAAGCAAACCTAAACATAGCCCTAGCCATCATTGGAGACCACTGAAAAATCAGGCCCCAGGAAATGAGTTGCGAGCCCTTTTTACCAAGCCAAAAGTGCCCGCAAAGGAAGGCTTTGGGTACAAGTGAACTCCCCAGGGGAGCCTTTACGCAGCCCCACATGCAACTGGACCCTCCGGGTTCGCTGTTTCCGAGCATCCCTAAACATAGCCCTAGCCGGCATCGATGACGACTGAAAAATCACGCCCCAGGAAATGCGTTGCGAGCCCTTTTCGTCCATCCAAAAGTGCCCTCAAAGGAAGGCTTTGGTTACAAGTGAACTCCCCAGGGGAGCCTTTACGCAACCCCACATGCAACTGGACCCTCCGGATTCGCTGTTCCTGAGCAAACCTAAACGTAGCCCTAGCCGTCTTCGGAGACGAGTGAAAAATCAGGCCCCAGGAAATGTGTTGCGAGCCCTTTTTGCCCATCCAAAAGTGTCACCAAAGGAAGGCTTTGGGTACATCTGAAGTTCCCAGGGGAGCCTTTACGCAGCCCCACATGCAACTGGACCCTTCGGGTTCGATTTTTCCGAGCAACCCTAATTATATCCCTAACCGGCATGGGAGAAGACTGAAAACCCGGGCCCCAGAAAACGCGTTGCAAGCCCCTTTGGACCATCCAAAAGTGTCACCAAAGGAAGGCTTTGGGTACAAGAGAACTCCCCAGGGGAGCCTTTACACAGCCCCACATGCAACTGGACCCTCCGGGTTCGCTGTTTCCGAGCATCCCTAAACATAGTCCTAGACGGCATCGAAGACGAATGAAAAATCAGACCCCAGGAAGTGCGTTGCAAGCTCTTTTCGCCCATCCAAAAGTGCCCCCAAAGGAAGGCTTTGGGTACAAGTGAACTCCCCAGGGGAGCCTTAACGCAGCCCCACATGCAACTGGACCCTCCGGGTTCGCTGTTCCTAAGCAAACCTAAACAAAGCCCTAGCCGTCATTGGAGACAAGTGAAAAATCAGGCCCCAGGAAATGAGTTGCGAGCCCTTTTTGCCAAGCCAAAAGTGCCCGCAAAGGAAGGCTTTGGGTACAAGTGAACTCCCCAGGGGAGCCTTTACGCAGCCCCACATGCAACTGGACCCTCCGGGTTCGCTGTTTCCGAGCATCCCTAAACATAGCCCTAGCCGGCATCGATGACGACTGAAAAATCAGGCCCCAGGAAATACGTTCCGAGTCCTTTTCGCCCATGCAAAATTGCCCCCAAAGGAAGGCTTTGGGTACAATTGAACTCCCCAGGGGAGCCTTAACGCAGCCCCATATGCAACTGGACCCTCCGGGTTCGCTGTTCCTAAGCAAACCTAAACATAGCCCTAGCCGTCATCGGAGACAAGTGAAAAATCAGGCCCCAGGAAATGCGTTCCGAGCCTCTTCGGACCATCCAAAAGTTCCCCCAAAGGAAGGCTTTGGGTACAAGTGAACTCCCCAGGGGAGCCTTTACGCAGCCCCACATGCAACTGGACCCTCCGGCTTCGCTGTTTCCGAGCATCTCTAAACATATTCCTAGACGGCATCGGAGAGGAGTGAAAAATCAGGCCCCAGGAAATGCGTTCCGATGCCTTTTCGCCCATCCAAATGTGCCCCCAAAGGAAGGCTTTGGGTACAAGTGAACTCCCCAGGGGAGCCTTTACGCAGCCCCACATGCAACTGGACCCTCCGGGTTCGCTGTTCCTGAGCAAACCTAAACGTAGCCCTAGCCGTCATCGGAGATGAGTGAAAAATCAGGCCCCAGGAAATGCGTTACGAGCCCTTTTCGCCCATCCAAATGTGCCCCCAAAGGAAGGCTTTGGGTACAAGAGAACTCCCCAGGGGAGCCTTTGCGCAACCCCACATGCAACTGGACCCTCCGGGTTCGCTGTTTCCGAGCATCCCTAAACATAGCCCTAGCCGGCATCGGAGACGAGTGAAAAATCAGGCCCCAGGAAATGCGTTGCGAGCCCTTTACACTCATCCAAAAGTGCCCCCAAAGAAAGGCTTTGGTTACAAGTGAACTCCCCAGGGGAGCCTTTACGCAACCCCACATGCAACTAGAGCCTTCGGGATCGCTGTTTCCGAGCATCCCTAAACATAGCCCTAGCCGGCATCGATGACGACTGAAAAATCAGGCCCCAGGAAATGCGTTGCGAGCCCTTTTCGCCCATCCAAAAGTGTCCCCAAAGAAAGGCTTTGGGTACAAGTGAACTCCCCAGGGGAGCCTTTACGCAGCCCCACATGCAACTGGACCCTCCGGGTTCGCTGTTTCCGAGCATCCCTAAACATAGCCCTAGCCGGCATCGATGACGACTGAAAAATCAGGCCCCAGGAAATACGTTCCGAGTCCTTTTCGCCCATCCAAAATTGCCCCTAAAGGAAGGCTTTGGGTACAATTGAACTCCCCAGGGGAGCCTTTACGCAGCCCCACATGCAACTGGACCCTCCGGGTTCGATTTTTCCGAGCAATCCTTAATATATCCCTAGCCGGCTTGGGAGAAGACTGAAAACCCGGGCAACAGAAAACGCGTTGCAAGCCCCTTTGGACCATCCAAAAGTGTCCCCAAAGGAAGGCTTTGGGTACAAGAGAACTCCCCAGGGGAGCCTTTACGCAGCCCCACATGCAACTGGACCCTCCAGGTTCGCTGTTTCCGAGCATCCCTAAACATAGTCCTAGAGGGCATCGAAAACGACTGAAAAATCAGGCCCCAGGAAGTGCGTTGCAAGCCCTTTTCGCCCATCCAAAAGTGCCCCCAAAGGAAGGCTTTGGGTACAAGAGAACTCCCCAGGGGAGCCTTAACGCAGCCCCACATGCAACTGGACCCTCCGGGTTCGCTGTTCCAAAGCAAACCTAAACATAGCCCTAGCCGTCATTGGAGACCACTGAAAAATCAGGCCCCAGGAAATGAGTTGCGAGCCCTTTTTGCACAGCCAAAAGTGCCCGCAAAGGGAGGCTTTGGGTACAAGTGAACTCCCCAGGGGAGCCTTTACGCAGCCCCACATGCAACTGGACCCTCCGGGTTCGCTGTTTCCGAGCATCCCTAAACATAGCACTAGCCGGCATCGATGACGACTGAAAAATCAGGCCCCAGGAAATACGTTCCGAGTCCTTTTCGCCCATCCAAAATTGCCCCCAAAGGAAGGCTTTGGGTACAAGTGAACTCCCCAGGGGAGCCTTTACGCAACCCCACATGCAACTGAACTCTCCGGGTTCGATGTTCATGAGCAAACCTAAACGTAGCCCTAGCCGTCATCGGAGACGACTGAAAAATCAGGCCCCAGGAAATGCGTTGCGAGCCCCTGTGGACCATCCAAAAGTGCCCCCAAAGGAAGGCTTTGGGTACAAGTGAACTCCCCAGGGGAGCCTTTACGCAGCCCCACATGCAACTGGACCCTCCGGGTTCGCTGTTTCCGAGCATCCCTAAACATAGGCCTAGCCGGCATCGATGACGACTGAAAAATCAGGCCCCAGGAAATACGTTCCGAGTCCTTTTCGCCCATCCAAAAGTGCCCCCAAAGGAAGGCTTTGGGTACAATTGAACTCCCCAGGGGAGCCTTTACGCAGCCCCACATGCAACTGGACCCTCCGGGTTCGATTTTTCCGAGCAATCCTTAATATATCCCTAGCCGGCTTGGGAGAAGACTGAAAACCCGGGCAACAGAAAACGCGTTGCAAGCCCCTTTGGACCATCCAAAAGTGCCCGCAAAGGAAGGCTTTGGGTACAAGTGATCTCCCCAGGGGAGCCTTTACGCAGCCCCACATGCAACTGGACCCTCCGGGTTCGCTGTTTCCGAGCATCCCTAAACATAGCCCTAGCCGGCATCGATGACGACTGAAAAATCAGGCCCCAGGAAATGCGTTGCGAGCCCTTTTCGCCCATCCAAAAGTGCCCCCAAAGGAAGGCTTTGGGTACAAGTGAACTCCCCAGGGGAGCCTTTACGCAGCCCCACATGCAACTGGACCCTCCGGGTTCGCTGTTCCTGAGCAAACCTAAACGTAGCCCTAGCCGTCATCGGAGACGACTGAAAAATCAGGCCCCAGGAAATGCGTTCCGAGGCCTTTTCGCCTATCCAAATGTGCCCCCAAAGGAAGACTTTGGATACAAGTGAACTCCCCAGGGGAGCCTTTACGCAGCCCCACATGCAACTGGACCCTCCGGGTTCGCTGTTTCCGAGCATCCCTAAACATAGCCCTAGACGGCATCGAAGACGACTGAAAAATCAGGCCCCAGGAAATGCGTTCCGAGGCCTTTTTGCCCATCCAAAAGTGTCACAAAAGGAAGGCTTTGGGTACATCTGAAGTTCCCAGGGGAGCCTTTACGCAGCCCCACATGCAACTGGACCCATCGGGTTCGATTTTTCCGAGCAACCCTAATTATATCCCTAACCGGCATGGGAGAAGACTGAAAACCCGGGCCCCAGAAAACGCGTTGCAAGCCCCTTTGGACCATCCAAAAGTGTCACCAAAGGAAGGCTTTGGGTACAAGAGAACTCCCCAGGGGAGCCTTTACGCAGCCCCACATGCAACTGGACCCTCCGGGTTCGCTGTTTCCGAGCATCCCTAAACATAGTCCTAGACGGCATCGAAAACGAATGAAAAATCAGGCCCCAGGAAGTGCGTTGAAGCCCTTTTCGCCCATCCAAAAGTGCCCCCAAAGGAAGGCTTTGGGTACAAGTGAACTCCCCAGGGGAGCCTTAACGCAGCCCCACATGCAACTGGACCCTCCGGGTTCGCTGTTCCTAAGCAAACCTAAACATAGCCCTAGCCGTCATTGGAGACCACTGAAAAATCAGGCCCCAGGAAATGAGTTGCGAGCCCTTTTTGCCCTGCCAAAAGTGCCCGCAAAGGGAGGCTTTGGGTACAAGTGAACTCCCCAGGGGAGCCTTTACGCAGCCCCACATGCAACTGGACCCTCCGGGTTCGCTGTTTCCGAGCATCCCTAAACATAGCCCTAGCCGGCATCGATGACGACTGAAAAATCAGGCCCCAGGAAATACGTTCCGAGTCCTTTTCGCCCATCCAAAATTGCCCCCAAAGGAAGGCTTTGGGTACAAGTGAACTCCCCAGGGGAGCCTTTACGCAACCCCACATGCAACTGAACTCTCCGGGTTCGATGTTCATGAGCAAACCTAAACGTAGCCCTAGCCGTCATCGGAGACGACTGAAAAATCAGGCCCCAGGAAATGCGTTGCGAGCCCCTGTGGACCATCCAAAAGTGCCCGCAAAGGAAGGCTTTGGGTACAAGTGATCTCCCCAGGGGAGCCTTAACGCAGCCCCACATGCAACTGGACCCTCCGGGTTCGCTGTTCCTAAGCAAACCTAAACATAGCCCTAGCCGGCATCGATGATGACTGAAAAATCAGGCCCCAGGAAATGCGTTACGAGCCCTTTTCGCCCATCCAAATGTGCCCCCAAAGGAAGGCTTTGGGTACAAGCGAACTCCCCAGGGGAGCCTTTGCGCAGCCCCACATGCAACTGGACCCTCCGGGTTCGCTGTTTCCGAGCATCCCTAAACATAGCCCTAGCCGGCATCGGAGACGAGTGAAAAATCAGGCCCCAGGAAATGCGTTGCGAGCCCTTTTCACCCATCCAAAAGTGACCCAAAGAAAGGCTTTGGTTACAAGTGAACTCCCCAGGGGAGCCTTTACGCAACCCCACATGCAACTAGAGCCTTCGGGATCGCTGTTTCCGAGCATCCCTAAACATAGCCCTAGCCGGCATCGATGACGACTGAAAAATCAGGCACCAGGAAATGCGTTACGAGCCCTTTTCGCCCATCCAAAAGTGCCCCCAAAGGAAGGCTTTGGGTACAAGTGAACTCCCCAGGGGAGCCTTTACGCAGCCCCACATGCAACTGGACCCTCCGGGTTCGCTGTTTCCGAGCATCCCTAAACATAGCCCTAGCCGTCATCGGAGACGACTGAAAAATCAGGCCCCAGGAAATGCGTTGCGAGCCCCTCTGGACCATCCAAAAGTGCCCGCAAAGGAAGGCTTTGGGTACAACTGATCTCCCCAGGGGAGCCTTAACGCAGCCCCACATGCAACTGGACCCTCCGGGTTCGCTGTTCCTAAGCAAACCTAAACAATGCCCTAGCCGTCATCGGAGACAAGTGAAAAATCAGGCCCCAGGAAATGCGTTGCAAGCCCCTTCGGACCATCCAAAAGTTCCCCCAAAGGAAGGCTTTGGGTACAAGTGAACTCCCCAGGGGAGCCTTTATGCAGCCCCACATGCAACTGGACCCTCCGGGTTCGCTGTTCATGAGCAAACCTAAACGTAGCCCTAGCCGTCATCGGAGATGAGTGAAAAATCAGGCCCCAGGAAATGCGTTACGAGCCCTTTTCGCCCATCCAAAAGTGCCCCCAAAGGAAGGCTTTGGGTACAAGTGAACTCCCCAGGGGAGCCTTTACGCAGCCCCACATGCAACTGGACCCTCCGGGTTCGCTGTTTCCGAGCATCCCTAAACATAGCCCTAGCCGGCATCGAATACAAGTGAAAAATCAGGACCCAGGAAATGCGTTGCGAGCCCTTTTCGCCCATCCAAAATTGCCGCCAAAGTAAGGCTTTGGGTACAAGTGAACTCCCCAGGGGAGCCTTTACGCAGCCCCACATGCAACTGGACCCTCCGGGTTCGCTGTTCCTGAGCAAACTTATACGTAGCCCTAGCCGTCATCGGAGAGGAGTGAAAAATCAGGCCCCAGGAAATGCGTTGCGAGCCCTTTTCGCCCATCCAAAAGTGCCCCCAAAGGAAGGCTTTGGGTACAATTGAACTCCCCTGGGGAGCCTTTACGCAGCCCCACATGCAACTGGACCCTCCGGGTTCGATTTTTCCGAGCAATCCTTAATATATCCCTAGCCGGCTTGGGAGAAGACTGAAAACCCGGGCCCCAGAAAACGCGTTGCAAGCCCCTTTGGACCATCCAAAAGTGCCCGCAAAGTAAGGCTTTGGGTACAATTGAACTCCCCAGGGGAGCCTTTACGCAGCCCCATATGCAACTGGACCCTCCGGGTTCGCTGTTCCTAAGCAAACCTAAACATAGCCCTAGCCGTCATCGGAGACAAGTGAAAAATCAGGCCCCAGGAAATGCGTTCCGAGGCCTTTTCGCCCATCCAAAAGTGCCCCCAAAGAAAGGCTTTGGTTACAAGTGAACTCCCCAGGGGAGCCTTTACGCAACCCCACATGCAACTAGAGCCTTCGGGATCGCTGTTTCCGAGCATCCCTAAACATAGCCCTAGCCGGCATCGATGACGACTGAAAAATCAGGCCCCAGGAAATGCGTTCCGAGCCCTTTTCGCCCATCCAAAAGTGTCCCCAAAGGAAGGCTTTGGGTACAAGTGAACTCCCCAGGGGAGCCTTTACACAGCCCCACATGCATCTGGACCCTTCGGGTTCGATTTTTCCGAGCATCCCTAACAATAGCCCTAGCCGGCATCGAAGACGAGTGAAAAATCAGGCCCCAGGAAATGCGTTGCGAGGCCTTTTCGCCCATCCAAATGTGCCCCCAAAGGAAGACTTTGGGTACAAGAGAACTCCCCAGGGGAGCCTTTACGCAGCCCCACATGCAACTGGACCCTCCGGGTTTGCTGTTTCCGAGCATCCCTAAACATAGCCCTAGACGGCATCGAAGACGACTGAAAAATCAGGCCCCAGGAAATGCGTTGCGAGCCCTTTTCGCCCATCCAAAAGTGCCCCCAAAGGAAGGCTTTGGGTACAAGTGAACTCCCCAGGGGAGCCTTTACGCAGCCCCACATGCAACTGGACCCTCCGGGTTCGCTGTTTCCGAGCATCCCTAAACATAGGCCTAGCCGGCATCAATGACGACTGAAAAATCAGGCCCCAGGAAATACGTTCCGAGTCCTTTTCGCCCATCCAAAAGTGCCCCCAAAGGAAGGCTTTGGGTACAATTGAACTCCCCAGGGGAGCCTTTACGCAGCCCCACATGCAACTGGACCCTCCGGGTTCGATTTTTCCGAGCAATCCTTAATATATCCCTATCCGGCTTGGGAGAAGAGTGAAAACCCGGGCAACAGAAAACGCGTTGCAAGCCCCTTTGGTCCATCCAAAAGTGCCCGCAAAGGAAGGCTTTGGGTACAAGTGATCTCCCCAGGGGAGCCTTTACGCAGCCCCACATGCAACTGGACCCTCCGGGTTCGCTGTTTCCGAGCATCCCTAAACATAGCCCTAGCCGGCATCGATGACGACTGAAAAATCAGGCCCCAGGAAATGCGTTGCGAGACCTTTTCGCCCATCCAAAAGTGCCCCCAAAGGAAGGCTTTGGGTACAAGTGAACTCCCCAGGGGAGCCTTTACGCAGCCCCACATGCAACTGGACCCTCCGGGTTCGCTGTTCCTGAGCATCCCTAAACGTAGCCCTAGCCGTCATCGGAGACGAGTGAAAAATCAGGCCCCAGGAAATGCGTTCCGAGGCCTTTTCGCCTATCCAAATGTGCCCCCAAAGGAAGACTTTGGATACAAGTGAACTCCCCAGGGGAGCCTTTACGCAGCCCCACATGCAACTGGACCCTCCGGGTTCGCTGTTTCCGAGCATCCCTAAACATAGCCCTAGACGGCATCGAAGACGACTGAAAAATCAGGCCCCAGGAAATGCGTTGCGAGCCCTTTTTGCCCATCCAAAAGTGTCACAAAAGGAAGGCTTTGGGTACATCTGAAGTTCCCAGGGGAGCCTTTACGCAGCCCCACATGCAACTGGACCCATCGGGTTCGATTTTTCCGAGCAACCCTAATTATATCCCTAACCGGCATGGGAGAAGACTGAAAACCCGGGCCCCAGAAAACGCGTTGCAAGCCCCTTTGGACCATCCAAAAGTGTCACCAAAGGAAGGCTTTGGGTACAAGAGAACTCCCCAGGGGAGCCTTTACGCAGCCCCACATGCAACTGGACCCTCCGGGTTCGATGTTTCCGAGCATCCCTAAACATAGTCCTAGACGGCATCGAAAACGAATGAAAAATCAGGCCCCAGGAAGTGCGTTGAAGCCCTTTTCGCCCATCCAAAAGTGCCCCCAAAGGAAGGCTTTGGGTACAAGTGAACTCCCCAGGGGAGCCTTAACGCAGCCCCACATGCAACTGGACCCTCCGGGTTCGCTGTTCCTAAGCAAACCTAAACATAGCCCTAGCCGTCATTGGAGACCACTGAAAAATCAGGCCCCAGGAAATGAGTTGCGAGCCCTTTTTGCCCTGCCAAAAGTGCCCGCAAAGGGAGGCTTTGGGTACAAGTGAACTCCCCAGGGGAGCCTTTACGCAGCCCCACATGCAACTGGACCCTTCGGGTTCGCTGTTTCCGAGCATCCCTAAACATAGCCCTAGCCGGCATCGATGACGACTGAAAAATCAGGCCCCAGGAAATACGTTCCGAGTCCTTTTCGCCCATCCAAAATTGCCCCCAAAGGAAGGCTTTGGGTACAATTGAACTCCCCAGGGGAGCCTTTACGCAGCCCCACATGCAACTGGACCCTCCGGGTTCGATTTTTCCGAGCAATCCTTAATATATCCCTAGCCGGCTTGGGAGAAGACTGAAAACCCGGGCAACAGAAAACGCGTTGCAAGCCTTTTTGGACCATCCAAAAGTGCCCGCAAAGGAAGGCTTTGGGTACAAGTGATCTCCCCAGGGGAGCCTTAACGCAGCCCCACATGCAACTGGACCCTCCGGGTTCGCTGTTCCTAAGCAAACCTAAACATAGCCCTAGCCGTCATCGGAGACAAGTGAAAAATCAGGCCCCAGGAAATGCGTTGCAAGCCCCTTCGGACCATCCAAAAGTTCCCCCAAAGGAAGGCTTTGGGTACAAGTGAACTCCCCAGGGGAGCCTTTACGCAGCCCCACATGCAACTGGACCCTCCGGGTTCGCTGTTCCTGAGCAAACTTAAACGTAGCCCTAGCCGTCATCGGAGAGGAGTGAAAAATCAGGCCCCAGGAAATGCGTTGCGAGCCCTTTTCGCCCATCCAAAAGTGCCCCCAAAGGAAGGCTTTGGGTACAATTGAACTCCCCAGGGGAGCCTTTACGCAGCCCCACATGCAACTGGACCCTCCGGGTTCGATTTTTCCGAGCAATCCTTAATATATCCCTAGCCGGCTTGGGAGAAGACTGAAAACCCGGGCCCCAGAAAACGCGTTGCAAGCCCCTTTGGACCATACAAAAGTGCCCGCAATGGAAGGCTTTGGGTACAAGTGATCTCCCCAGGGGAGCCTTTACGCAGCCCCACATGCAACTGGACCCTCCGAGTTCGCTGTTTCCGAGCATCCCTAAACATAGCCCTAGCCGGCATCGATGACGACTGAAAAATCACGCCCCAGGAAATGCGTTGCGAGCCCTTTTCGCCCATCCAAAATTGCCCCCAAAGTAAGGCTTTGGGTACAAGTGAACTCCCCAGGGGAGCCTTTACGCAGCCCCACATGCAACTGGACCCTCCGGGTTCGCTGTTCCTGAGCAAAACTAAACGTAGCACTAGCCGTCATCAGAGACGAGTGAAAAATCAGGCCCCAGGAAATGCGTTGCGAGCCCTTTTCGCCCATCCCAATGTGCCCCCAAAGGAAGACTTTGGGTACAAGAGAACTGCCCAGGGGAGTCTTTACGCAGCCCCACATGCAACTGGACCCTCCGGGTTCGATTTTTCCGAGCAATCCTAAATATATCCCTAACTGGCTTGGGAGAAGACTGAAAACCCCGGCCCCAGAAAACGCGTTGGAAGCCCCTTTGGACCATCCAAAAGTGTCACCAAAGGAAGGCTTTGGGTACAAGAGAACTCCCCAGGGGAGCCTTTACGCAGCCCCACATGCAACTGGACCCTCCGGGTTCGCTGTTCCTGAGCAAACCTAAACATAGCCCTAGCCGTCATCGGAGACGACTGAAAAATCAGGCCCCAGGAAATGCGTTGCAAGCCCCTTTGGACCATCCAAAAGTGCCCGCAAAGGAAGGCTTTGGGTACAAGTGATCTCCCCAGGGGAGCCTTTACGCAGCCCCACATGCAACTGGACCCTCCGGGTTCGCTGTTCATGAGCAAACCTAAACGTAGCCCTAGCCGTCATCGGAGACGACTGAAAAATCAGGCCCCAGGAAATTCGTTGCGAGCCCCTTCGGACCATCCAAAAGTGCCCCCAAAGGAAGGCTTTGGGTACAAGTGAACTCCCCAGGGGAGCCTTTACGCAGCCCCACATGCAACTGGACCCTCCGGGTTCGCTGTTCCTGAGCAAACCTAAACGTAGCCCTAGCCGTCATCGGAGATGAGTGAAAAATCAGGCCCCAGGAAATGCATTCCAAGTCCCTTTCGCCCATCCAAAAGTGCCCCCAAAGGAAGGCTTTGGGTACAAGTGAACTCCCCACGGGAGCCTTTACGCAGCCCCACATGCAACTGGACCCTCCGGGTTCGCTGTTTCCGTTCATCCCTAAACATAGCCCTAGCCGGCATCGGAGACGAGTTAAAAATCAGGCCCCAGGAAATGCGTTCCGAGCCCTTTTCGCCCATCCAGAAGTGCCCCCAAAGAAAGGCTTTGGGTACAAGTGAACTCCCCAGGGGAGCCTTTACGCAGCCCCACATGCAACTGGACCCTCCGGGTTCGCTGTTTCCGAGCATCCCTAAACATAGCCCTAGCCGGCATCGGAGACGAGTGAAAAATCAGGCCCCAGGAAGTGCGTTGCAAGCCCCTTTGGACCATCCAAAAGTGCCCCGAAAGGAAGGCTTTGGATACAAGTGAACTCCCCAGGGGAGCCTTTACGCAGCCCCACATGCAACTGGACCCTCCGGGTTCGCTGTTTCTGAACATCCCTAAGCATACCCCTAGCCGGCATCGAAGATGACTGAAAAGTCAGGCCCCAGGAAATGCGTTACGAGACCTTTACGCCCATCCAAAAGTGCCCCCAAAGGAAGGCTTTGGGTACAAGTGAACTCCCCAGGGGAGCCTTTACGCAGCCCCACATGCAACTGGACCCTCCGGGTTCTCTGTTCATGAGCAAACCTAAACGTAGCCCTAGCCGTCATCGGAGACGAGTGAAAAATCAGGCCCCAGGAAATGCGTTGTAACCCCCTTTGGACCATCCAAAAGTGCCCGCAAAGGAAGGCTTTGGGTACAAGTGATCTCCCCAGGGGAGCCTTTACGCAGCCCCACATGCAACTGGACCCTCCGGGTTCGCTGTTTCCGAGCATCCCTAAACATAGTCCTAGACGGCATCGAAGTCGACTGAAAAATCAGACCCCAGGAAATGTGTTGCGAGCCCTTTTCGCCCATCCAAAAGTGCCCCCAAAGGATGGCTTTGGGTATTAATGAACTCCCCAGGGGAGCCTTTACGCAGCCCCACATGCAACTGGACCCTCCGGGTTCGCTGTTTCCGAGCATCCCTAAACATAGCCCTAGCCGGCATCGAAGTCGACTGAAAAATCAGACCCCAGGAAATGCGTTGCGAGCCCTTTTCGCCCATCCAAAAGTGCCCGCAAAGGAAGGCTTTGGGTACAATTGAACTCCCCTGGGGAGCCTTTACGCAGCCCCACATGCAACTGGACCCTCCGGGTTCGATTTTTCCGAGCAATCCTTAATATATCCCTAGCCGGCTTGGGAGAAGACTGAAAACCCGGGCCCCAGAAAACGCGTTGCAAGCCCCTTTGGACCATCCAAAAGTGCCCGCAAAGTAAGGCTTTGGGTACAATTGAACTCCCCAGGGGAGCCTTAACGCAGCCCCATATGCAACTGGACCCTCCGGGTTCGCTGTTCCTAAGCAAACCTAAACATAGCCCTAGCCGTCATCGGAGAAAAGTGAAAAATCAGGCCCCAGGAAATGCGTTGCGAGCCCTTTTCGCCCATCCAAAAGTGCCCCCAAAGGAAGGCTTTGGGTACAAGTGAACTCCCCAGGGGAGCCTTTACGCAGCCCCACATGCAACTGGACCCTCCGGGTTCGCTGTTTCTGAGCATCCCTAAACATAGCCCTAGCCGTCATCGGAGAGGAGTGAAAAATCAGGCCCCAGGAAATGCGTTGCGAGCCCTTTTCACCCATCCAAAAGTGCCCCCAAAGAAAGGCTTTGGTTACAAGTGAACTCCCCAGGGGAGCCTTTACGCAACCCCACATGCAACTAGACCCTTCGGGATCGCTGTTTCCGAGCATGCCTAAACATAGCCCTAGCCGGCATCGATGACGACTGAAAAATCAGGCACCAGGAAATGCGTTACGAGCCCTTTTCGCCCATCCAAAAGTGTCACCAAAGGAAGGCTTTGGGTACAAGTGAACTCCCCAGGGGAGCCTTTACGCAGCCCCACATGCATCTGGACCCTTCGGGTTCGATTTTTCCGAGCATCCCTAACAATAGCCCTAGCCGTCATCGGAGACGACTGAAAAATCAGGCCCCAGGAAATGCGTTGCGAGGCCTTTTCGCCCATCCAAATGTGCCCCCAAAGGAAGACTTTGGGTACAAGAGAACTCCCCAGGGGAGTCTTTACGCAGCCCCACATGCAACTGGACCCTCCGGGTTTGCTGTTTCCGAGCATCCCTAAACATATCCCTAGACGGCATCGAAGACGACTGAAAAATCAGGCACCAGGAAATGCGTTGCGAGCCCTTTTCGCCCATCCAAAAGTGCCCCCAAAGAAAGGCTTTGGGTACAAGTGAACTCCCCAGGGGAGCCTTTACGCAGCCCCACATGCAACTGGACCCTCCGGGTTCGCTGTTTCCGAGCATCCCTAAACATAGCCCTAGCCGGCATCGATGACGACTGAAAAATCAGGCCCCAGGAAATGCGTTGCGAGACCTTTTTGCCCATCCAAAAGTGTCACAAAAGGAAGGCTTTGGGTACATCTGAAGTTCCCTGGGGAGCCTTTACGCAGCCCCACATGCAACTGGACCCATCGGGTTCGATTTTTCCGAGCAACCCTAATTATATCCCTAACCGGCATGGGAGAAGACTGAAAACCCGGGCCCCAGAAAACGCGTTGCAAGCCCCTTTGGACCATCCAAAAGTGTCACCAAAGGAAGGCTTTGGGTACAAGAGAACTCCCCAGGGGAGCCTTTACGCAGCCCCACATGCAACTGGACCCTCCGGGTTCGCTGTTTCCGAGCATCCCTAAACATAGTCCTAGACGGCATCGAAAACGAATGAAAAATCAGGCCCCAGGAAGTGCGTTGAAGCCCTTTTCGCCCATCCAAAAGTGCCCCCAAAGGAAGGCTTTGGGTACAAGTGAACTCCCCAGGGGAGCCTTAACGCAGCCCCACATGCAACTGGACCCTTCGGGTTCGCTGTTCCTAAGCAAACCTAAACATAGCCCTAGCCGTCATTGGAGACCACTGAAAAATCAGGCCCCAGGAAATGAGTTGCGAGACCTTTTTGCCCAGCCAAAAGTGCCCGCAAAGGGAGGCTTTGGGTACAAGTGAACTCCCCAGGGGAGCCTTTACGCAGCCCCACATGCAACTGGACCCTCCGGGTTCGCTGTTTCCGAGCATCCCTAAACATAGCCCTAGCCGGCATCGATGACGACTGAAAAATCAGGCCCCAGGAAATAGGTTCCGAGTCCTTTTCGCCCATCCAAAATTGCCCCCAAAGGAAGGCTTTGGGTACAAGTGAACTCCCCAGGGGAGCCTTTACGCAACCCCACATGCAACTGAACTCTCCGGGTTCGATGTTCATGAGCAAACCTAAACGTAGCCCTAGCCGTCATCGGAGACGACTGAAAAATCAGGCCCCAGGAAATGCGTTGCGAGCCCCTGTGGACCATCCAAAAGTGCCCGCAAAGGAAGGCTTTGGGTACAAGTGATCTCCCCAGGGGAGCCTTAACGCAGCCCCACATGCAACTGGACCCTCCGGGTTCGCTGTTCCTAAGCAAACCTAAACATAGCCCTAGCCGTCATCGGAGACAAGTGAAAAATCAGGCCCCAGGAAATGCGTTGCAAGCCCCTTCGGACCATCCAAAAGTTCCCCCAAAGGAAGGCTTTGGGTACAAGTGAACTCCCCAGGGGAGCCTTTACGCAGCCCCACATGCAACTGGACCCTCCGGGTTCGCTGTTCCTGAGCAAACCTAAACGTAGCCCTAGCCGTCATCGGAGACGACTGAAAAATCAGGCCCCAGGAAATGCGTTCCGAGCCCTTTTCGCCCATCCAAAAGTGCCCGCAAAGGAAGGCTTTGGGTACAATTGAACTCCCCAGGGGAGCCTTTACGCAGCCCCACATGCAACTGGACCCTCCGGGTTCGATTTTTCCGAGCAATCCTTAATATATCCCTAGCCGGCTTGGGAGAAGACTGAAAACCCGGGCAACAGAAAACGCGTTGCAAGCCCCTTTGGACCATCCAAAAGTGCCCGCAAAGGAAGGCTTTGGGTACAAGTGATCTCCCCAGGGGAGCCTTTACGCAGCCCCACATGCAACTGGACCCTCCGGGTTCGCTGTTTCCGAGCATCCCTAAACATAGCCCTAGCCGGCATCGATGACGACTGAAAAATCACGCCCCAGGAAATGCGTTGCGAGCCCTTTTCGCCAATCCAAAATTGCCACCAAAGTAAGGCTTTGGGTACAAGTGAACTCCCCAGGGGAGCCTTTACGCAGCCCCACATGCAACTGGACCCTCCGGGTTCGCTGTTCCTGAGCAAACCTAAACGTAGCCCTAGCCGTCATCAGAGACGAGTGAAAAATCAGGCCCCAGGAAATGCGTTGCGAGCCCTTTTCGCCCATCCAAATGTGCCCCCAAAGGAAGACTTTGGGTACAAGAGAACTGCCCAGGGGAGTCTTTACGCAGCCCCACATGCAACTGGACCCTCCGGGTTCGCTGTTTCCGAGCATCCCTAAACATAGCCCTAGACGGCATCGAAGACGACTGAAAAATCAGGCCCCAGGAAATGCGTTGCGAGCCTTTTTCGCCCATCCAAAAGTGCCCCCAAAGGAAGGCTTTGGGTACAAGTGAACTCCCCAGGGGAGCCTTAACGCAGCCCCACATGCAACTGGACCCTCCGGGTTCGCTGTTCCTAAGCAAACCTAAACGTAGCCCTAGCCGTCATCGGAGACGACTGAAAAATCAGGCCCCAGGAAATGCGTTGCGAGCCCCTTCGGACCATCCAAAAGTGCCCGCAAAGGAAGGCTTTGGGTACAAGTGAACTCCCCACGGGAGCCTTTACGCAGCCCCACATGCAACTGGACCCTCCGGGTTCGCTGTTCCTGAGCAAACCTAAACGTAGCCCTAGCCGTCATCGGAGATGAGTGAAAAATCAGGCCCCAGGAAATGCGTTCCAAGGCCCTTTTGCCCATCCAAAAGTGCCCCCAAAGGAAGGCTTTGGGTACAAGTGAACTCCCCAGGGGAGCCTTTACGCAGCCCCACATGCAACTGGACCCTCCGGGTTCGCTGTTTCCGAGCATCCCTAAACGTAGCCCTAGCCGTCATCGGAGACGAGTGAAAAATCAGGCCCCAGGAAATGCGTTGCGAGCCCTTTTCGCCCATCCAAAAGTGCCCCCAAAGGAAGGCTTTGGGTACAAGTGAACTCCCCAGGGGAGCCTTTACGCAGCCCCACAGGCAACTGGACTCTCCGGGTTCGATTTTTCCGAGCAACCCTAAATATATCACTAGCCGGCATGGGAGAATACTGAAAACCCGGGCCCCAGAAAACGCGTTGCAAGCCCCTTTGGACCATCCAAAAGTGTCACCAAAGGAAGGCTTTGGGTACAAGTGATCTCCCCAGGGGAGCCTTTACGCAGCCCCACATGCAACTGGACCCTCCGGGTTCGCTGTTTCCGAGCATCCCTAAACATAGCCCTAGCCGGCATCGATGACGACTGAAAAATCAGGCCCCAGGAAATGCGTTGCGAGACCTTTTTGCCCATCCAAAAGTGTCACAAAAGGAAGGCTTTGGGTACATCTGAAGTTCCCTGGGGAGCCTTTACGCAGCCCCACATGCAACTGGACCCATCGGGTTCGATTTTTCCGAGCAACCCTAATTATATCCCTAACCGGCATGGGAGAAGACTGAAAACCCGGGCCCCAGAAAACGCGTTGCAAGCCCCTTTGGACCATCCAAAAGTGTCACCAAAGGAAGGCTTTGGGTACAAGAGAACTCCCCAGGGGAGCCTTTACGCAGCCCCACATGCAACTGGACCCTCCGGGTTCGCTGTTTCCGAGCATCCCTAAACATAGTCCTAGACGGCATCGAAAACGAATGAAAAATCAGGCCCCAGGAAGTGCGTTGAAGCCCTTTTCGCCCATCCAAAAGTGCCCCCAAAGGAAGGCTTTGGGTACAAGTGAACTCCCCAGGGGAGCCTTAACGCAGCCCCACATGCAACTGGACCCTTCGGGTTCGCTGTTCCTAAGCAAACCTAAACATAGCCCTAGCCGTCATTGGAGACCACTGAAAAATCAGGCCCCAGGAAATGAGTTGCGAGACCTTTTTGCCCAGCCAAAAGTGCCCGCAAAGGGAGGCTTTGGGTACAAGTGAACTCCCCAGGGGAGCCTTTACGCAGCCCCACATGCAACTGGACCCTCCGGGTTCGCTGTTTCCGAGCATCCCTAAACATAGCCCTAGCCGGCATCGATGACGACTGAAAAATCAGGCCCCAGGAAATAGGTTCCGAGTCCTTTTCGCCCATCCAAAATTGCCCCCAAAGGAAGGCTTTGGGTACAAGTGAACTCCCCAGGGGAGCCTTTACGCAACCCCACATGCAACTGAACTCTCCGGGTTCGATGTTCATGAGCAAACCTAAACGTAGCCCTAGCCGTCATCGGAGACGACTGAAAAATCAGGCCCCAGGAAATGCGTTGCGAGCCCCTGTGGACCATCCAAAAGTGCCCGCAAAGGAAGGCTTTGGGTACAAGTGATCTCCCCAGGGGAGCCTTAACGCAGCCCCACATGCAACTGGACCCTCCGGGTTCGCTGTTCCTAAGCAAACCTAAACATAGCCCTAGCCGTCATCGGAGACAAGTGAAAAATCAGGCCCCAGGAAATGCGTTGCAAGCCCCTTCGGACCATCCAAAAGTTCCCCCAAAGGAAGGCTTTGGGTACAAGTGAACTCCCCAGGGGAGCCTTTACGCAGCCCCACATGCAACTGGACCCTCCGGGTTCGCTGTTCCTGAGCAAACCTAAACGTAGCCCTAGCCGTCATCGGAGACGACTGAAAAATCAGGCCCCAGGAAATGCGTTCCGAGCCCTTTTCGCCCATCCAAAAGTGCCCGCAAAGGAAGGCTTTGGGTACAATTGAACTCCCCAGGGGAGCCTTTACGCAGCCCCACATGCAACTGGACCCTCCGGGTTCGATTTTTCCGAGCAATCCTTAATATATCCCTAGCCGGCTTGGGAGAAGACTGAAAACCCGGGCAACAGAAAACGCGTTGCAAGCCCCTTTGGACCATCCAAAAGTGCCCGCAAAGGAAGGCTTTGGGTACAAGTGATCTCCCCAGGGGAGCCTTTACGCAGCCCCACATGCAACTGGACCCTCCGGGTTCGCTGTTTCCGAGCATCCCTAAACATAGCCCTAGCCGGCATCGATGACGACTGAAAAATCACGCCCCAGGAAATGCGTTGCGAGCCCTTTTCGCCAATCCAAAATTGCCACCAAAGTAAGGCTTTGGGTACAAGTGAACTCCCCAGGGGAGCCTTTACGCAGCCCCACATGCAACTGGACCCTCCGGGTTCGCTGTTCCTGAGCAAACCTAAACGTAGCCCTAGCCGTCATCAGAGACGAGTGAAAAATCAGGCCCCAGGAAATGCGTTGCGAGCCCTTTTCGCCCATCCAAATGTGCCCCCAAAGGAAGACTTTGGGTACAAGAGAACTGCCCAGGGGAGTCTTTACGCAGCCCCACATGCAACTGGACCCTCCGGGTTCGCTGTTTCCGAGCATCCCTAAACATAGCCCTAGACGGCATCGAAGACGACTGAAAAATCAGGCCCCAGGAAATGCGTTGCGAGCCTTTTTCGCCCATCCAAAAGTGCCCCCAAAGGAAGGCTTTGGGTACAAGTGAACTCCCCAGGGGAGCCTTAACGCAGCCCCACATGCAACTGGACCCTCCGGGTTCGCTGTTCCTAAGCAAACCTAAACGTAGCCCTAGCCGTCATCGGAGACGACTGAAAAATCAGGCCCCAGGAAATGCGTTGCGAGCCCCTTCGGACCATCCAAAAGTGCCCGCAAAGGAAGGCTTTGGGTACAAGTGAACTCCCCACGGGAGCCTTTACGCAGCCCCACATGCAACTGGACCCTCCGGGTTCGCTGTTCCTGAGCAAACCTAAACGTAGCCCTAGCCGTCATCGGAGATGAGTGAAAAATCAGGCCCCAGGAAATGCGTTCCAAGGCCCTTTTGCCCATCCAAAAGTGCCCCCAAAGGAAGGCTTTGGGTACAAGTGAACTCCCCAGGGGAGCCTTTACGCAGCCCCACATGCAACTGGACCCTCCGGGTTCGCTGTTTCCGAGCATCCCTAAACGTAGCCCTAGCCGTCATCGGAGACGAGTGAAAAATCAGGCCCCAGGAAATGCGTTGCGAGCCCTTTTCGCCCATCCAAAAGTGCCCCCAAAGGAAGGCTTTGGGTACAAGTGAACTCCCCAGGGGAGCCTTTACGCAGCCCCACAGGCAACTGGACTCTCCGGGTTCGATTTTTCCGAGCAACCCTAAATATATCACTAGCCGGCATGGGAGAATACTGAAAACCCGGGCCCCAGAAAACGCGTTGCAAGCCCCTTTGGACCATCCAAAAGTGTCACCAAAGGAAGGCTTTGGGTACAAGTGATCTCCCCAGGGGAGCCTTTACGCAGCCCCACATGCAACTGGACCCTCCGGGTTCGCTGTTTCCGAGCATCCCTAAACATAGCCCTAGAAGGCATCGAAGACGAATGAAAAATCAAGCCCCAGGTAATGCGTTACGAGCCCTTTTCGCCCATCCAAAATTGCCCCCAAAGGAAGGCTTTGGGTACAAGAGAACTCCCCAGGGGAGCCTTTACGCAGCCCCACATGCAACTGGACCCTCGGGGTTCGCTGTTCCTGAGCAAACCTAAAAGTAGCCCTAGCCGTCATCGGAGACAAGTGAAAAATCAGGCCCCAGGAAATGCGTTGCGAGCCCCTTCGGACCATCCAAAAGTGCCCCCAAAGGAAGGCTTTGGGTACAAGTGATCTCCCGAGGGGAGCCTTTACGCAGCCCCACATGCAACTGGACCCTCCGGGTTCGCTGTTCCTGAGCAAACCTAAACAAACCCTAGCCGTCATCGGAGAGAAGTGAAAAATCAGGCCCTAGGAAATGCGTTGCAAGCCCCTTCGGACCATCCAAAAGTGCCCGCAAAGGAAGGCTTTGGTACAAGTGAACTCCCCAGGGGAGCCTTTACGCAGCCCCACATGCAACTGGACCCTCCGGGTTCGCTGTTCCTGAGCAAACCTAAACGTAGCCCTAGCCGTCATCGGAGACGAGTGAAAAATCAGGCCCCAGGAAATGCGTTCCGAGGCCTTTTCGCCCATCCAAAAGTGCCCCCAAAGAAAGGCTTTGGGTACAAGTGATCTCCCCAGGGGAGCCTTTATGCAGCCCCACATGCAACTGGACCCTCCAGGTTCGATGTTTCCGAGCATCCCTAAACATAGCCCTAGCGGGCATCGAAGACGACTGAAAAATCAGGCCCCAGGAAATGCGTTGCGAGCCCTTTTCGTCCATCCAAAAGTGCCCCCAAAGGAAGGCTTTGGGTACAAGTGAACTCCCCAGGGGAGCCTTTACGCAGCCCCACATGCAACTGGACCCTCCGGGTTCGCTGTTCCTGAGCAAACCTAAACATAGCCCTAGCCGTCATCGGAGACGACTGAAAAATCAGGCCCCAGGAAATGCGTTGCAAGCCCCTTTGGACCATCCAAAAGTGCCCGCAAAGGAAGGCTTTGGGTACAAGTGATCTCCCCAGGGGAGCCTTTACGCAGCCCCACATGCAACTGGACCCTCCGGGTTCGCTGTTCATGAGCAAACCTAAACGTAGCCCTAGCCGTCATCGGAGACGACTGAAAAATCAGGCCCCAGGAAATTCGTTGCGAGCCCCTTCGGACCATCCAAAAGTGCCCCCAAAGGAAGGCTTTGGGTACAAGTGAACTCCCCAGGGGAGCCTTTACGCAGCCCCACATGCAACTGGACCCTCCGGGTTCGCTGTTCCTGAGCAAACCTAAACGTAGCCCTAGCCGTCATCGGAGATGAGTGAAAAATCAGGCCCCAGGAAATGCGTTCCAAGTCCCTTTCGCCCATCCAAAAGTGCCCCCAAAGGAAGGCTTTGGGTACAAGTGAACTCCCCACGGGAGCCTTTACGCAGCCCCACATGCAACTGGACCCTCCGGGTTCGCTGTTTCCGTTCATCCCTAAACATAGCCCTAGCCGGCATCGGAGACGAGTTAAAAATCAGGCCCCAGGAAATGCGTTCCGAGCCCTTTTCGCCCATCCAGAAGTGCCCCCAAAGAAAGGCTTTGGGTACAAGTGAACTCCCCAGGGGAGCCTTTACGCAGCCCCACATGCAACTGGACCCTCCGGGTTTGCTGTTTCCGAGCATCCCTAAACATAGCCCTAGCCGGCTTCGGAGACGAGTGAAAAATCAGGCCCCAGGAAATGCGTTGCGAGCCCCTTTGGACCATCCAAAAGTGCCCCGAAAGGAAGGCTTTGGATACAAGTGAACTCCCCTGGGGAGCCTTTACGCAGCCCCACATGCAACTGGACCCTCCGGGTTCGATTTTTCCGAGCAATCCTTAATATATCCCTAGCCGGCTTGGGAGAAGACTGAAAACCCGGGCCCCAGAAAACGCGTTGCAAGCCCCTTTGGACCATCCAAAAGTGCCCGCAAAGTAAGGCTTTGGGTACAATTGAACTCCCCAGGGGAGCCTTTACGCAGCCCCACATGCAACTGGACCCTCCGGGTTCTCTGTTCATGAGCAAACCTAAACGTAGCCCTAGCCGTCATCGGAGACGAGTGAAAAATCAGGCCCCAGGAAATGCGTTGTAAGCCCCTTTGGACCATCCAAAAGTGCCCGCAAAGGAAGGCTTTGGGTACAAGTGATCTCCCCAGGGGAGCCTTTACGCAGCCCCACATGCAACTGGACCCTCCGGGTTCGCTGTTTCCGAGCATCCCTAAACATAGTCCTAGACGGCATCGAAGTCGACTGAAAAATCAGACCCCAGGAAATGCGTTGCGAGCCCTTTTCGCCCATCCAAAAGTGCCCCCAAAGGATGGCTTTGGGTATAAGTGAACTCCCCAGGGGAGCCTTTACGCAGCCCCACATGCAACTGGACCCTCCGGGTTCGCTGTTTCCGAGCATCCCTAAACATAGCCCTAGCCGGCATCGAAGTCGACTGAAAAATCAGACCCCAGGAAATGCGTTGCGAGCCCTTTTCGCCCATCCAAAAGTGCCCGCAAAGGAAGGCTTTGGGTACAATTGAACTCCCCTGGGGAGCCTTTACGCAGCCCCACATGCAACTGGACCCTCCGGGTTCGATTTTTCCGAGCAATCCTTAATATATCCCTAGCCGGCTTGGGAGAAGACTGAAAACCCGGGCCCCAGAAAACGCGTTGCAAGCCCCTTTGGACCATCCAAAAGTGCCCGCAAAGTAAGGCTTTGGGTACAATTGAACTCCCCAGGGGAGCCTTAACGCAGCCCCATATGCAACTGGACCCTCCGGGTTCGCTGTTCCTAAGCAAACCTAAACATAGCCCTAGCCGTCATCGGAGAAAAGTGAAAAATCAGGCCCCAGGAAATGCGTTGCGAGCCCTTTTCGCCCATCCAAAAGTGCCCCCAAAGGAAGGCTTTGGGTACAAGTGAACTCCCCAGGGGAGCCTTTACGCAGCCCCACATGCAACTGGACCCTCCGGGTTCGCTGTTTTTGAGCATCCCTAAACATAGCCCTAGCCGGCATCGGAGACGAGTGAAAAATCAGGCCCCAGGAAATGCGTTGCGAGCCCTTTTCACCCATCCAAAAGTGCCCCCAAAGAAAGGCTTTGGTTACAAGTGAACTCCCCAGGGGAGCCTTTACGCAACCCCACATGCAACTAGAGCCTTCGGGATCGCTGTTTCCGAGCATCCCTAAACATAGCCCTAGCCGGCATCGATGACGACTGAAAAATCAGGCACCAGGAAATGCGTTACGAGCCCTTTTCGCCCATCCAAAAGTGTCACCAAAGGAAGGCTTTGGGTACAAGTGAACTCCCCAGGGGAGCCTTTACGCAGCCCCACATGCATCTGGACCCTTCGGGTTCGATTTTTCCGAGCATCCCTAACAATAGCCCTAGCCGTCATCGGAGACGACTGAAAAATCAGGCCCCAGGAAATGCGTTGCGAGCCCTTTTCGCCCATCCAAATGTTCCCCCAAAGGAAGACTTTGGGTACAAGAGAACTCCCCAGGGGAGTCTTTACGCAGCCCCACATGCAACTGGACCCTCCGGGTTTGCTGTTTCCGAGCATCCCTAAACATATCCCTAGACGGCATCGAAGACGACTGAAAAATCAGGCACCAGGAAATGCGTTGCGAGCCCTTTTCGCCCATCCAAAAGTGCCCCCAAAGGAAGGCTTTGGGTACAAGTGAACTCCCCAGGGGAGCCTTTACGCAGCCCCACATGCAACTGGACCCTCCGGGTTCGCTGTTTCCGAGCATCCCTAAACATAGCCCTAGCCGGCATCGATGACGACTGAAAAATCAGGCCCCAGGAAATGCGTTGCGAGCCCTTTTTGCCCATCCAAAAGTGTCACAAAAGGAAGGCTTTGGGTACATCTGAAGTTCCCTGGGGAGCCTTTACGCAGCCCCACATGCAACTGGACCCATCGGGTTCGATTTTTCCGAGCAACCCTAATTATATCCCTAACCGGCATGGGAGAAGACTGAAAACCCGGGCCCTAGAAAACGCGTTGCAAGCCCCTTTGGACCATCCAAAAGTGTCACCAAAGGAAGGCTTTGGGTACAAGAGAACTCCCCAGGGGAGCCTTTACGCAGCCCCACATGCAACTGGACCCTCCGGGTTCGCTGTTTCCGAGCATCCCTAAACATAGTCCTAGACGGCATCGAAAACGAATGAAAAATCAGGCCCCAGGAAGTGCGTTGAAGCCCTTTTCGCCCATCCAAAAGTGCCCCCAAAGGAAGGCTTTGTGTACAAGTGAACTCCCCAGGGGAGCCTTAACGCAGCCCCACATGCAACTGGACCCTTCGGGTTCGCTGTTCCTAAGCAAACCTAAACATAGCCCTAGCCGTCATTGGAGACCACTGAAAAATCAGGCCCCAGGAAATGAGTTGCGAGACCTTTTTGCATAGCCAAAAGTGCCCGCAAAGGGAGGCTTTGGGTACAAGTGAACTCCCCAGGGGAGCCTTTACGCAGCCCCACATGCAACTGGACCCTCCGGGTTCGCTGTTTCCGAGCATCCCTAAACATAGCCCTAGCCGGCATCGATGACGACTGAAAAATCAGGCCCCAGGAAATACGTTCCGAGTCCTTTTCGCCCATCCAAAATTGCCCCCAAAGGAAGGCTTTGGGTACAAGTGAACTCCCCAGGGGAGCCTTTACGCAACCCCACATGCAACTGAACTCTCCGGGTTCGATGTTCATGAGCAAACCTAAACGTAGCCCTAGCCGTCATCGGAGACGACTGAAAAATCAGGCCCCAGGAAATGCGTTGCGAGCCCCTGTGGACCATCCAAAAGTGCCCGCAAAGGAAGGCTTTGGGTACAAGTGATCTCCCCAGGGGAGCCTTAACGCAGCCCCACATGCAACTGGACCCTCCGGGTTCGCTGTTCCTAAGCAAACCTAAACATAGCCCTAGCCGTCATCGGAGACAAGTGAAAAATCAGGCCCCAGGAAATGCGTTGCAAGCCCCTTCGGACCATCCAAAAGTTCCCCCAAAGGAAGGCTTTGGGTACAAGTGAACTCCCCAGGGGAGCCTTTACGCAGCCCCACATGCAACTGGACCCTCCGGGTTCGCTGTTCCTGAGCAAACCTAAACGTAGCCCTAGCCGTCATCGGAGACGACTGAAAAATCAGGCCCCAGGAAATGCGTTCCGAGCCCTTTTCGCCCATCCAAATGTGCCCCCAAAGGAAGGCTTTGGGTACAAGTGAACTCCCCAGGGGAGCCTTTACGCAGCCCCACATGCAACTGGACCCTCCGGGTTCGCTGTTCCTGAGCAAACTTAAACGTAGCCCTAGCCGTCATCGGAGAGGAGTGAAAAATCAGGCCCCAGGAAATGCGTTGCGAGCCCTTTTCGCCCATCCAAAAGTGCCCGCAAAGGAAGGCTTTGGGTACAATTGAACTCCCCAGGGGAGCCTTTACGCAGCCCCACATGCAACTGGACCCTCCGGGTTCGATTTTTCCGAGCAATCCTTAATATATCCCTAGCCGGCTTGGGAGAAGACTGAAAACCCGGGCAACAGAAAACGCGTTGCAAGCCCCTTTGGACCATCCAAAAGTGCCCGCAAAGGAAGGCTGTGGGTACAAGTGATCTCCCCAGGGGAGCCTTTACGCAGCCCCACATGCAACTGGACCCTCCGGGTTCGCTGTTTCCGAGCATCCCTAAACATAGCCCTAGCCGGCATCGATGACGACTGAAAAATCAGGCCCCAGGAAATGCGTTGCGAGCCCTTTTCGCCCATCCAAATGTGCCCCCAAAGGAAGACTTTGGGTACAAGAGAACTGCCCAGGGGAGTCTTTACGCAGCCCCACATGCAACTGGACCCTCCGGGTTCGCTGTTTCCGAGCATCCCTAAACATAGCCCTAGACGGCATCGAAGACGTCTGAAAAATCAGGCCCCAGGAAATGCGTTGCGAGCCCTTTTCGCCCATCCAAAAGTGCCCCCAAAGGAAGGCTTTGGGTACAAGTGAACTCCCCAGGGGAGCATTAACGCAGCCCCACATGCAACTGGACCCTCCGGGTTCGCTGTTCCTAAGCAAACCTAAACATAGCCCTAGCCATCATTGGAGACCACTGAAAAATCAGGCCCCAGGAAATGAGTTGCGAGCCCTTTTTGCCAAGCCAAAAGTGCCCGCAAAGGAAGGCTTTGGGTACAAGTGAACTCCCCAGGGGAGACTTTACGCAGCCCCACATGCAACTGGACCCTCCGGGTTCGCTGTTTCCGAGCATCCCTAAACATAGCCCTAGCCGGCATCGATGATGACTGAAAAATCAGGCCCCAGGAAATACGTTCCGAGTCCTTTTCGCCCATCCAAAATTGCCCCCAAAGGAAGGCTTTGGGTACAATTGAACTCCCCAGGGGAGCCTTAACGCAGCCCCACATGCAACTGGACCCTCCGGGTTCGCTGTTCCTAAGCAAACCTAAACATATCCCTAGCCGTCATCGGAGACAAGTGAAAAATCAGGCCCCAGGAAATGCGTTGCGAGCCCTTTCGGACCATCCAAAAGTTCCCCCAAAGGAAGGCTTTGGGTACAAGTGAACTCCCCAGGGGAGCCTTTACGCAGCCCCACATGCAACTGGACCCTTCGGGTTCGCTGTTTCCGAGCATCCCGAAATATAGCCCTAGCCGGCATCGAAGACGAATTAAAAATGAGGCCCCAGGAAATGCGTTGCGAGCCCTTTTCGTCCATCCAAAAGTGCCCCCAAAGGAAGGCTTTGGGTACAAGTGAACTCCCCAGGGGAGCCTTTACGCAGCCCCACATGCAACTGGACCCTCCGGGTTCGCTGTTTCCGAGCATCCCTAAACATAGCCCTAGCCGGCATCGATGACGACTGAAAAATCACGCCCCAGGAAATGCGTTGCGAGCCCTTTACGTCCATCCAAAAGTGCCCTCAAAGGAAGGCTTTGGGTACAAGTGAACTCCCCAGGGGAGCCTTTACGCAGCCCCACATGCAACTGGACCCTCCGGGTTCAATTTTTCCGAGCAACCCTAAATATATCACTAGCCGGCATGGGAGAAGACTGAAAACCCGGGCCCCAGAAAACTCATTGCAAGCCCCTTTGGACCATCCAAAAGTGTCACCAAAGGAAGGCTTTTGGTACAAGTGAACTCCCCAGGGGAGCCTTTACGCAGCCCCACATGCAACTGGACCCTCCGGGTTCTCTGTTCCTGAGCAAACCTAAACGTAGCCCTAGCCGTCTTCGGAGACGAGTGAAAAATCAGGCCCCAGGAAATGCGTTGCGAGCCCTTTTTGCCCATCCAAAAGTGTCACCAAAGGAAGGCTTTGGGTACATCTGAAGTTCCCAGGGGAGCCTTTACGCAGCCCCACATGCAACTGGACCCTTCGGGTTCGATTTTTCCGAGCAACCCTAATTATATCCCTAACCGGCATGGGAGAAGACTGAAAACCCGGGCCCCAGAAAACGCGTTGCAAGCCCCTTTGGACCATCCAAAAGTGTCACCAAAGGAAGGCTTTGGGTACAAGAGAACTCCCCAGGGGAGCCTTTACACAGCCCCACATGCAACTGGACCCTCCGGGTTCGCTGTTTCCGAGCATCCCTAAACATAGTCCTAGACGGCATCGAAGACGAATGAAAAATCAGGCCCCAGGAAGTGCGTTGCAAGCTCTTTTCGCCCATCCAAAAGTGCCCCCAAAGGAAGGCTTTGGGTACAAGTGAACTCCCCAGGGGAGCCTTAACGCAGCCCCACATGCAACTGGACCCTCCGGGTTCGCTGTTCCTAAGCAAACCTAAACAAAGCCCTAGCCGTCATTGGAGACAAGTGAAAAATCAGGCCCCAGGAAATGAGTTGCGAGCCCTTTTTGCCAAGCCAAAAGTGCCCGCAAAGGAAGGCTTTGGGTACAAGTGAACTCCCCAGGGGAGCCTTTACGCAGCCCCACATGCAACTGGACCCTCCGGGTTCGCTGTTTCCGAGCATCCCTAAACATAGCCCTAGCCGGCATCGATGACGACTGAAAAATCAGGCCCCAGGAAATACGTTCCGAGTCCTTTTCGCCCATGCAAAATTGCCCCCAAAGGAAGGCTTTGGGTACAATTGAACTCCCCAGGGGAGCCTTAACGCAGCCCCATATGCAACTGGACCCTCCGGGTTCGCTGTTCCTAAGCAAACCTAAACATAGCCCTAGCCGTCATCGGAGACAAGTGAAAAATCAGGCCCCAGGAAATGCGTTGCGAGCCCCTTCGGACCATCCAAAAGTTCCCCCAAAGGAAGGCTTTGGGTACAAGTGAACTCCCCAGGGGAGCCTTTACGCAGCCCCACATGCAACTGGACCCTTCGGGTTCGCTGTTTCCGAGCATCCCGAAATATAGCCCTAGCCGGCATCGAAGACGAATTAAAAATGAGGCCCCAGGAAATGCGTTGCGAGCCCTTTTCGTCCATCCAAAAGTGCCCCCAAAGGAAGGCTTTGGGTACAAGTGAACTCCCCAGGGGAGCCTTTACGCAGCCCCACATGCAACTGGACCCTCCGGGTTCGCTGTTTCCGAGCATCCCTAAACATAGCCCTAGCCGGCATCGATGACGACTGAAAAATCACGCCCCAGGAAATGCGTTGCGAGCCCTTTACGTCCATCCAAAAGTGCCCTCAAAGGAAGGCTTTGGGTACAAGTGAACTCCCCAGGGGAGCCTTTACGCAGCCCCACATGCAACTGGACCCTCCGGGTTCAATTTTTCCGAGCAACCCTAAATATATCCCTAGCCGGCATGGGAGAAGACTGAAAACCCGGGCCCCAGAAAACTCGTTGCAAGCCCCTTTGGACCATCCAAAAGTGTCACCAAAGGAAGGCTTTTGGTACAAGTGAACTCCCCAGGGGAGCCTTTACGCAGCCCCACATGCAACTGGACCCTCCGGGTTCTCTGTTCCTGAGCAAACCTAAACGTAGCCCTAGCCGTCTTCGGAGACGAGTGAAAAATCAGGCCCCAGGAAATGCGTTGCGAGCCCTTTTTGCCCATCCAAAAGTGTCACCAAAGGAAGGCTTTGGGTACATCTGAAGTTCCCAGGGGAGCCTTTACGCAGCCCCACATGCAACTGGACCCTTCGGGTTCGATTTTTCCGAGCAACCCTAATTATATCCCTAACCGGCATGGGAGAAGACTGAAAACCCGGGCCCCAGAAAACGCGTTGCAAGCCCCTTTGGACCATCCAAAAGTGTCACCAAAGGAAGGCTTTGGGTACAAGAGAACTCCCCAGGGGAGCCTTTACACAGCCCCACATGCAACTGGACCCTCCGGGTTCGCTGTTTCCGAGCATCCCTAAACATAGTCCTAGACGGCATCGAAGACGAATGAAAAATCAGGCCCCAGGAAGTGCGTTGCAAGCTCTTTTCGCCCATCCAAAAGTGCCCCCAAAGGAAGGCTTTGGGTACAAGTGAACTCCCCAGGGGAGCCTTAACGCAGCCCCACATGCAACTGGACCCTCCGGGTTCGCTGTTCCTAAGCAAACCTAAACAAAGCCCTAGCCGTCATTGGAGACAAGTGAAAAATCAGGCCCCAGGAAATGAGTTGCGAGCCCTTTTTGCCAAGCCAAAAGTGCCCGCAAAGGAAGGCTTTGGGTACAAGTGAACTCCCCAGGGGAGCCTTTACGCAGCCCCACATGCAACTGGACCCTCCGGGTTCGCTGTTTCCGAGCATCCCTAAACATAGCCCTAGCCGGCATCGATGACGACTGAAAAATCAGGCCCCAGGAAATACGTTCCGAGTCCTTTTCGCCCATGCAAAATTGCCCCCAAAGGAAGGCTTTGGGTACAATTGAACTCCCCAGGGGAGCCTTAACGCAGCCCCATATGCAACTGGACCCTCCGGGTTCGCTGTTCCTAAGCAAACCTAAACATAGCCCTAGCCGTCATCGGAGACAAGTGAAAAATCAGGCCCCAGGAAATGCGTTGCGAGCCCCTTCGGACCATCCAAAAGTTCCCCCAAAGGAAGGCTTTGGGTACAAGTGAACTCCCCAGGGGAGACTTTACGCAGCCCCACATGCAACTGGACCCTCCGGGTTCGCTGTTTCCGAGCATCTCTAAACATAGTCCTAGACGGCATCGGAGAGGAGTGAAAAATCAGGCCCCAGGAAATGCGTTCCGATGCTTTTTTGCCCATCCAAATGTGCCCCCAAAGGAAGGCTTTGGGTACAAGTGAACTCCCCAGGGGAGCCTTTACGCAGCCCCACATGCAACTGGACCCTCCGGGTTCGCTGTTCCTGAGCAAACCTAAACGTAGCCCTAGCCGTCATCGGAGATGAGTGAAAAATCAGGCCCCAGGAAATGCGTTGCGAGCCCTTTTCACCCATCCAAAAGTGCCCCCAAAGAAAGGCTTTGGTTACAAGTGAACTCCCCAGGGGAGCCTTTACGCAACCCCACATGCAACTAGACCCTTCGGGATCGCTGTTTCCGAGCATCCCTAAACATAGCCCTAGCCGGCATCGATGACGACTGAAAAATCAGGCACCAGGAAATGCGTTACGAGCCCTTTTCGCCCATCCAAAAGTGCCCCCAAAGGAAGGCTTTGGGTACAAGTGAACTCCCCAGGGGAGTCTTTACGCAGCCCCACATGCAACTGGACCCTCCGGGTTCGCTGTTTCCGAGCATCCCTAAACATAGCCCTAGCCGGCATCGATGACGACTGAAAAATCAGGCCCCAGGAAATACGTTCCGAGTCCTTTTCGACCATCCAAAATTGCCCCCAAAGGAAGGCTTTGGGTACAATTGAACTCCCCAGGGGAGCCTTTACGCAGCCCCACATGCAACTGGACCCTCCGGGTTCGATTTTTCCGAGCAATCCTTAATATATCCCTAGCCGGCTTGGGAGAAGACTGAAAACCCGGGCAACAGAAAACGCGTTGCAAGCCCCTTTGGACCATCCAAAAGTGCCCGCAAAGGAAGGCTTTGGGTACAAGTGATCTCCCCAGGGGAGCCTTTACGCAGCCCCACAAGCAACTGGACCCTCCGGGTTCGCTGTTCCTGAGCAAACCTAAACGTAGCCCTAGCCGTCATCGGAGACGAGTGAAAAATCAGGCCCCAGGAAATGCGTTCCGAGGCCTTTTCGCCTATCCAAATGTGCCCCCAAAGGAAGACTTTGGATACAAGTGAACTCCCCAGGGGAGCCTTTACGCAGCCCCACATGCAACTGGACCCTCCGGGTTCGCTGTTTCCGAGCATCCCTAAACATAGCCCTAGACGGCATCGAAGACGACTGAAAAATCAGGCCCCAGGAAATGCGTTGCGAGCCCTTTTTGCCCATCCAAAAGTGTCACAAAAGGAAGGCTTTCGGTACATCTGAAGTTCCCAGGGGAGCCTTTACGCAGCCCCACATGCAACTGGACCCATCGGGTTCGATTTTTCCGAGCAACCCTAATTATATCCCTAACCGGCATGGGAGAAGACTGAAAACCCGGGCCCCAGAAAACGCGTTGCAAGCCCCTTTGGACCATCCAAAAGTGTCCCCAAAGGAAGGCTTTGGGTACAAGAGAACTCCCCAGGGGAGCCTTTACGCAGCCCCACATGCAACTGGACCCTCCAGGTTCGCTGTTTCCGAGCATCCCTTAACATAGTCCTAGAGGGCATCGAAAACGAATGAAAAATCAGGCCCCAGGAAGTGCGTTGCAAGCCCTTTTCGCCCATCCAAAAGTGCCCCCAAAGGAAGGCTTTGGGTACAAGAGAACTCCCCAGGGGAGCCTTAACGCAGCCCCACATGCAACTGGACCCTCCGGGTTCGCTGTTCCTAAGCAAACCTAAACATAGACCTAGCGGTCATTGGAGACCACTGAAAAATCAGGCCCCAGGAAATGAGTTGCGAGCCCTTTTTGCCCAGCCAAAAGTGCCCGCAAAGGGAGGCTTTGGGTACAAGTGAACTCCCCAGGGGAGCCTTTACGCAGCCCCACATGCAACTGGACCCTCCGGGTTCGCTGTTTCCGAGCATCCCTAAACATAGCCCTAGCCGGCATCGATGACGACTGAAAAATCAGGCCCCAGGAAATACGTTCCGAGTCCTTTTCGCCCATCCAAAATTGCCCCCAAAGGAAGGCTTTGGGTACAAGTGAACTCCCCAGGGGAGCCTTTATGCAGCCCCACATGCAACTGGACCCTCCGGGTTCGCTGTTCATGAGCAAACCTAAACGTAGCCCTAGCCGTCATCGGAGATGAGTGAAAAATCAGGCCCCAGGAAATGCGTTCCGAGCCCTTTTCGCCCATCCAAAAGTGCCCCCAAAGGAAGGCTTTGGGTACAAGTGAACTCCCCAGGGGAGCCTTTACGCAGCCCCACATGCAACTGGACCCTCCGGGTTCGCTGTTCCTGAGCAAACTTAAACGTAGCCCTAGCCGTCATCGGAGACGACTGAAATTCAGGCCCCAGGAAATCCGTTGCGAGCCCTTTTCGCCCATCCAAAAGTGCCCGCAAAGTAAGGCTTTGGGTACAAGTGAACTCCCCTGGGGAGCCTTTACGCAGCCCCACATGCAACTGGACCCTCCGGGTTCGCTGTTCCTAAGCAAACCTAAACATAGCCCTAGCCGTCATCGGAGACGAGTGAAAAATCAGGCCCCAGGAAACGCGTTGCGAGCCCCTTCGGACCATCCAAAAGTTCCCCCAAAGGAAGGCTTTGGGTACAAGTGAACTCCCCAGGGGAGCCTTTACGCAGCCCCACATGCAACTGGACCCTCCGGGTTCGCTGTTTCCGAGCATCTCTAAACATACTCCTAGACGGCATCGGAGAGGAGTGAAAAATCAGGCCCCAGGAAATGCGTTCCGAGGCCTTTTCGCCCATCCAAATGTGCCCCCAAAGGAAGGCTTTGGGTACAAGTGAACTCCCCAGGGGAGCCTTTACGCAGCCCCACATGCAACTGGACCCTCCGGGTTCGCTGTTCCTGAGCAAACCTAAACGTAGCCCTAGCCGTCATCGGAGATGAGTGAAAAATCAGGCCCCAGGAAATGCGTTACGAGCCCTTTTCGCCCATCCAAAAGTGCCCCCAAAGGAAGGCTTTGGGTACAAGTGAACTCCCCAGGGGAGCCTTTACGCAGCCCCACATGCAACTGGACCCTCCGGGTTCGCTGTTTCCGAGCATCCCTAAACATAGCCCTAGCCGGCATCGGAGACGAGTAAAAAATCAGGCCCCAGGAAATGCGTTGCGAGCCCTTTTCACCCATCCAAAAGTGCCCCCAAAGAAAGGCTTTGGTTACAAGTGAACTCCCCAGGGGAGCCTTTACGCAACCCCACATGCAACTAGACCCTTCGGGATCGCTGTTTCCGAGCATCCCTAAACATAGCCCTAGCCGGCATCGATGACGACTGAAAAATCAGGCACCAGGAAATGCGTTACGAGCCCTTTTCGCCCATCCAAAAGTGTCACCAAAGGAAGGCTTTGGGTACAAGTGAACTCCCCAGGGGAGCCTTTACACAGCCCCACATGCATCTGGACCCTTCGGGTTCGATTTTTCCGAGCATCCCTAACAATAGCCCTAGCCGGCATCGAAGACGACTGAAAAATCAGGCCCCAGGAAATGCGTTGCGAGGCCTTTTCGCCCATCCAAATGTGCCCCCAAAGGAAGACTTTGGGTACAAGAGAACTCCCCAGGGGAGTCTTTACGCAGCCCCACATGCAACTGGACCCTCCGGGTTTGCTGTTTCCGAGCATCCCTAAACATATCCCTAGACGGCATCGAAGACGACTGAAAAATCAGGCCCCAGGAAATGCGTTGCGAGCCCTTTTCGCCCATCCAAAAGTGCCCCCAAAGGAAGGCTTTGGGTACAAGTGAACTCCCCAGGGGAGCCTTTACGCAGCCCCACATGCAACTGGACCCTCCGGGTTCGCTGTTTCCGAGCATCCCTAAACATATCCCTAGCCGGCATCGATGACGACTGAAAAATCAGGCCCCAGGAAATGCGTTCCGAGTCCTTTTCGCCCATCCAAAAGTGCCCCCAAAGGAAGGCTTTGGGTACAATTGAACTCCCCAGGGGAGCCTTTACGCAGCCCCACATGCAACTGGACCCTCCGGGTTCGATTTTTCCGAGCAATCCTTAATATATCCCTAGCCGGCTTGGGAGAAGACTGAAAACCCGGGCAACAGAAAACGCGTTGCAAGCCCCTTTGGACCATCCAAAAGTGCCCGCAAAGGAAGGCTTTGGGTACAAGTGATCTCCCCAGGGGAGCCTTTACGCAGCCCCACATGCAACTGGACCCTCCGGGTTCGCTGTTTCCGAGCATCCCTAAACATAGCCCTAGCCGGCATCGATGACGACTGAAAAATCAGGCCCCAGGAAATGCGTTGCGAGCCCTTTTCGCCCATCCAAAAGTGCCCCCAAAGGAAGGCTTTGGGTACAAGTGAACTCCCCAGGGGAGCCTTTACGCAGCCCCACATGCAACTGGACCCTCCGGGTTCGCTGTTCCTGAGCAAACCTAAACGTAGCCCTAGCCGTCATCGGAGACGACTGAAAAATCAGGCCCCAGGAAATGCGTTCCGAGGCCTTTTCGCCTATCCAAATGTGCCCCCAAAGGAAGGCTTTGGGTACAAGTGATCTCCCCAGGAAAGCCTTAACGCAGCCCCACATGCAACTGGACCCTCCGGGTTCGCTGTTCCTAAGCAAACCTAAACATAGCCCTAGCCGTCATCGGAGACAAGTGAAAAATCAGGCCCCAGGAAATGCGTTGCAAGCCCCTTCGGACCATCCAAAAGTTCCCCCAAAGGAAGGCTTTGGGTACAAGTGAACTCCCCAGGGGAGCCTTTACGCAGCCCCACATGCAACTGGACCCTCCGGGTTCGATTTTTCCGAGCAATCCTTAATATATCCCTAGCCGGCTTGGGAGAAGACTGAAAACCCGGGCCCCAGAAAACGCGTTGCAAGCCCCTTTGGACCATCGAAAAGTGTCACCAAAGGAAGGCTTTGGGTACAAGTGATCTCCCCAGGGGAGCCTTTACGCAGCCCCACATGCAACTGGACCCTCCGGGTTCGCTGTTTCCGAGCATCCCTAAACATAGCCCTAGCCGGCATCGATGACGACTGAAAAATCACGCCCCAGGAAATGCGTTGCGAGACCTTTTCGCCCATCCAAAATTGCCGCCAAAGTAAGGCTTTGGGTACAAGTGAACTCCCCAGGGGAGCCTTTACGCAGCCCCACATGCAACTGGACCCTCCGGGTTCGCTGTTCCTGAGCAAACCTAAACGTAGCACTAGCCGTCATCAGAGACGAGTGAAAAATCAGGCCCCAGGAAATGCGTTCCCAGGCCTTTTCGCCCATCCAAATGTGCCCGCAAAGGAAGGCTTTGGGTACAAGAGAACTCCCCAGGGGAGCCTTTACGCAGCCCCACATGCAACTGGACCCTCCGGGTTCGCTGTTCCTGAGCAAACCTAAACGTAGCCCTGGCCGTCATCGGAGACGACTGAAAAATCAGGCCCAGGAAACGCGTTGCGAGCCCTTTTCGTCGATCCTAAAGTGCCCCCAAAGGAAGGCTTTGGGTACAAGTGAACTCCCCAGGGGAGCCTTTACGCAGCCCCACATGCAACTGGACACTCCGGGTTCGATTTTTCCGAGCAACCCTAAATATATCACTAGCCGGCATGGGAGAAGACTGAAAACCACGGGCCGCAGAAAACGTGTTGCAAGCCCCTTTGGACCATCCAAAAGTGTCACCAAAGGAAGGCTTTGGGTACAAGAGAACTCCCCAGGGGAGCCTTTACGCAGCCCCACATGCAAATGGACCCTCCGGGTTCGCTGTTCCTGAGCAAACCTAAACGTAGCCCTTGCCGTCATCGGAGACGACTGAAAAATCAGGCCCCAGGAAATGCGTTGCGAGCCCCTTCGGACCATCCAAAAGTGCCCCCAAAGGAAGGCTTTGGGTACAAGTGAACTCCCCAGGGGAGCCTTTACGCAGCCCCACATGCAACTGGACCCTTCGGGTTCGCTGTTTCCGAGCATCCCTAAACATAGCCCAAGCCGGCATCTATGACGACTGAAAAATCAGGCCCCAGGAAATGCGTTGCGAGCCCCTTTGGACCATCCAAAAGTGCCTCCAAAGGAAGGCTTTGGGTACAAGTGAACTCCCCAGGGGAGCCTTTACGCAGCCCCACATGCAACTGGACCCTCCGGGTTCGATTTTTCCGAGCAACCCTAAATATATCACTAGCCGTCATCGGAGACGAGTGAAAAATCAGGCCCCAGGAAATGCGTTCCAAGGCCTTTTCGCCCATCCAAATGTGCCCCCAAAGGAAGACTTTGGGTACAAGAGAACTCCCCAGGGAAGCCTTTACGCAGCCCCACATGCAACTGGACCCTCCGGGTTCGCTGTTTCCGAGCATCCCTAAACATAGCCCTAGCCGGCATCGAAAACAAGTGAAAAATCAGGACCCAGGAAATGCGTTGCGAGCCCTTTTCGTCCATCCAAAAGTGCCCCCAAAGGAAGGCTTTGGATACAAGTGAACTCCCCAGGGGAGCCTTTACGCAGCCCCACATGCAACTGGACCCTCCGGGTTCGATTTTTCCGAGCAACCCTAAATATATCCCTAGCCGGCATGGGAGAAGACTGAAAACCCGGGCCCCAGAAAACGCGTTGCAAACCCTTTGGACCATCCAAAAGTGTCACCAAAGGAAGGCTTTGGGTACAAGAGAACTCCCCAGGGGAGAAATTACGCAGCCCCACATGCAAATGGACCCTCCGGGTTCGCTGTTCCTGAGCAAACCTAAACGTAGCACTTGCCGTCAACGGAGACGACTGAAAAATCAGGCCCCAGGAAATGCGTTGCGAGCCCCTTCGGACCATCCAAAAGTGCCCCCAAAGGAAGGCTTTGTGTACAAGTGAACTCCCCAGGGGAGCCTTTACGCAGCCCCACATGCAACTGGACCCTCCGGGTTCGCTGTTTCCGAGCATCCCTAAACATATCCCTAGCCGGCATCGAAGACAAGTGAAAAATCAGGCCCCAGGAAATGCGTTGCGAGCCCCTTTGGACCATCCAAAAGTGCCCCCAAAGGAAGGCTTTGGGTACAAGTGATCTCCCCAGGGGAGCCTTTACGCAGCCCCACATGCAACTGGACCCTCCGGGTTCGCTGTTCCTGAGCAAACCTAAAGGTAGCCCTATCCGTCATCGGAGACGACTGAAAAATCAGGCCCCAGGAAATGCGTTGCGAGCCCTTTTCGCCCATCCAAAAGTGCCTGCAAAGGAAGACTTTGGGTACAAGAGAACTCCCCAGGGGAGCCTTTACGCAGCCCCACATGCAACTGGACCCTCCGGGTTCGCTGTTCCTGAGCAAACCTTAACGTAGCCCTGGCCGTCATAGGAGACGACTGAAAAATCAGGCCCCAGGAAATGCGTTGCGAGCCCTTTTCGTCGATCCTAAAGTGCCCCCAAAGGAAGGCTTTGGGTACAAGTGAACTCCCCAGGGGAGCCTTTACGCAGCCCCACATGCAACTGGACACTCCGGGTTCGATTTTTCCGAGCAACCCTAAATATATCCCTAGCCGGCATGGGAGAAGACTGAAAACCCGGGCCCCAGAAAACGCGTTGCGAGCCCCTTTGGACCATCCAAAAGTGCCACCAAAGGAAGGCTTTGGGTACAAGAGAACTCCCCTGGGGAGCCTTTACGCAGCCCCACATGCAACTGGACCCTCCGAGTTCGCTGTTCCTGAGCAAACCTCAACGTAGCCCAAGCCGGCATCTATGACGACTGAAAAATCAGGCCCCAGGAAATGCGTTGCGAGCCCCTTCGGACCATCCAAAAGTGCCCCCAAAGGAAGGCTTTGGGTACAAGTGAACTCCCCAGGGGAGCCTTTACGCAGCCCCACATGCAACTGGACCCTCCGGGTTCGCTGTTTCCGAGCATCCCTAAACATAGCCCTAGCCGGCATCGATGACGACTGAAAAATCAGGCCCCAGGAAATGCGTTGCGAGCCCCTTTGGACCATCCAAAAGTGCCCCCAAAGGAAGGCTTTGGGTACAAGTGAACTCCCCAGGGGAGCCTTTACGCAGCCCCACATGCAACTGAACCCTCCGGGTTCGATTTTTCCGAGCAACCCTAAATATATCACTAGCCGGCATGGGAGAAGACTGAAAACCCGCGCCCCAGAAAACGCGTTGCAAGCCCCTTCTGACCATCTAAAAGTGTCACCAAAGGAATGCTTTGGGTACAAGTGAACTCCCCAGGGGAGCCTTTACGCAGCCCCACATGCAACTGGACCCTCTGGGTTCGCTGTTTCCGAGCATCCCTAAACATAGCCCTAGCCGGCATCGAAGACAAGTGAAAAATCAGGCCCCAGGAAATGCGTTGCGAGCCCCTTCGGACCATCCAAAAGTGCCCCCAAAGGAAGGCATTGGGTACAAGTGATCTCCCCAGGGGAGCCTTTACGCAGCCCCACATGCAACTGGACCCTCCGGGTTCGCTGTTCCTGAGCAAACCTAAACGTAGCCCTGGCCGTCATCGGAGACGACTGAAAAATCAGGCCCCAGGAAATGCGTTCCGAGCCCTTTTCGCCCATCCAAAAGTGCTCGCAAAGGAAGACTTTGGGTACAAGAGAACTCCCCAGGGGAGCCTTTACGCAGCCCCACATGCAACTGGACCCTCCGGGTTCGCTGTTCCTGAGCAAACCTAAACGTAGACCTGGCCGTCATAGGAGACGACTGAAAAATCAGGCCCAGGAAATGCGTTGCGAGCCCTTTTCGTCGATCCTAAAGTGCCCCCAAAGGAAGGCTTTGGGTACAAGTGAACTCCCCAGGGGAGCCTTTACGCAGCCCCACATGCAACTGGACCCTTCGGGTTCGCTGTTTCCGAGCATCCCTAAACATAGCCCAAGCCGGCATCTATGACGACTGAAAAATCAGGCCCCAGGAAATGCGTTGCGAGCCCCTTTGGACCATCCAAAAGTGCCCCCAAAGGAAGGCTTTGGGTACAAGTGAACTCCCCAGGGGAGCCTTTACGCAGCCCCACATGCAACTGGACCCTCCGGGTTCGATTTTTCCGAGCAACCCTAAATATATCCCTAGCCGGCATGGGAGAAGACTGAAAACCCGGGCCCCAGAAAACGCGTTGCAAGCCCCTTTGGACCATCCAAAAGTGTCACCAAAGGAAGGCTTTGGGTACAAGAGAACTCCCCTGGGGAGCCTTTACGCAGCCCCACATGCAACTGGACCCTCCGGGTTCGCTGTTCCTGAGCAAACCTAAACGTAGCCCTTGCCGTCATCGGAGACGACTGAAAAATCAGGCCCCAGGAAATGCGTTGCGAGCCCCTTCGGACCATCCAAAAGTGCCCCCAAAGGAAGGCTTTGGGTACAAGTGAACTCCCCAGGGGAGCCTTTACGCAGCCCCACATGCAACTGGACCCTCCGGGTTCGCTGTTTCCGAGCATCCCTAAACATAGCCCTAGCCGGCATCGATGACGACTGAAAAATCAGGCCCCAGGAAATGCGTTGCGAGCCCCTTTGGACCATCCAAAAGTGCCCCCAAAGGAAGGCTTTGGGTACAAGTGAACTCCCCAGGGGAGCCTTTACGCAGCCCCACATGCAACTGAACCCTCCGGGTTCGATTTTTCCGAGCAACCCTAAATATATCACTAGCCGGCATGGGAGAAGACTGAAAACCCGCGCCCCAGAAAACGCGTTGCAAGCCCCTTCTGACCATCTAAAAGTGTCACCAAAGGAATGCTTTGGGTACAAGTGAACTCCCCAGGGGAGCCTTTACGCAGCCCCACATGCAACTGGACCCTCTGGGTTCGCTGTTTCCGAGCATCCCTAAACATAGCCCTAGCCGGCATCGAAGACAAGTGAAAAATCAGGCCCCAGGAAATGCGTTGCGAGCCCCTTCGGACCATCCAAAAGTGCCCCCAAAGGAAGGCATTGGGTACAAGTGATCTCCCCAGGGGAGCCTTTACGCAGCCCCACATGCAACTGGACCCTCCGGGTTCGCTGTTCCTGAGCAAACCTAAACGTAGCCCTGGCCGTCATCGGAGACGACTGAAAAATCAGGCCCCAGGAAATGCGTTGCGAGCCCTTTTCGCCCATCCAAAAGTGCTCGCAAAGGAAGACTTTGGGTACAAGAGAACTCCCCAGGGGAGCCTTTACGCAGCCCCACATGCAACTGGACCCTCCGGGTTCGCTGTTCCTGAGCAAACCTAAACGTAGACCTGGCCGTCATAGGAGACGACTGAAAAATCAGGCCCAGGAAATGCGTTGCGAGCCCTTTTCGTCGATCCTAATGTGCCCCCAAAGGAAGGCTTTGGGTACAAGTGAACTCCCCAGGGGAGCCTTTACGCAGCCCCACATGCAACTGGACCCTTCGGGTTCGCTGTTTCCGAGCATCCCTAAACATAGCCCAAGCCGGCATCTATGACGACTGAAAAATCAGGCCCCAGGAAATGCGTTGCGAGCCCCTTTGGACCATCCAAAAGTGCCCCCAAAGGAAGGCTTTGGGTACAAGTGAACTCCCCAGGGGAGCCTTTACGCAGCCCCACATGCAACTGGACCCTCCGGGTTCGCTGTTCCTGAGCAAACCTAAATGTAGCCCTAGCCGTCATCGGAGACGACTGAAAAATCAGGCCCCAGGAAATGTGTTGCAAGCCCCTTTGGAAAATCCAAAAGTGCCTGCAAAGGAAGGCTTTGGGTACAAGTGATCTCCCCAGGGGAGCCTTTACGCAGCCCCACATGCAACTGGACCCTCCGGGTTCGCTGTTCCTGAGCAAACCTAAACGTAGCCCTAGCCGTCATCGGAGACGAGTGAAAAATCAGGCCCCAGGAAATGTGTTTCGAGGCCTTTTCGCCCATCCAAATGTGCCCCCAAAGGAAGACTTTGGGTACAAGTGAACTCCCCAGGGGAGCCTTTACGCAGCCCCACATGCAACTGGACCCTCCGGGTTCGATTTTTCCGAGCATCCCTAAACATAGCCCTAGCCGGCATCGAAGACGACTGAAAAATCAGGCCCCAGGAAATGCGTTGCGAGCCCTTTTCGCTCATCCAAAAGTGCCCCCAAAGGAAGGCTTTGGGTACAAGTGAACTCCCCAGGGGAGCCTTTACGCAGCCCCACATGCAACTGGACCCTCCGGGTTCGCTGTTTCCGAGCATCCCTAAACATAGCCCTAGCCGGCATCGAAGACAAGTGAAAAATCAGGACCCAGGAAATGCGTTGCGAGCCCTTTTCGTCCATCCAAAAGTGCCCCCAAAGGAAGGCTTTGGGTACAAGTGAACTCCCCAGGGGAGCCTTTACGCAGCCCCACATGCAAGTGGACCCTCCGGGTTCGATTTTTCCGAGCAACCCTAAATATATCACTAGCCGGCATGGGAGAAGACTGAAAACCTGGGCCCCAGAAAACGCGTTGCAAGCCCCTTTGGACCATCCAAAAGTGTCACCAAAGGAAGGCTTTGGGTACAAGTGAACTCCCCAGGGGAGCCTTTACGCAGCCCCACATGCAACTGGACCCTCCGGGTTCGCTGTTCCTGAGCAAACCTAAACGTAGCCCTAGCCGTCATCGGAGTCGAGTGAAAAATCAGGCCCCAGGAAATGCGTTGCAAGCCCCTTTGGACCATCCAAAAGTGCCCGCAAAGGAAGACTTTGTGTACAAGTGATCTCCCCAGGGGAGCATTTACACAGCCCCACATGCAACTGGACCCTCCGGGTTCGCTGTTCCTGAGCAAACCTAAAGGTATCCCTATCCGTCATCGGAGACGAGTGAAAAATTAGGCCCCAGGAAATGCGTTCCCAGGCCTTTTCGCCCATCCAAATATGCCCCAAAGGAAGACTTTGGGTACAAGAGAACTCCCCAGGGGAGCCTTTACGCAGCCCCACATGCAACTGGACCCTCCGGGTTCGCTGTTTCCGAGCATCCCTAAACATAGCCCTAGCCGGCATCGAAGACGAGTGAAAAATCAGGCCCCAGGAAACGCGTTGCAAGCCCCTTTGGACCATCCAAAAGTGTCACCAAATGAAGGCTTTGCGTACAAGAGAACTCCCCAGGGGAGCCTTTACGCAGCCCCACATGCAACTGGACCCTCCGGGTTCGCTGTTCCTGAGCAAACCTAAACGTAGCCCTAGCCGTCATCGGAGACGAGTGAAAAATCAGGCCCCAGGAAATGTGTTTCGAGGCCTTTTCGCCCATCCAAATGTGCCCCCAAAGGAAGACTTTGGGTACAAGAGAACTCCCCAGGGGAGCCTTTACGCAGCCCCACATGCAACTGGACCCTCCGGGTTTGCTGTTTCCGAGCATCCCTAAACATATCCCTAGACGGCATCGAAGACGACTGAAAAATCAGGCCCCAGGAGATGCGTTGCGAGCCCTTTTCGCTCATCCAAAAGTGCCCCCAAAGGAAGGCTTTGGGTACAAGTGAACTCCCCAGGGGAGCCTTTACGCAGCCCCACATGCAACTGGACCCTCCGGGTTCGCTGTTTCCGAGCATCCCTAAACATAGCCCTAGCCGGCATCGAAGACGAGTGAAAAATCAGGCCCCAGGAAATGCGTTGCAAGCCCCTTTGGACCATCCAAAAGTGCCCGCAAAGGAAGACTTTGTGTACAAGTGATCTCCCCAGGGGAGCATTTACACAGCCCCACATGCAACTGGACCCTCCGGGTTTGCTGTTCCTGAGCAAACCTAAAGGTAGCCCTATCCGTCATCGGAGACGAGTGAAAAATCAGGCCCCAGTAAATGCGTTCCCAGGCCTTTTCGCCCATCCAAATATGCCCCCAAAGGAAGGCTTTGGGTACAAGAGAACTCCCCAGGGGAGCCTTTACGCAGCCCCACATGCAACTGGACCCTCCGGGTTCGCTGTTCCTGAGCAAACCTAAACGTAACCCTGGCCGTCATCGGAGACGACTGAAAAATCAGGCCCCAGGAAATGCGTTGCGAACCCTTTTCGCTCATCCAAAAGTTCCCCCAAAGGAAGGCTTTGGGTACAAGTGAACTCCCCAGGGGAGCCTTTACGCAGCCCCACATGCAACTGGACCCTCCGGGTTCGATTTTTCCGAGCAACCCTAAATATATCACTAGCCGGCATGGGAGAAGACTGAAAACCCGGGCCCCAGAAAACGCGTTGCAAGCCCCTTTGGACCATCCAAAAGTGTCACCAAATGAAGGCTTTGGGTACAAGAGAACTCCCCAGGGGAGAAATTACGCAGCCCCACATGCAAATGGACCCTCCGGGTTCGCTGTTCCTGAGCAAACCTAAACTTAACCCTGGCCGTCATCGGAGACGACTGAAAAATCAGGCCCCAGGAAATGCGTTGCGAGCCCCTTCGGACCATCCAAAAGTGCCCCCAAAGGAAGGCTTTGTGTACAAGTGAACTCCCCAGGGGAGTCTTTACGCAGCCCCACATGCAACTGGACCCTCCGGGTTCGCTGTTTCCGAGCATCCCTAAACATAACCCTAGCCGGCATCGAAGACAAGTGAAAAATCAGGACCCAGGAAATGCGTTGCGAGCCCCTTTGGACCATCCAAAAGTGCCCCCAAAGGAAGGCTTTGGGTACAAGTGATCTCCCCAGGGGAGCCTTTACGCAGCCCCACATGCAACTGGACCCTCCGGGTTCGCTGTTCCTGAGCAAACCTAAACGTATCCCTATCCGTCATCGGAGACGACTGAAAAATCAGGCCCCAGGAAATGCGTTGCGAGCCCTTTTTGCCCATCCAAAAGTGCCCGCAAAGGAAGGCTTTGGGTACAAGAGAACTCCCCAGGGGAGCCTTTACGCAGCCCCACATGCAACTGGACCCTCTGGGTTCGCTGTTCCTGAGCAAACCTAAACGTAACCCTGGCCGTCATAGGAGACGACTGAAAAATCAGGCCCCAGGAAATGCGTTGCGAGCCCTTTTCGCTCATCCAAAAGTGCCCCCAAAGGAAGGCTTTGGGTACAAGTGAACTCCCCAGGGGAGCCTTTACGCAGCCCCACATGCAACTGGACCCTCCGGGTTCGATTTTTCCGAGCAACCCTAAATATATCACTAGCCGGCATGGGAGAAGACTGAAAACCCGGGCCCCAGAAAACGCGTTGCAAGCCCCTTTGGACCATCCAAAAGTGCCCGCAAAGGAAGACTTTGTGTACAAGTGATCTCCCCAGGGGAGCATTTACGCAGCCCCACATGCAACTGGACCCTCCGGGTTCGCTGTTCCTGAGCAAACCTAAAGGTAGCCCTATCCGTCATCGGAGACGAGTGAAAAATCAGGCCCCAGGAAATGCGTTCCCAGGCCTTTTCGCCCATCCAAATATGCCCCCAAAGGAAGACTTTGGGTACAAGAGAACTCCCCAGGGGAGCCTTTACGCAGCCCCACATGCAACTGGACCCTCCGGGTTCGCTGTTCCTGAGCAAACCTAAACTTAACCCTGGCCGTTATCGGAGACGACTGAAAAATCAGGCCCCAGGAAATGCGTTGCGAACCCTTTTCGCTCATCCAAATGTTCCCCCAAAGGAAGGCTTTGTGTACAAGTGAACTCCCCAGGGGAGCCTTTACGCAGCCCCACATGCAACTGGACCCTCCGGGTTCGCTGTTTCCGAGCATCCCTAAACATAGCCCTAGCCGGCATTGAAGACAAGTGAAAAATCAGGACCCAGGAAATGCGTTGCAAGCCCCTTTGGACCATCCAAAAGTGCCCCCAAAGGAAGGCTTTGGGTACAAGTGATCTCCCCAGGGAGCCTTTACGCAGCCCCACATGCAACTGGACCCTCCTGGTTCGCTGTTCCTGAGCAAACCTAAACGTAGCCCTATCCGTCATCGGAGACGACTGAAAAATCAGGCCCCAGGAAATGCGTTGCGAGCCCTTTTCGACCATCCAAAAGTGCCCGCAAAGGAAGACTTTGGGTACAAGAGAACTCCCCAGGGGAGCCTTTACGCAGCCCCACATGCAACTGGACCCTCTGGGTTCGCTGTTCCTGAGCAAACCTAAACGTAACCCTGGCCGTCATAGGAGACGACTGAAAAATCAGGCCCCAGGAAATGCGTTGCGAGCCCCTTCGGACCATCCAAAAGTGCCCCCAAAGGAAGGCTTTGGGTACAAGAGAACTCCCCAGGGGAGCCTTTACGCAGCCCCACATGCAACTGGACCCTCCGGGTTCGCTGTTCCTGAGCAAACCTAAACGTAACCCTGGCCGTCATCGGAGACGACTGAAAAATCAGGCCCCAGGAAATGCGTTGCGAACCCTTTTCGCTCATACAAAAGTGCCCCCAAAGGAAGGCTTTGGGTACAAGTGAACTCCCCAGGGGAGCCTTTACGCAGCCCCACATGCAACTGGACCCTCCGGGTTCGATTTTTCCGAGCAACCAAAAATATATCACTAGCCGGCATGGGAGAAGACTGAAAACCCGGGCCCCAGAAAACGCGTTGCAAGCCCCTTTGGACCATCCAAAAGTGTCACCAAAGGAAGGCTTTGGGTACAAGAGAACTCCCCAGGGGAGAAATTACACAGCTCCACATGCAAATGGACCCTCCGGGTTCGCTGTTCCTGAGCAAACCTAAACGTAGCACTTGCCGTAAACGGAGACGACTGAAAAATCAGGCCCCAGGAAATGCGTTGCGAGCCCCTTCGGACCATCCAAAAGTGCCCCCAAAGGAAGGCTTTGTGTACAAGTGAACTCCCCAGGGGAGCCTTTACGCAGCCCCACATGCAACTGGACCCTCCGGGTTCGCTGTTTCCGAGCATCCCTAAACATAGCCCTAGCCGGCATCGAAGACAAGTGAAAAATCAGGACCCAGGAAATGCGTTGCGAGCCCCTTCGGACCATCCAAAAGTGCCCCCAAAGGAAGGCTTTGGGTACAAGAGAACTCCCCAGGGGAGCCTTTACGCAGCCCCACATGCAAATGGACCCTCCGGGTTCGCTGTTCCTGAGCAAACCTAAACGTATCCCTATCCGTCATCGGAGACGACTGAAAAATCAGGCCCCAGGAAATGCGTTGCGAGCCCTTTTTGCCCAGCCAAAAGTGCCCGCAAAGGAAGGCTTTGGGTACAAGAGAACTCCCCAGGGGAGCCTTTACGCAGCCCCACATGCAACTGGACCCTCTGGGTTCGCTGTTCCTGAGCAAACCTAAACGTAACCCTGGCCGTCATAGGAGACGACTGAAAAATCAGGCCCCAGGAAATGCGTTGCGAGCCCTTTTCGCTCATCCAAAAGTGCCCCCAAAGGAAGGCTTTGGGTACAAGTGAACTCCCCAGGGGAGCCTTTACGCAGCCCCACATGCAACTGGACCCTCCGGGTTCGATTTTTCCGAGCAACCCTAAATATATCACTAGCCGGCAAGGGAGAAGACTGAAAACCCGGGCCCCAGAAAACGCGTTGCAAGCCCCTTTGGACCATCCAAAAGTGTCACCAAATGAAGGTTTTGGGTACAAGAGAACGCCCCAGGGGAGCCTTTACGCAGCCCCACATGCAAATGGACCCTCCGGGTTCGCTGTTCCTGAGCAAACCTAAACGTAGCCCTTGCCGTCATCGGAGACGACTGAAAAATCAGGCCCCAGGAAATGCGTTGCGAGCCCCTTCGGACCATCCAAAAGTGCCCCCAAAGGAAGGCTTTGGGTACAAGTGAACTCCCCAGGGGAGCCTTTACGCAGCCCCACATGCAACTGGACCCTCCGGGTTTGATTTTTCCGAGCAACCCTAAATATATCACTAGCCGGCATGGGAGAAGACTGAAAACCCGGGCCCCAGAAAACGCGTTGCAAGCCCCTTTGGACCATCCAAAAGTGTCACCAAATGAAGGCTTTGGGTACAAGAGAACTCCCCAGGGGAGAAATTACGCAGCCCTACATGCAAATGGACCCTCCGGGTTCGCTGTTCCTGAGCAAACCTAAACGTAGCACTTGCCGTCATCGGAGACGACTGAAAAATCAGGCCCCAGGAAATGCGTTGCGAGCCCCTTCAGACCATCCAAAAGTGCCCCCAAAGGAAGGCTTTGGGTACAAGTGATCTCCCCAGGGGAGCCTTTACGCAGCCCCACATGCAACTGGACCCTCCGGGTTCGCTGTTCCTGAGCAAACCTAAACGTAACCCTGGCCGTCATAGGAGACGACTGAAAAATCAGGCCCCAGGAAATGCGTTGCGAGCCCTTTTCGCTCATCCAAAAGTGCCCCCAAAGGAAGGCTTTGGGTACAAGTGAACTCCCCAGGGGAGCCTTTACGCAGCCCCACATGCAACTGGACCCTCCGGGTTCGATTTTTCCGAGCAAACCTAAATATATCACTAGCCGGCATGGGAGAAGACTGAAAACCCGCGCCCCAGAAAACGCGTTGCAAGCCCTTTGGACCATCCAAAAGTGTCACCAAATGAAGGCTTTGGGTACAAGAGAACTCCCCAGGGGAGCCTTTACGCAGCCCCACATGCAACTGGACCCTCCGGGTTCGCTGTTCCTGAGCAAACCTAAACGTAGCCCTTGCCGTCATCGGAGACGACTGAAAAATCAGGCCCCAGGAAATGCGTTGCGAGCCCCTTCGGACCATCCAAAAGTGCCCCCAAAGGAAGGCTTTGGGTACAAGAGAACTCCCCAGGGGAGCCTTTACGCAGCCCCACATGCAACTGGACCCTTCGGGTTCGCTGTTTCCGAGCATCCCTAAACATAGCCCTAGCCGGCATCGATGACGACTGAAAAATCAGGCCCCAGGAAATGCGTTGCGAGCCCCTTTGGACCATCCAAAAGTGCCCGCAAAGGAAGGCTTTGGGTACAAGTGAACTCCCCAGGGGAGCCTTTATGCAGCCCCACATGCAACTGGACCCTCCGGGTTCGATTTTTCCGAGCAACCGTAAATATATCACTAGCCGGCATGGGAGAAGACTGAAAACCCGGGCCCCAGAAAACGCATTGCAAGCCCCTTCTGACCATCTAAAAGTGTCACCAAAGGAAGGATTTGGGTACAAGTGAACTCCCCAGGGGAGCCTTTACGCAGCCCCACATGCAACTGGACCCTCCGGGTTCGCTGTTCATGAGCAAACCTAAACATAGCCCTTGCCGTCATCGGAGACGACTGAAAAATCAGGCCCCAGGAAATGCGTTGCAAGCCCCTTTGGACCATCCTAAAGTGCCCGCAAAGGAAGGCTTTGGGTACAAGTGATCTCCCCAGGGGAGCCTTTACGCAGCCCCACATGCAACTGGACCCTCCGGGTTCGCTGTTCCTGAGCAAACCTAAAGGTAGCCCTAGCCGTCATCGGAGACGAGTGAAAAATCAGGCCCCAGGAAATGCGTTCCCAGGCCTTTTCGCCCATCCAAATGTGCCCCCAAAGGAAGACTTTGGGTACAAGAGAACTTCCTAGGGGAGCCTTTACGCAGCCCCACATGCAACTGGACCCTCCGGGTTCGCTGTTTCCGAACATCCCTAAACATAACCCTAGACGGCATCGAAGGCGAATGAAAAATCAAGCCCCAGGAAATGCGTTGCGAGCCGTTTTCGCTCATCCAAAAGTGCCCCCAAAGGAAGGCTTTGGGTACAAGTGAACTCCCCAGGGGAGCCTTTACGCAGCCCCACATGCAACTGGACCCTTCAGGTTCGCTGTTTCCGAGCATCCCTAAACATAGCCCTAGCCGGCATCGATGACGACTGAAAAATCAGGCCCCAGGAAATGCGTTGCGAGCCCCTTTGGACCATCCAAAAGTGCCCCCAAAGGAAGGCTTTGGGTACAAGTGAACTCCCCAGGGGAGCCTTTACGCAGCCCCACATGCAACTGGACCCTCCGGGTTCGATTTTTCCGAGCAACCCTAAATATATCCCTAGCCGGCATCGATGACGACTGAAAAATCAGGCCCCAGGAAATGCGTTGCGAGCCCCTTAGGACCATCCAAAAGTGCCCACAAAGGAAGGCTTTGGGTACAAGTGAACTCCCCAGGGGAGCCTTTACACAGCCCCACATGCAACTGGACCCTCCGGGTTCGATTTTTCCCAGCAACCCTAAATATATCACTAGCCGGCATGGGAGAAGACTGAAAACCCGGGCCCCAGAAAACGCGTTGCAAGCCCCTTTGGACCATCCAAAAGTGTCACCAAAGGAAGGCTTTGGGTACAAGACAACTCCCCAGGGGAGCCTTTACGCAGCCCCACATGCAACTGGACCCTCCGGGTTCGCTGTTCATGAGCATCCCTAATCATAGCCCTAGACGGCATCGAAGACGACTGAAAAATCAGGCCCCAGGAAATGCGTTGCGAGCCCTTTTCCTCATCCAAAAGTGCCCCCAAAGGAAGGCTTTGGGTACAAGTGAACTCCCCAGGGGAGCCTTTACGCAGCCCCACATGCAACTGGACCCTCCGGGTTCGCTGTTTCCGAGCATCCCTAAACATAGCCCTAGCCGGCATCGAATACAAGTGAAAAATCAGGACCCAGGAAATGCGTTGCGAGCCCTTTTCGTCGATCCAAAAGTGCCCCCAAAGGAAGGCTTTGGGTACAAGTGAACTCCCCAGGGGAGCCTTTACGCAGCCCCACATGCAACTGGACCCTCCGGGTTCGATTTTTCCGAGCATCCCTAAACATAGCCCTAGACGGCATCGAAGACGAATGAAAAATCAGGCCCCAGGAAATGCGTTGCGAGCCCTTTTCGCTCATCCAAAAGTGCCCGCAAAGGAAGGCTTTGGGTACAAGTGAACTCCCAGGGGAGCCTTTACGCAGCCCCACATGCAACTGGACCCTCCGGGTTCGCTGTTCATGAGCAAACCTAAACATAGCCCTTGCCGTCATCGGAGACGACTGAAAAATCAGGCCCCAGGAAATGCGTTGCAAGCCCCTTTGGACCATCCAAAAGTGCCCGCAAAGGAAGGCTTTGGGTACAAGTGATCTCCCCAGGGGAGCCTTTACGCAGCCCCACATGCAACTGGACCCTCCGGGTTCGCTGTTCCTGAGCAAACCTAAAGGTAGCCCTAGCCGTCATCGGAGACGAGTGAAAAATCAGGCCCCAGGAAATGCGTTCCCAGGCCTTTTCGCCCATCCAAATGTGCCCCCAAAGGAAGACTTTGGGTACAAGAGAACTTCCTAGGGGAGCCTTTACGCAGCCCCACATGCAACTGGACCCTCCGGGTTCGCTGTTTCCGAGCATCCCTAAACATAACCCTAGACGGCATCGAAGGCGAATGAAAAATCAAGCCCCAGGAAATGCGTTGCGAGCCGTTTTCGCTCATCCAAAAGTGCCCCCAAAGGAAGGCTTTGGGTACAAGTGAACTCCCCAGGGGAGCCTTTACGCAGCCCCACATGCAACTGGACCCTCCGGGTTCACTGTTTCCGAGCATCCCTAAACATAGCCCTAGCCGGCATCGAAGACAAGTGAAAAATCAGGACCCAGGAAATGCGTTGCGAGCCCTTTTCGTCCATCCAAAAGTGCCCCCAAAGGAAGGCTTTGGGTACAAGTGAACTCCCCAGGGGAGCCTTTACGCAGCCCCACATGCAACTGGACCCTCCGGGTTCGATTTTTCCGAGCAACCCTAAATATATCCCTAGCCGGCATGGGAGATGACTGAAAACCCGGGCCGCAGAAAACGCGTTGCAAGCCCCTTTGGACCATCTAAAAGTGTCACCAAAGGAAGGCTTTGGGTACAAGTGAACTCCCCAGGGGAGCCTTTACGCAGCCCCACATGCAACTGGACCCTCCGGGTTCGCTGTTCATGAGCAAACCTAAACGTAGCCCTAGCCGTCATCGGAGACGAGTGAAAAATCAGGCCCCAGGAAATGCGTTCCCAGGCCTTTTCGCCCATCCAAATGTGCCCCCAAAGGAAGACTTTGGGTACAAGAGAACTCCCCAGGGGAGCCTTTACGCAGCCCCACATGCAAATGGACCCTCCGGGTTCGCTGTTTCCGAGCATCCCTAAACATAGCCCTAGACGGCATCGAAGACGAATGAAAAATCAGGCCCCAGGAAATGCGTTGCGAGCCCTTTTCGCTCATCCAAAAGTGCCCCCAAAGGAAGGCTTTGTGTACAAGTGAACTCCCCAGGGGAGCCTTTACGCAGCCCCACATGCAACTGGACCCTCCGGGTTCGCTCTTTCCGAGCATCCCTAAACATAGCCCTAGCCGGCATCGAAGACAAGTGAAAAATCAGGACCCAGGAAATGCGTTGCGAGCCCGTTCGGACCATCCAAAAGTGCCCCCAAAGGAAGGCTTTGGGTACAAGTGATCTCCCCAGGGGAGCCTTTACGCAGCCCCACATGCAACTGGACCCTCCGGGTTCGCTGTTCCTGAGCAAACCTAAACGTAGCCCTATCCGTCATCGGAGACGACTGAAAAATCAGGCCCCAGGAAATGCGTTGCGAGCCCTTTTCGCCCATACAAAAGTGCCCGCAAAGGAAGGCTTTGGGTACAAGAGAACTCCCCAGGGGAGCCTTTACGCAGCCCCACATGCAACTGGACCCTCAGGGTTCGCTGTTCCTGAGCAAACCTAAACGTATCCCTAGCCGTCATCGAAGACGACTGAAAAATCAGGCCCCAGGAAATGTGTTGCAAGCCCCTTTGGACCATCCAAAAGTGCCCGCAAAGGAAGGCTTTGGATACAAGTGATCTCCCCAGGGGAGCCTTTACGCAGCCCCACATGCAACTGGACCCTCCGGGTTCGCTGTTCCTGAGCAAACCTAAAGGTAACCCTAGCCGTCATCGGAGACGAGTGAAAAATCAGGCCCCAGGAAATGCGTTACGAGCCCTTTTCGCCCTTCCAAAAGTGCCCCCAAAGGAAGGCTTTGGGTACAAGTGAACTCCCCAGGGGAGCCTTTACGCAGCCCCACATGCAACTGGACCCTTCAGGTTCGCTGTTTCCGAGCATCCCTAAACATAGCCCTAGCCGGCATCGATGACGACTGAAAAATCAGGCCCCAGGAAATGCGTTGCGAGCCCCTTTGGACCATCCAAAAGTGCCCCCAAAGGAAGGCTTTGGGTACAAGTGAACTCCCCAGGGGAGCCTTTACGCAGCCCCACATGCAACTGGACCCTCCGGGTTCGATTTTTCCGAGCAACCCTAAATATATCCCTAGCCGGCATCGATGACGACTGAAAAATCAGGCCCCAGGAAATGCGTTGCGAGCCCCTTAGGACCATCCAAAAGTGCCCACAAAGGAAGGCTTTGGATACAAGTGAACTCCCCAGGGGAGCCTTTACACAGCCCCACATGCAACTGGACCCTCCGGGTTCGATTTTTCCCAGCAACCCTAAATATATCACTAGCCGGCATGGGAGAAGACTGAAAACCCGGGCCCCAGAAAACGCGTTGCAAGCCCCTTTGGACCATCCAAAAGTGTCACCAAAGGAAGGCTTTGGGTACAAGACAACTCCCCAGGGGAGCCTTTACGCAGCCCCACATGCAACTGGACCCTCCGGGTTCGCTGTTCATGAGCATCCCTAAACATAGCCCTAGACGGCATCGAAGACGACTGAAAAATCAGGCCCCAGGAAATGCGTTGCGAGCCCTTTTCCTCATCCAAAAGTGCCCCCAAAGGAAGGCTTTGGGTACAAGTGAACTCCCCAGGGGAGCCTTTACGCAGCCCCACATGCAACTGGACCCTTCGGGTTCGCTGTTTCCGAGCATCCCTAAACATAGCCCTAGCCGGCATCGAATACAAGTGAAAAATCAGGACCCAGGAAATGCGTTGCGAGCCCTTTTCGTCGATCCAAAAGTGCCCCCAAAGGAAGGCTTTGGGTACAAGTGAACTCCCCAGGGGAGCCTTTACGCAGCCCCACATGCAACTGGACCCTCCGGGTTCGATTTTTCCGAGCATCCCTAAACATAGCCCTAGACGGCATCGAAGACGAATGAAAAATCAGGCCCCAGGAAATGCGTTGCGAGCCCTTTTCGCTCATCCAAAAGTGCCCGCAAAGGAAGGCTTTGGGTACAAGTGAACTCCCAGGGGAGCCTTTACGCAGCCCCACATGCAACTGGACCCTCCGGGTTCGCTGTTCATGAGCAAACCTAAACATAGCCCTTGCCGTCATCGGAGACGACTGAAAAATCAGGCCCCAGGAAATGCGTTGCAAGCCCCTTTGGACCATCCAAAAGTGCCCGCAAAGGAAGGCTTTGGGTACAAGTGATCTCCCCAGGGGAGCCTTTACGCAGCCCCACATGCAACTGGACCCTCCGGGTTCGCTGTTCCTGAGCAAACCTAAAGGTAGCCCTAGCCGTCATCGGAGACGAGTGAAAAATCAGGCCCCAGGAAATGCGTTCCCAGGCCTTTTCGCCCATCCAAATGTGCCCCCAAAGGAAGACTTTGGGTACAAGAGAACTTCCTAGGGGAGCCTTTACGCAGCCCCACATGCAACTGGACCCTCCGGGTTCGCTGTTTCCGAGCATCCCTAAACATAACCCTAGACGGCATCGAAGGCGAATGAAAAATCAAGCCCCAGGAAATGCGTTGCGAGCCGTTTTCGCTCATCCAAAAGTGCCCCCAAAGGAAGGCTTTGGGTACAAGTGAACTCCCCAGGGGAGCCTTTACGCAGCCCCACATGCAACTGGACCCTCCGGGTTCACTGTTTCCGAGCATCCCTAAACATAGCCCTAGCCGGCATCGAAGACAAGTGAAAAATCAGGACCCAGGAAATGCGTTGCGAGCCCTTTTCGTCCATCCAAAAGTGCCCCCAAAGGAAGGCTTTGGGTACAAGTGAACTCCCCAGGGGAGCCTTTACGCAGCCCCACATGCAACTGGACCCTCCGGGTTCGATTTTTCCGAGCAACCCTAAATATATCCCTAGCCGGCATGGGAGATGACTGAAAACCCGGGCCGCAGAAAACGCGTTGCAAGCCCCTTTGGACCATCTAAAAGTGTCACCAAAGGAAGGCTTTGGGTACAAGTGAACTCCCCAGGGGAGCCTTTACGCAGCCCCACATGCAACTGGACCCTCCGGGTTCGCTGTTCATGAGCAAACCTAAACGTAGCCCTAGCCGTCATCGGAGACGAGTGAAAAATCAGGCCCCAGGAAATGCGTTCCCAGGCCTTTTCGCCCATCCAAATGTGCCCCCAAAGGAAGACTTTGGGTACAAGAGAACTCCCCAGGGGAGCCTTTACGCAGCCCCACATGCAAATGGACCCTCCGGGTTCGCTGTTTCCGAGCATCCCTAAACATAGCCCTAGACGGCATCGAAGACGAATGAAAAATCAGGCCCCAGGAAATGCGTTGCGAGCCCTTTTCGCTCATCCAAAAGTGCCCCCAAAGGAAGGCTTTGTGTACAAGTGAACTCCCCAGGGGAGCCTTTACGCAGCCCCACATGCAACTGGACCCTCCGGGTTCGCTCTTTCCGAGCATCCCTAAACATAGCCCTAGCCGGCATCGAAGACAAGTGAAAAATCAGGACCCAGGAAATGCGTTGCGAGCCCGTTCGGACCATCCAAAAGTGCCCCCAAAGGAAGGCTTTGGGTACAAGTGATCTCCCCAGGGGAGCCTTTACGCAGCCCCACATGCAACTGGACCCTCCGGGTTCGCTGTTCCTGAGCAAACCTAAACGTAGCCCTATCCGTCATCGGAGACGACTGAAAAATCAGGCCCCAGGAAATGCGTTGCGAGCCCTTTTCGCCCATCCAAAAGTGCCCGCAAAGGAAGGCTTTGGGTACAAGAGAACTCCCCAGGGGAGCCTTTACGCAGCCCCACATGCAACTGGACCCTCAGGGTTCGCTGTTCCTGAGCAAACCTAAACGTAGCCCTAGCCGTCATCGGAGACGACTGAAAAATCAGGCCCCAGGAAATGTGTTGCAAGCCCCTTTGGACCATCCAAAAGTGCCCGCAAAGGAAGGCTTTGGATACAAGTGATCTCCCCAGGGGAGCCTTTACGCAGCCCCACATGCAACTGGACCCTCCGGGTTCGCTGTTCCTGAGCAAACCTAAAGGTAGCCCTAGCCGTCATCGGAGACGAGTGAAAAATCAGGCCCCAGGAAATGCGTTACGAGCCCTTTTCGCCCTTCCAAAAGTGCCCCCAAAGGAAGGCTTTGGGTACAAGTGAACTCCCCAGGGGAGCCTTTACGCAGCCCCACATGCAACTGGACCCTTCAGGTTCGCTGTTTCCGAGCATCCCTAAACATAGCCCTAGCCGGCATCGATGACGACTGAAAAATCAGGCCCCAGGAAATGCGTTGCGAGCCCCTTTGGACCATCCAAAAGTGCCCCCAAAGGAAGGCTTTGGGTACAAGTGAACTCCCCAGGGGAGCCTTTACGCAGCCCCACATGCAACTGGACCCTCCGGGTTCGATTTTTCCGAGCAACCCTAAATATATCCCTAGCCGGCATCGATGACGACTGAAAAATCAGGCCCCAGGAAATGCGTTGCGAGCCCCTTAGGACCATCCAAAAGTGCCCACAAAGGAAGGCTTTGGATACAAGTGAACTCCCCAGGGGAGCCTTTACACAGCCCCACATGCAACTGGACCCTCCGGGTTCGATTTTTCCGAGCAACCCTAAATATATCACTAGCCGGCATGGGAGAAGACTGAAAACCCGGGCCCCAGAAAACGCGTTTCAAGCCCCTTTGGACCATCCAAAAGTGTCACCAAAGGAAGGCTTTGGGTACAAGACAACTCCCCAGGGGAGCCTTTACGCAGCCCCACATGCAAATGGACCCTCCGGGTTTGCTGTTCCTGAGCAAACCTAAACGTAGCCCTTGCCGTCATCGGAGACGACTGAAAAATCAGGCCCCAGGAAATGCGTTCCGAGCCCCTTCGGACCATCCAAAAGTGCATCCAAAGGAAGGCTTTGGGTACAAGTGAACTCCCCAGGGGAGCCTTTACGCAGCCCCACATGCAACTGGACCCTTCGGGTTCGCTGTTTCCGAGCATCTTTAAACATAGCCCTAGCCGGCATCGATGACGACTGAAAAATCAGGCCCCAGGAAATGCGTTGCGAGCCCCTTTGGACCATCCAAAAGTGCCCCCAAAGGAAGGCTTTGGGTACAAGTGAACTCCCCAGGGGAGCCTTTACGCAGCCCCACATGCAACTGGACCCTCCGGGTTCGATTTTTCCGAGCAACCCTAAATATATCACTAGCCGGCATGGGAGAAGACTGAAAACCCGGGCCCCAGAAAACGCGTTGCAAGCCCCTTTGGACCATCCAAAAGTGTCACCAAATGAAGGCTTTGGGTACAAGAGAACTCCCCAGGGGAGCCTTTACGCAGCCCCACATGCAAATGGACCCTCCGGGTTCGCTGTTCCTGAGCAAACCTAAACGTAGCCCTTGCCATCATCGGAGACGACTGAAAAATCAGGCCCCAGGAAATGCATTGCAAGCCCCTTCAGACCATCCAAAAGTGCCCCCAAAGGAAGGCTTTGGGTACAAGTGAACTCCCCAGGGGAGCCTTTACGCAGCCCCACATGCAACTGGACCCTTCGGGTTCGCTGTTTCCGAGCATCCCTAAACATAGCCCTAGCCGGCATGGAATACAAGTGAAAAATCAGGACCCAGGAAATGCGTTGCGAGCCCCTTTGGACCATCCAAAAGTGCCCCCAAAGGAAGGCTTTGGGTACAAGTGAACTCCCCAGGGGAGCCTTTACGCAGCCCCACATGCAACTGGACCCTCCGGGTTCGATTTTTCCGAGCAACCCTAAATATATCACTAGCCGGCATGGGAGAAGACTGAAAACCCGGGCCCAGAAAACGCGTTGCAAGCCCCTTCTGGCCATCTAAAAGTGTCACCAAAGGAAGGCTTTGGGTACAAGTGAACTCCCCAGGGGAGCCTTTACGCAGCCCCACATGCAACTGGACCCTCCGGGTTCGCTGTTCATGAGCATCCCTAAACATAGCCCTAGACGGCATCGAAGACGACTGAAAAATCAGGCCCCAGGAAATGCGTTGCGAGCCCTTTTCTCTCATCCAAAAGTGCCCGCAAAGGAAGGCTTTGGGTACAAGTGAACTCCCCAGGGGAGCCTTTACGCAGCCCCACATGCAACTGGACCCTCCGGGTTCGCTGTTTCCGAGCATCCCTAAACATAGCCCTAGCCGGCATGGAATACAAGTGAAAAATCAGGACCCAGGAAATGCGTTGCGAGCCCTTTTCGTCGATCCAAAAGTGCCCCCAAAGGAAGGCTTTGGGTACAAGTGAACTCCCCAGGGGAGCCTTTACGCAGCCCCACATGCAACTGGACCCTCCGGGTTCGATTTTTCCGAGCATCCCTAAACATAGCCCTAGACGGCATCGAAGACGAATGAAAAATCAGGCCCCAGGAAATGCGTTGCGAGCCCTTTTCGCTCATCCAAAAGTGCCCGCAAAGGAAGGCTTTGGGTACAAGTGAACTCCCCAGGGGAGCCTTTACGCAGCCCCACATGCAACTGGACCCTCCGGGTTCGCTGTTCCTGAGCAAACCTAAACGTAGCCCTAGCCGTCATCGGAGACGAGTGAAAAATCAGGCCCCAGGAAATGCGTTGCAAGCCCCTTTGGACCATCCAAAAGTGCCCGCAAAGGAAGACTTTGGGTACAAGTGATCTCCCCAGGGGAGCCTTTACACAGCCCCACATGCAACTGGACCCTCCGGGTTCGCTGTTCCTGAGCAAACCTAAAGGTAGCCCTTGCCGTCATCGGAGACGAGTGAAAAATCAGGCCCCAGGAAATGCGTTCCCAGGCCTTTTCGCCCATCCAAACGTGCCCCCAAAGGAAGACTTTGGGTACAAGTGAACTCCCCAGGGGAGCCTTTACGCAGCCCCACATGCAACTGGACCCTCCGGGTTCGCTGTTTCCGAGCATCCCTAAACATAGCCCTAGCCGGCATCGAAGACGAATGAAAAATCAGGCCCCAGGAAATGCGTTGCGAGCCCTTTTCGCTCATCCAAAAGTGCCCGCAAAGGAAGGCTTTGTGTACAAGTGAACTCCCCAGGGGAGCCTTTACGCAGCCCCACATGCAACTGGACCCTCCGGGTTCGCTCTTTCCGAGCATCCCTAAACATAGCCCTAGCCGGCATCGAAGACAAGTGAAAAATCAGGACCCAGGAAATGCGTTGCGAGCCCCTTTGGACCATCCAAAAGTGCCCCCAAAGGAAGGCTTTGGGTACAAGTGATCTCCCCAGGGGAGCCTTTACGCAGCCCCACATGCAACTGGACCCTCCGGGTTCGCTGTTCCTGAGCAAACTTAAACGTAGCCCTATCCGTCATCGGAGACGACTGAAAAATCAGGCCCCAGGAAATGCGTTGCGAGCCCTTTTCGCCCATCCAAAAGTGCCCGCAAAGGAAGGCTTTGGGTACAAGAGAACTCCCCAGGGGAGCCTTTACGCAGCCCCACATGCAACTGGACCCTCCGGGTTCGCTGTTCCTGAGCAAACCTAAACGTAGCCCTAGCCGTCATCGGAGACGACTGAAAAATCAGGCCCCAGGAAATGTGTTGCAAGCCCCTTTGGACCATCCAAAAGTGCCCGCAAAGGAAGGCTTTGGATACAAGTGATCTCCCCAGGGGAGCCTTTACGCAGCCCCACATGCAACTGGACCCTCCGGGTTCGCTGTTCCTGAGCAAACCTAAAGGTAGCCCTAGCCGTCATCGGAGACGAGTGAAAAATCAGGCCCCAGGAAATGCGTTACGAGCCCTTTTCGCCCATCAAAAAGTGCCCCCAAAGGAAGGCTTTGGGTACAAGTGAACTCCCCAGGGGAGCCTTTACGCAGCCCCACATGCAACTGGACCCTCCGGGTTCGCTGTTTCCGAGCATCCCTAAACATAGCCCTAGCCGGCATCGATGACGACTGAAAAATCAGGCCCCAGGCAACGCGTTGCAAGCCCCTTTGGACCATCCAAAAGTGCCCCCAAAGGAAGGCTTTGGGTACAAGTGAACTCCCCAGGGGAGCCTTTACGCAGCCCCACATGCAACTGGACCCTCCGGGTTCGATATTTCCGAGCAACCCTAAATATATCCCTAGCCGGCATCGATGACGACTGAAAAATCAGGCCCCAGGAAATGCGTTGCGAGCCCCTTTGGACCATCTAAAAGTGTCACCAAAGGAAGGCTTTGGGTACAAGTGAACTCCCCAGGGGAGCCTTTACGCAGCCCCACATGCAACTGGACCCTCCGGGTTCGCTGTTCATGAGCAAACCTAAACGTAGCCCTAGCCGTCATCGGAGACGAGTGAAAAATCAGGCCCCAGGAAATGCGTTCCCAGGCCTTTTCGCCCATCCAAATGTGCCCCCAAAGGAAGACTTTGGGTACAAGAGAACTCCCCAGGGGAGCCTTTACGCAGCCCCACATGCAAATGGACCCTCCGGGTTCGCTGTTTCCGAGCATCCCTAAACATAGCCCTAGACGGCATCGAAGACGAATGAAAAATCAGGCCCCAGGAAATGCGTTGCGAGCCCTTTTCGCTCATCCAAAAGTGCCCCCAAAGGAAGGCTTTGGGTACAAGTGAACTCCCCAGGGGAGCCTTTACGCAGCCCCACATGCAACTGGACCCTCCGGGTTCGCTCTTTCCGAGCATCCCTAAACATAGCCCTAGCCGGCATCGAAGACAAGTGAAAAATCAGGACCCAGGAAATGCGTTGCGAGCCCTTTTCGTCCATCCAAAAGTGCCCCCAAAGGAAGGCTTTGGGTACAAGTGATCTCCCCAGGGGAGCCTTTACGCAGCCCCACATGCAACTGGACCCTCCGGGTTCGCTGTTCCTGAGCAAACCTAAACGTAGCCCTATCCGTCATCGGAGACGACTGAAAAATCAGGCCCCAGGAAATGCGTTGCGAGCCCTTTTCGCCCATACAAAAGTGCCCGCAAAGGAAGACTTTGGGTACAAGAGAACTCCCCAGGGGAGCCTTTACGCAGCCCCACATGCAACTGGACCCTCAGGGTTCGCTGTTCCTGAGCAAACCTAAACGTAGCCCTAGCCGTCATCGGAGACGACTGAAAAATCAGGCCCCAGGAAATGTGTTGCAAGCCCCTTTGGACCATCCAAAAGTGCCCGCAAAGGAAGGCTTTGGATACAAGTGATCTCCCCAGGGGAGCCTTTACGCAGCCCCACATGCAACTGGACCCTCCGGGTTCGCTGTTCCTGAGCAAACCTAAAGGTAACCCTAGCCGTCATCGGAGACGAGTGAAAAATCAGGCCCCAGGAAATGCGTTACGAGCCCTTTTCGCCCTTCCAAAAGTGCCCCCAAAGGAAGGCTTTGGGTACAAGTGAACTCCCCAGGGGAGCCTTTACGCAGCCCCACATGCAACTGGACCCTTCAGGTTCGCTGTTTCCGAGCATCCCTAAACATAGCCCTAGCCGGCATCGATGACGACTGAAAAATCAGGCCCCAGGAAATGCGTTGCGAGCCCCTTTGGACCATCCAAAAGTGCCCCCAAAGGAAGGCTTTGGGTACAAGTGAACTCCCCAGGGGAGCCTTTACGCAGCCCCACATGCAACTGGACCCTCCGGGTTCGATTTTTCCGAGCAACCCTAAATATATCCCTAGCCGGCATCGATGACGACTGAAAAATCAGGCCCCAGGAAATGCGTTGCGAGCCCCTTAGGACCATCCAAAAGTGCCCACAAAGGAAGGCTTTGGATACAAGTGAACTCCCCAGGGGAGCCTTTACACAGCCCCACATGCAACTGGACCCTCCGGGTTCGATTTTTCCCAGCAACCCTAAATATATCACTAGCCGGCATGGGAGAAGACTGAAAACCCGGGCCCCAGAAAACGCGTTGCAAGCCCCTTTGGACCATCCAAAAGTGTCACCAAAGGAAGGCTTTGGGTACAAGACAACTCCCCAGGGGAGCCTTTACGCAGCCCCACATGCAAATGGACCCTCCGGGTTTGCTGTTCCTGAGCAAACCTAAACGTAGCCCTTGCCGTCATCGGAGACGACTGAAAAATCAGGCCCCAGGAAATGCGTTCCGAGCCCCTTCGGACCATCCAAAAGTGCATCCAAAGGAAGACTTTGGGTACAAGAGAACTTCCTAGGGGAGCCTTTACGCAGCCCCACATGCAACTGGACCCTTCGGGTTCGCTGTTTCCGAGCATCCCTAAACATAGCCCTAGCCGGCATCGATGACGACTGAAAAATCAGGCCCCAGGAAATGCGTTGCGAGCCCCTTTGGACCATCCAAAAGTGCCCCCAAAGGAAGGCTTTGGGTACAAGTGAACTCCCCAGGGGAGCCTTTACGCAGCCCCACATGCAACTGGACCCTCCGGGTTCGCTGTTCCTGAGCAAACCTAAAGGTAGCCCTAGCCGTCATCGGAGACGAGTGAAAAATCAGGCCCCAGGAAATGCGTTCCGAGGCCTTTTCGCCCATCCAAATGTGCCCCCAAAGGAAGACTTTGGGTACAAGAGAACTCCCCAGGGGAGCCTTTACGCAGCCCCACATGCAACTGGACCCTCCGGGTTCGATTTTTCCGAGCATCCCTAAACATAGCCCTAGACGGCATCGAAGACGACTGAAAAATCAGGCCCCAGGAAATGCGTTGCGAGCCCTTTTCTCTCATCCAAAAGTGCCCGCAAAGGAAGGCTTTGGGTACAAGTGAACTCCCCAGGGGAGCCTTTACGCAGCCCCACATGCAACTGGACCCTCCGGGTTCGCTGTTTCCGAGCATCCCTAAACATAGCCCTAGCCGGCATCGAAGACAAGTGAAAAATCAGGACCCAGGAAACGCGTTTCGAGCCCCTTCGGACCATCCAAAAGTGCCCCCAAAGGAAGGCTTTGGGTACAAGTGAACTCCCCAGGGGAGCCTTTACACAGCCCCACATGCAACTGGACCCTCCGGGTTCGCTGTTTCCGAGCATCCCTAAATATATCCCTAGCCGGCATAGAAGACGACTGAAAAATCAAGCCCCAGGAAATGCGTTTAGAGCCCTTTTCGCTTATCCAAAAGTGCCCCCAAAGGAAGACTTTGGGTACAAGTGAACTCCCCAGGGGAGCCTTTACGCAGCCCCACATGCAACTGGACCCTCCGGGTTCGCTGTTTCCGAGCATCCCAAAACATAGCCCTAGCCAACATCGATGACGACTGAAAAATCAGGCCCCAGGAAATGCGTTGCGAGCCGTTTTCGCCCATCCAAAAGGGCCCTCAAAGGAAGGCTTTGGGTACAAGTGAACTCCCCAGGGGAGCCTTTACGCAGCCCCACATGCAACTGGACCCTCCGGGTTCGCTGTTTCCGAGCATCCCTAAACATAACCCTAGCCGGCATCGATGACGACTGAAAAATCAGGCCCCAGGAAATGCGTTGCGAGCCCCTTAGGACCATCCAAAAGTGCCCACAAGGGAAGGCTTTGGATACAAGTGAACTCCCCAGGGGAGAAAATACGCAGCCCCACATGCAACTGGACCCTCCGGGTTCGATTTTTCCGAGCAACCCTAAATATATCACTAGCCGGCATGGGAGAAGACTGAAAACCCGGGCCCCAGAAAATGCGTTGCAAGCCCCTTTGGACCATCCAAAAGTGTCACCAAAGGAAGGCTTTGGGTACAAGAGAACTCCCCAGGGGAGCCTTTACGCAGCCCCACATGCAACTGGACCCTCCGGGTTCGATTTTTCCGAGCAACCCTAAATATATCACTAGCAGACATGTGAGAATACTGAAAACCCGGGCTCCAGAAAACGCGTTGCAAGCCCCTTCTGACCATCTAGAAGTGTCACCAAAGGAAGGCTTTGGGTACAAGTGAACTCCCCAGGGGAGCCTTTACGCAGCCCCACATGCAACTGGACCCTCCGGGTTCGCTGTTCCTGAGCAAACCTAAAGGTAGCCCTAGCCATCATCGGAGACGAGTGAAAAATCAGGCCCCAGGAAATGCGTTCCGAGGCCTTTTCGCCCATCCAAATGTGCCCCCAAAGGAAGACTTTGGGTACAAGAGAACTCCCCAGGGGAGCCTTTACGCAGCCCCACATGCAACTGGACCCTCCGGGTTCGATTTTTCCGAGCATCCCTAAACATAGCCCTAGACGGCATCGAAGACGAATGAAAAATCAGGCCCCAGGAAATGCGTTGCGAGCCCCTTAGGACCATCCAAAAGTGCCCCCAAAGGAAGGCTTTGGGTACAAGAGAACTCCCCAGGGGAGCCTTTACGCAGCCCCACATGCAACTGGACCCTCCGGGTTCGCTGTTTCCGAGCATCCCTAAGCATAGCCCTAGACGGTATCGAATACAAGTGAAAAATCAGGACCCAGGAAATGCGTTGCGAGCCCCTTCGGACCATCCAAAAGTGCCCCCAAAGGAAGGCTTTGGGTACAAGAGAACTCCCCAGGGGAGCCTTTACGCAGCCCCACATGCAACTGGACCCTCCGGGTTCGCTGTTTCCGAGCATCCCTAAACATATCCCTAGCCGGCATCGAAGACAAGTGAAAAATCAGGACCCAGGAAATGCGTTGCGAGCCCTTTTCGCCCATCCAAAAGTGCCCCCAAAGGAAGGCTTTGGGTACAAGTGAACTCCCCAGGGGAGCCTTTACGCAGCCCCACATGCAACTGGACCCTCCGGGTTCGCTGTTTCCGAGCATCCCTAAACATAGCCCTAGCCGGCATCGATGACGACTGAAAAATCAGGCCCCAGGAAATGCGTTGCGAGCCCCATTGGACCATCCAAAAGTGCCCCCAAAGGAAGGCTTTGGGTACAAGTGAACTCCCCAGGGGAGCCTTTACGCAGCCCCACATGCAACTGGACCCTCCGGGTTCGCTGTTTCCGAGCATCCCTAAACATAGCCCTAGCCGGCATCGATGACGACTGAAAAATCAGGCCCCAGGAAATGCGTTGCGAGCCCCATTGGACCATCCAAAAGTGCCCCCAAAGGAAGGCTTTGGATACAAATGAACTCCCCAGGGGAGCCTTTACGCAGCCCCACATGCAACTGGACCCTCCGGGTTCGCTGTTCCTGAGCAAACCTAAACGTAGCCCTGGCCGTCATAGGAGACGACTGAAAAATCAGGCCCCAGGAAATGCGTTGCGAGCCCTTTTCGTCGATACAAAAGTGCCCCCAAAGGAAGGCTTTGGGTACAAGTGAACTCCCCAGGGGAGCCTTTACGCAGCCCCACATGCAACTGGACCCTCCGTGTTCGATTTTTCCCAGCAACCCTAAATATATCACTAGCCGGCATGGGAGAAGACTGAAAACCCGGGCCCCAGAAAACGCGTTGCGAGCCCCTTTGGACCATCCAAAGGTGCCCCCAAAGGAAGGCTTTGGGTACAAGTGAACTCCCCAGGGGAGCCTTTACGCAGCCCCACATGCAACTGGACCCTCCGGGTTCGCTGTTCATGAGCAAACCTAAACGTAGCCCTTGCCGTCATCGGAGACGAGTGAAAAATCAGGCCCCAGGAAATGCGTTGCAAGCCCCTTTGGACCATCCAAAAGTGCCCGCAAAGGAAGGCTTTGGGTACAAGTGATCTCCCCAGGGGAGCCTTTACGCAGCCCCACATGCAACTGGACCCTCCGGGTTCGCTGTTCCTGAGCAAACCTAAAGGTAGCCCTAGCCGTCATCGGAGACGAGTGAAAAATCAGGCCCCAGGAAATGCGTTCCGAGGCCTTTTCGCCCATCCAAATGTGCCCCCAAAGGAAGACTTTGGGTAAAAGTGAACTCCCCAGGGGAGCCTTTATGCAGCCCCACATGCAACTGGACCCTCCGGGTTCGCTGTTTCCGAGCATCCCTAAACATAGCCCTAGCCGGCATCGAAGACAAGTGAAAAATCAGGCCCCAGGAAATGCGTTGCGAGCCCTTTTCGTCGATCCAAAAGTGCCCCCAAAGGAAGGCTTTGGGTACAAGAGAACTCCCCAGGGGAGCCTTTACGCAGCCCCACATGCAACTGGACCCTCCGGGTTCGCTGTTTCCGAGCATCCCTAAGCATAGCCCTAGACGGTATCGAATACAAGTGAAAAATCAGGACCCAGGAAATGCGTTGCGAGCCCCTTCGGACCATCCAAAAGTGCCCCCAAAGGAAGGCTTTGGGTACAAGAGAACTCCCCAGGGGAGCCTTTACGCAGCCCCACATGCAACTGGACCCTCCGGGTTCGCTGTTTCCGAGCATCCCTAAACATATCCCTAGCCGGCATCGAAGACAAGTGAAAAATCAGGACCCAGGAAATGCGTTGCGAGCCCTTTTCGCCCATCCAAAAGTGCCCCCAAAGGAAGGCTTTGGGTACAAGTGAACTCCCCAGGGGAGCCTTTACGCAGCCCCACATGCAACTGGACCCTCCGGGTTCGCTGTTTCCGAGCATCCCTAAACATAGCCCTAGCCGGCATCGATGACGACTGAAAAATCAGGCCCCAGGAAATGCGTTGCGAGCCCCATTGGACCATCCAAAAGTGCCCCCAAAGGAAGGCTTTGGGTACAAGTGAACTCCCCAGGGGAGCCTTTACGCAGCCCCACATGCAACTGGACCCTCCGGGTTCGCTGTTTCCGAGCATCCCTAAACATAGCCCTAGCCGGCATCGATGACGACTGAAAAATCAGGCCCCAGGAAATGCGTTGCGAGCCCCATTGGACCATCCAAAAGTGCCCCCAAAGGAAGGCTTTGGATACAAATGAACTCCCCAGGGGAGCCTTTACGCAGCCCCACATGCAACTGGACCCTCCGGGTTCGCTGTTCCTGAGCAAACCTAAACGTAGCCCTGGCCGTCATAGGAGACGACTGAAAAATCAGGCCCCAGGAAATGCGTTGCGAGCCCTTTTCGTCGATACAAAAGTGCCCCCAAAGGAAGGCTTTGGGTACAAGTGAACTCCCCAGGGGAGCCTTTACGCAGCCCCACATGCAACTGGACCCTCCGTGTTCGATTTTTCCCAGCAACCCTAAATATATCACTAGCCGGCATGGGAGAAGACTGAAAACCCGGGCCCCAGAAAACGCGTTGCGAGCCCCTTTGGACCATCCAAAGGTGCCCCCAAAGGAAGGCTTTGGGTACAAGTGAACTCCCCAGGGGAGCCTTTACGCAGCCCCACATGCAACTGGACCCTCCGGGTTCGCTGTTCATGAGCAAACCTAAACGTAGCCCTTGCCGTCATCGGAGACGAGTGAAAAATCAGGCCCCAGGAAATGCGTTGCAAGCCCCTTTGGACCATCCAAAAGTGCCCGCAAAGGAAGGCTTTGGGTACAAGTGATCTCCCCAGGGGAGCCTTTACGCAGCCCCACATGCAACTGGACCCTCCGGGTTCGCTGTTCCTGAGCAAACCTAAAGGTAGCCCTAGCCGTCATCGGAGACGAGTGAAAAATCAGGCCCCAGGAAATGCGTTCCGAGGCCTTTTCGCCCATCCAAATGTGCCCCCAAAGGAAGACTTTGGGTAAAAGTGAACTCCCCAGGGGAGCCTTTATGCAGCCCCACATGCAACTGGACCCTCCGGGTTCGCTGTTTCCGAGCATCCCTAAACATAGCCCTAGCCGGCATCGAAGACAAGTGAAAAATCAGGCCCCAGGAAATGCGTTGCGAGCCCTTTTCGTCGATCCAAAAGTGCCCCCAAAGGAAGGCTTTGGGTACAAGAGAACTCCCCAGGGGAGCCTTTACGCAGCCCCACATGCAACTGGACCCTCCGGGTTCGCTGTTTCCGAGCATCCCTAAGCATAGCCCTAGACGGTATCGAATACAAGTGAAAAATCAGGACCCAGGAAATGCGTTGCGAGCCCCTTCGGACCATCCAAAAGTGCCCCCAAAGGAAGGCTTTGGGTACAAGAGAACTCCCCAGGGGAGCCTTTACGCAGCCCCACATGCAACTGGACCCTCCGGGTTCGCTGTTTCCGAGCATCCCTAAACATATCCCTAGCCGGCATCGAAGACAAGTGAAAAATCAGGACCCAGGAAATGCGTTGCGAGCCCTTTTCGCCCATCCAAAAGTGCCCCCAAAGGAAGGCTTTGGGTACAAGTGAACTCCCCAGGGGAGCCTTTACGCAGCCCCACATGCAACTGGACCCTCCGGGTTCGATTTTTCCCAGCAACCCTAAATATATCACTAGCCGGCATGGGAGAAGACTGAAAACCCTGGCCCCAGAAAACGCGTTGCAAGCCCCTTTGGACCATCCAAAAGTGTCACCAAATGAAGTCTTTGGGTACAAGAGAACTCCCCAGGGGAGCCTTTACGCAGCCCCACATGCAACTGGACCCTCTGGGTTTGCTGTTCCTGAGCAAACCTATACATAGCCCTTGCCGTCATCGGAGACGACTGAAAAATCAGGCCCCAGGAAATGCGTTGCGAGCCCCTTCGGACCATCCAAAAGTGCCCCCAAAGGAAGGCTTTGGGTACAAGTGAACTCCCCAGGGGAGCCTTTACGCAGCCCCACATGCAACTGGACCCTCCGGGTTCGATTTTTCCGAGCAACCCTAAATATATCACTAGCCGGCATGGGAGAAGACTGAAAACCCGGGCCCCAGAAAATGCGTTGCAAGCCCCATTGGACCATCCAAAAGTGTCACCAAAGGAAGGCTTTGGGTACAAGAGAACTCCCCAGGGGAGCCTTTACGCAGCCCCACATGCAACTGGACCCTCCGGGTTCGATTTTTCCCAGCAACCCTAAATATATCACTAGCCGGCATGGGAGAAGACTGAAAACCCGGGCCCCAGAAAACGCGTTGCAAGACCCTTTGGACCATCCAAAAGTGTCACCAAATGAAGGCTTTGGGTACAAGAGAACTCCCCAGGGGAGCCTTTACGCAGCCCCACATGCAACTGGACCCTCCGGGTTCGCTGTTCCTGAGCAAACCTATACATAGCCCTTGCCGTCATCGGAGACGACTGAAAAATCAGGCCCCAGGAAATGCGTTGCGAGCCCCTTCGGACCATCCAAAAGTGCCCCCAAAGGAAGGCTTTGGGTACAAGTGAACTCCCCAGGGGAGCCTTTACGCAGCCCCACATGCAACTCGACTCTCCGGGTTCGCTGTTCCTGAGCAAACCTAAAGGTAGCCCTAGCCGTCATCGGAGACGACTGAAAAATCAGGCCCCAGGAAATGCGTTCCGAGCCCTTTTCGCCCATCCAAATGTGCCCCCAAAGGAAGACTTTGGGTACAAGAGAACTCCCCAGGGGAGCCTTTACACAGCCCCACATGCAACTGGACCCTCCGGGTTCGATTTTTCCGAGCATCCCTAAACATAGCCCTAGACGGCATCGAAGACGAATGAAAAATCAGGCCCCAGGAAATGCGTTGCGAGCCCTTTTCGCTCATCCAAAAGTGCCCGCAAAGGAAGGCTTTGGGTACAAGTGAACTCCCCAGGGGAGCCTTTATGCAGCCCCACATGCAACTGGACCCTCCGGGTTCGCTGTTTCCGAGCATCCCTAAGCATAGCCCTAGTCGGTATTGAATACAAGTGAAAAATCAGGACCCAGGAAATGCGTTGCGAGCCCCTTTGGACCATCCAAAAGTGCCCCCAAAGGAAGGCTTTGGGTACAAGTGAACTCCCCAGGGGAGCCTTTACGCAGCCCCACATGCAACTGGACCCTCCGGGTTCGCTGTTTCCGAGCATCCCTAAACATAGCCCTAGCCGGCATCGAAGACAAGTGAAAAATCAGGCCCCAGGAAATGCGTTACGAGCCCTTTTCACCCATCCAAAAGTGCCCCCAAAGGAAGGCTTTGGGTACAAGTGAACTCCCCAGGGGAGCCTTTACGCAGCCCCACATGCAACTGGACCCTCCGGGTTCGCTGTTTCCGAGCATCCCTAAAGATAACCCTAGCCGGCATCGAAGACGACTGAAAAATCAGGCCCCAGGAAATGCGTTGCGAGCCCTTTTCGCCCATCCAAAAGGGCCCCCAAAGGAAGGCTTTGGGTACAAGTGAACTCCCCAGGGGAGCCTTTACGCAGCCCCACATGCAACTGGACCCTCCGGGTTCGCTGTTTCCGAGCATCCCTAAACATAGCCCTAGCCGGCATCGATGACGACTGAAAAATCAGGCCCCAGGAAATGCGTTGCGAGCCCCATTGGACCATCCAAAAGTGCCCCCAAAGGAAGGCTTTGGGTACAAGTGAACTCCCCAGGGGAGCCTTTACGCAGCCCCACATGCAACTGGACCCTCCGGGTTCGCTGTTTCCGAGCATCCCTAAACATAGCCCTAGCCGGCATCGAAGACGACTGAAAAATCAGGCCCCAGGAAATGCGTTGCGAGCCCCATTGGACCATCCAAAAGTGCCCCCAAAGGAAGGCTTTGGATACAAGTGAACTCCCCAGGGGAGCCTTTACGCAGCCCCACATGCAACTGGACCCTCCGGGTTCGCTGTTCCTGAGCAAACCTAAACGTAGCCCTGGCCGTCATAGGAGTCGACTGAAAAATCAGGCCCCAGGAAATGCGTTGCGAGCCCTTTTCGTCGATCCAAAAGTGCCCCCAAAGGAAGGCTTTGGGTACAAGTGAACTCCCCAGGGGAGCCTTTACGCAGCCCCACATGCAACTGGACCCACCGGGTTCGCTGTTTCCGAGCATCCCTAAACATAGCCCTAGCCGGCATCGATGACGACTGAAAAATCAGGCCCCAGGAAATGCGTTGCGAGCCCTTTTCGTCGATCCAAAAGTGCCCCCAAAGGAAGGCTTTGGGTACAAGTGAACTCCCCAGGGGAGCCTTTACGCAGCCCCACATGCAACTGGACCCTCCGGGTTCGATTTTTCCCAGCAACCCTAAATATATCACTAGCCGGCATGGGAGAAGACTGAAAACCCTGGCCCCAGAAAACGCGTTGCAAGCCCCTTTGGACCATCCAAAAGTGTCACCAAATGAAGGCTTTGGGTACAAGAGAACTCCCCAGGGGAGCCTTTACGCAGCCCCACATGCAACTGGACCCTCTGGGTTTGCTGTTCCTGAGCAAACCTATACATAGCCCTTGCCGTCATCGGAGACGACTGAAAAATCAGGCCCCAGGAAATGCGTTGCGAGCCCCTTCGGACCATCCAAAAGTGCCCCCAAAGGAAGGCTTTGGGTACAAGTGAACTCCCCAGGGGAGCCTTTACGCAGCCCCACATGCAACTGGACCCTCCGGGTTCGATTTTTCCGAGCAACCCTAAATATATCACTAGCCGGCATGGGAGAAGACTGAAAACCCGGGCCCAAGAAAACGCGTTGCAAGACCCTTTGGACCATCCAAAAGTGTCACCAAATGAAGGCTTTGGGTACAAGAGAACTCCCCAGGGGAGCCTTTACGCAGCCCCACATGCAAATGGACCCTCCGGGTTCGCTGTTCCTGAGCAAACCTATACATAGCCCTTGCCGTCATCGGATACGACTGAAAAATCAGGCCCCAGGAAATGCGTTGCGAGCCCCTTCGGACCATCCAAAAGTGCCCCCAAAGGAAGGCTTTGGGTACAAGTGAACTCCCCAGGGGAGCCTTTACGCAGCCCCACATGCAACTCGACTCTCCGGGTTCGCTGTTCCTGAGCAAACCTAAAGGTAGCCCTAGCCGTCATCGGAGACGACTGAAAAATCAGGCCCCAGGAAATGCGTTCCGAGCCCTTTTCGCCCATCCAAATGTGCCCCCAAAGGAAGACTTTGGGTACAAGAGAACTCCCCAGGGGAGCCTTTACACAGCCCCACATGCAACTGGACCCTCCGGGTTCGATTTTTCCGAGCATCCCTAAACATAGCCCTAGACGGCATCGAAGACGAATGAAAAATCAGGCCCCAGGAAATGCGTTGCGAGCCCTTTTCGCTCATCCAAAAGTGCCCGCAAAGGAAGGCTTTGGGTACAAGTGAACTCCCCAGGGGAGCCTTTATGCAGCCCCACATGCAACTGGACCCTCCGGGTTCGCTGTTTCCGAGCATCCCTAAGCATAGCCCTAGTCGGTATTGAATACAAGTGAAAAATCAGGACCCAGGAAATGCGTTGCGAGCCCCTTCGGACCATCCAAAAGTGCCCCCAAAGGAAGGCTTTGGGTACAAGTGAACTCCCCAGGGGAGCCTTTACGCAGCCCCACATGCAACTGGACCCTCCGGGTTCGCTGTTTCCGAGCATCCCTAAACATATCCCTAGCCGGCATCGAAGACAAGTGAAAAATCAGGCCCCAGGAAATGCGTTACGAGCCCTTTTCACCCATCCAAAAGTGCCCCCAAAGGAAGGCTTTGGGTACAAGTGAACTCCCCAGGGGAGCCTTTACGCAGCCCCACATGCAACTGGACCCTCCGGGTTCGCTGTTCCTGAGCAAACCTAAACGTAGCCCTATCCGTCATCGGAGACGACTGAAAAATCAGGCCCCAGGAAATGCGTTGCGAGCCCTTTTCGCCCATACAAAAGTGCCCGCAAAGGAAGACTTTGGGTACAAGAGAACTCCCCAGGGGAGCCTTTACGCAGCCCCACATGCAACTGGACCCTCAGGGTTCGCTGTTCCTGAGCAAACCTAAACGTAGCCCTAGCCGTCATCGGAGACGACTGAAAAATCAGGCCCCAGGAAATGTGTTGCAAGCCCCTTTGGACCATCCAAAAGTGCCCGCAAAGGAAGGCTTTGGATACAAGTGATCTCCCCAGGGGAGCCTTTACGCAGCCCCACATGCAACTGGACCCTCCGGGTTCGCTGTTCCTGAGCAAACCTAAAGGTAACCCTAGCCGTCATCGGAGACGAGTGAAAAATCAGGCCCCAGGAAATGCGTTACGAGCCCTTTTCGCCCTTCCAAAAGTGCCCCCAAAGGAAGGCTTTGGGTACAAGTGAACTCCCCAGGGGAGCCTTTACGCAGCCCCACATGCAACTGGACCCTTCAGGTTCGCTGTTTCCGAGCATCCCTAAACATAGCCCTAGCCGGCATCGATGACGACTGAAAAATCAGGCCCCAGGAAATGCGTTGCGAGCCCCTTTGGACCATCCAAAAGTGCCCCCAAAGGAAGGCTTTGGGTACAAGTGAACTCCCCAGGGGAGCCTTTACGCAGCCCCACATGCAACTGGACCCACCGGGTTCGATTTTTCCGAGCAACCCTAAATATATCCCTAGCCGGCATCGATGACGACTGAAAAATCAGGCCCCAGGAAATGCGTTGCGAGCCCCTTAGGACCATCCAAAAGTGCCCACAAAGGAAGGCTTTGGATACAAGTGAACTCCCCAGGGGAGCCTTTACACAGCCCCACATGCAACTGGACCCTCCGGGTTCGATTTTTCCCAGCAACCCTAAATATATCACTAGCCGGCATGGGAGAAGACTGAAAACCCGGGCCCCAGAAAACGCGTTGCAAGCCCCTTTGGACCATCCAAAAGTGTCACCAAAGGAAGGCTTTGGGTACAAGACAACTCCCCAGGGGAGCCTTTACGCAGCCCCACATGCAAATGGACCCTCCGGGTTTGCTGTTCCTGAGCAAACCTAAACGTAGCCCTTGCCGTCATCGGAGACGACTGAAAAATCAGGCCCCAGGAAATGCGTTCCGAGCCCCTTCGGACCATCCAAAAGTGCATCCAAAGGAAGACTTTGGGTACAAGAGAACTTCCTAGGGGAGCCTTTACGCAGCCCCACATGCAACTGGACCCTTCGGGTTCGCTGTTTCCGAGCATCCCTAAACATAGCCCTAGCCGGCATCGATGACGACTGAAAAATCAGGCCCCAGGAAATGCGTTGCGAGCCCCTTTGGACCATCCAAAAGTGCCCCCAAAGGAAGGCTTTGGGTACAAGTGAACTCCCCAGGGGAGCCTTTACGCAGCCCCACATGCAACTGGACCCTCCGGGTTAGCTGTTTCCGAGCATCCCTAAACATAGCCCTAGACGCTATCGAATACAAGTGAAAAATAAGGACCCAGGAAATGCGTTGCGAGCCCTTTTCGCCCATCCAAAAGTGCCCCCAAAGGAAGACTTTGGGTACAAGAGAACTCCCCAGGGGAGCCTTTACGCAGCCCCACATGCAACTGGACCCTCCGGGTTCGATTTTTCCGAGCATCCCTAAACATAGCCCTAGACGGCATCGAAGACGAATGAAAAATCAGGCCCCAGGAAATGCGTTGCGAGCCCTTTTCGCTCATCCAAAAGTGCCCGCAAAGGAAGGCTTTGGGTACAAGTGAACTCCCCAGGGGAGCCTTTATGCAGCCCCACATGCAACTGGACTCTCCGGGTTCGCTGTTTCCGAGCATCCCTAAACATAGCCCTAGCCGGCATCGAAGACAAGTGAAAAATCAGGACCCAGGAAATGCGTTGCGAGCCCCTTCGGACCATCCAAAAGTGCCCCCAAAGGAAGGCTTTGGGTACAAGAGAACTCCCCAGGGGAGCCTTTACGCAGCCCCACATGCAACTGGACCCTCCGGGTTAGCTGTTTCCGAGCATCCCTAAACATAGCCCTAGTCGCTATCGAATACAAGTGAAAAATAAGGACCCAGGAAATGTGTTGCGAGCCCCTTCGGACCATCCAAAAGTGCACCCAAAGGAAGGCTTTGGGTACAAGTGAACTCCCCAGGGGAGCCTTTACGCAGCCCCACATGCAACTGGACCCTCCGGGTTCGCTGTTTCCGAGCATCCCTAAACATAGCCCTAGCCGGCATCGAAGACAAGTGAAAAATCAGGACCCAGGAAATGCGTTACGAGCCCTTTTCACCCATCCAAAAGTGCCCCCAAAGGAAGGCTTTGGGTACAAGTGAACTCCCCAGGGGAGCCTTTACGCAGCCCCACATGCAACTGGACCCTCCGGGTTCGCTGTTTCCGAGCATCCCTAAACATAACCCTAGCCGGCATCGAAGACGAATGAAAAATCAGGCCCCAGGAAATGCGTTGCGAGCCCTTTTCGCCCATCCAAAAGGGCCCCCAAAGGAAGGCTTTGGGTACAAGTGAACTCCCCAGGGGAGCCTTTACGCAGCCCCACATGCAACTGGACCCTTCAGGTTCGCTGTTTCCGAGCATCCCTAAACATAGCCCTAGCCGGCATCGATGACGACTGAAAAATCAGGCCCCAGGAAATGCGTTGCGAGCCCTTTTCGTCGATCCAAAAGTGCCCCCAAAGGAAGGCTTTGGGTACAAGTGAACTCCCCAGGGGAGCCTTTACGCAGCCCCACATGCAACTGGACCCTCCGGGTTCGATTTTTCCGAGCAACCCTAAATATATCACTAGCCGGCATGGGAGAAGACTGAAAACCCGGGCCCCAGAAAACGCGTTGCAAGCCCCTTTGGCCCATCCAAAAGTGTCACCAAAGGAAGGCTTTGGGTACAAGAGAACTCCCCAGGGGAGCTTTTACGCAGCCCCACATGCAACTGGACCCTCCGGGTTCGCTGTTCATGAGCAAACCTAAACGTAGCCCTTGCCGTCATCGGAGACGACTGAAAAATCAGGCCCCAGGAAATGCGTTGCAAGCCCCTTTGGACCATCCAAATGTGCCCGCAAAGGAAGGCTTTGGGTACAAGTGATCTCCCCAGGGGAGCCTTTACGCAGCCCCACATGCAACTGGACCCTCCGGGTTCGCTGTTCCTGAGCAAACCTTAAAGTAGCCCTAGCCGTCATCGGAGACGAGTGAAAAATCAGGCCCCAGGAAATGCGTTCCGAGGCCTTTTCGCCCATCCAAATGTGCCCCCAAAGGAAGACTTTGGGTACAAGAGAACTCCCCAGGGGAGCCTTTACGCAGCCCCACATGCAACTGGACCCTCCGGGTTCGATTTTTCCGAGCATCCCTAAACATAGCCCTAGACGGCATCGGAGACGAATGAAAAATCAGGCCCCAGGAAATGCGTTGCGAGCCCTTTTCGCTCATCAAAAAGTGCCCGCAAAGGAAGGCTTTGGGTACAAGTGAACTCCCCAGGGGAGCCTTTATGCAGCCCCACATGCAACTGGACCCTCCGGGTTCGCTGTTTCCGAGCATCCCTAAACATAGCCCTAGCCGGCATCGAAGACAAGTGAAAAATCAGGCCCCAGGAAATGCGTTGCGAGCCCTTTTCGCCCATCCAAAAGTGCCCCCAAAGGAAGGCTTTGGGTACAAGTGAACTCCCCAGGGGAGCCTTTACGCAGCCCCACATGCAACTGGACCCTCCGGGTTCGCTGTTTCCGAGCATCCCTAAACATAGCCCTAGCCGGCATCAATGACGACTGAAAAATCAGGCCCCAGGAAATGCGTTGCGAGCCCCATTGGACCATCCAAAAGTGCCCCCAAAGGAAGGCTTTGGGTACAAGTGAACTCCCCAGGGGAGCCTTTACGCAGCCCCACATGCAACTGGACCCTCCGGGTTCGATTTTTCCGAGCAACCCTAAATATATCACTAGCCGGCATGGGAGAAGACTGAAAACCCGGGCCCCAGAAAACGCGTTGCAAGCCCCTTCGGACCATCCAAAAGTGTCACCAAAGGAAGGCTTTGGGTACAAGAGAACTCCCCAGGGGAGCCTTTACGCAGCCCCACATGCAACTGGACCCTCCGGGTTCGCTGTTTCCGAGCATCCCTAAACATAGCCCTAGCCGGCATCGATGACGACTGAAAAATCAGGCCCCAGGAAATGCGTTGCGAGCCCCTTTGGACCATCGAAAAGTGCCCGCAAAGGAAGACTTCGGGTACAAGTGATCTCCCCAGGGGAGCCTTTACACAGCCCCACATGGAACTGGACCCTCCGGGTTCGCTGTTCCTGAGCAAACCTAAAGGTAGCCCTAGCCGTCATCGGAGACGAGTGAAAAATCAGGCCCCAGGAAATGCGTTCCCAGGCCTTTTCGCCCATCCAAATGTGCCCCCAAAGGAAGACTTTGGGTACAAGAGAACTCCCCAGGGGAGCCTTTACGCAGCCCCACATGGAACTGGACCCTCCGGGTTCGCTGTTCCTGAGCAAACCTAAAGGTAGCCCTAGCCGTCATCGGAGACGAGTGAAAAATCAGGCCCCAGGAAATGCGTTCCCAGGCCTTTTCGCCCATCCAAATGTGCCCCCAAAGGAAGACTTTGGGTACAAGAGAACTCCCCAGGGGAGCCTTTACGCAGCCCCACATGCAACTGGACCCTCCGGGTTCGCTGTTTCCGAGCATCCCTAAACATAGCCCTAGACGGCATCGAAGACGAATGAAAAATCAGGCGCCAGGAAATGCGTTGCGAGCCCTTTTCGCTCATCCAAAAGTGCCCGCAAAGGAAGGCTTTGGGTACAAGTGAACTCCCCAGGGGAGCCTTTACGCAGTCCCACATGCAACTGGACCCTCCGGGTTCGCTGTTTCCGAGCATCCCTAAACATAGCCCTAGCCGGCATCGAAGACAAGTGAAAAATCAGACCCAGGAAATGCGTTGCGAGCCCCTTCGGACAATCCAAAAGTGCCCCCAAAGGAAGGCTTTGGGTACAAGTGATCTCCCCACGGGAGCCTTTACGCAGCCCCACATGCAACTGGACCCTCCGGGTTCGCTGTTCCTGAGCAAACCTAAACGTAGCCCTGGCCGTCATCGGAGACGACTGAAAAATCAGGCCCCAGGAAATGCGTTCCGAGCCCTTTTCGCCCATCCAAAAGTGCCCCCAAAGGAAGGCTTTGGGTACAAGTGAACTCCCCAGGGGAGCCTTTACGCAGCCCCACATGCAACTGGACCCTCCGGGTTCGCTCTTTCCGAGCATCCCTAAACATAGCCCTAGCCGGCATCGATGACGACTGAAAAATCAGGCCCCAGGAAATGCGTTGCGAGCCCCTTTGGACCATCCAAAAGTGCCCCCAAAGGAAGGCTTTGGGTACAAGTGAACTCCCCAGGGGAGCCTTTACGCAGCCCCACATGCAACTGGACCCTCCGGGTTCGATGTTTCCGAGCATCCCTAAACATAGCCCTAGCCGGCATCGAAGACAAGTGAAAAATCAGGCCCCAGGAAATGCGTTGCGAGCCCCATTGGACCATCCAAAAGTGCCCCCAAAGGAATGCTTTGGGTACAAGTGAACTCCCCAGGGGAGCCTTTACACAGCCCCACATGCAACTGGACCCTCCGGGTTCGCTGTTCCTGAACAAACCTAAACGTAGCCCTGGCCGTCATAGGAGTTGACTGAAAAATCAGGCCCCAGGAAATGCGTTGCGAGCCCTTTTCGTCGATCCAAAAGTGCCCCCAAAGGAAGGCTTTGGGTACAAGTGAACTCCCCAGGGGAGCCTTTACGCAGCCCCACATGCAACTGGACCCTCCGGGTTTGATTTTTCCCAGCAACCCTAAATATATCACTAGCCGGCATGGGAGAAGACTGAAAACCCGGGCCCCAGAAAACGCGTTGCAAGCCCCTTTGGACCATCCAAAAGTGTCACCAAAGGAAGGCTTTGGGTACAAGAGAACTCCCCAGGGGAGCCTTTACGCAGCCCCACATGCAAATGGACCCTCCGGGTTCGCTGTTTCCGAGCATCCCTAAACATAGCCCTAGCCGGCATCGGAGACGAGTGAAAAATCAGGCCCCAGGAAATGCGTTCCGAGGCCTTTTCGCCCATCCAAATGTGCCCCCAAAAGAAGACTTTGGGTACAAGAGAACTCCCCAGGGGAGCCTTTACGCAGCCCCACATGCAACTGGACCCTCCGGGTTCGATTTTTCCGAGCATCCCTAAACATAGCCCTAGACGGCATCGAAGACGAATGAAAAATCAGGCCCCAGGAAATGCGTTGCGAGCCCTTTTCGCTCATCCAAAAGTGCCCGCAAAGGAAGGCTTTGGGTACAAGTGAACTCCCCAGGGGAGCCTTTATGCAGCCCCACATGCAACTGGACCCTTCGGGTTCGCTGTTTCCGAGCATCCCTAAACATAGCCCTAGCCGGCATCGAAGACAAGTGAAAAATCAGGACCCAGGAAATGCGTTGCGAGCCCCTTCGGACCATCCAAAAGTGCCCCCAAAGGAAGGCTTTGGGTACAAGAGAACTCCCCAGGGGAGCCTTTACGCAGCCCCACATGCAACTGGACCCTCCGGGTTAGCTGTTTCCGAGCATCCCTAAACATTGCCCTAGACGCTATCGAATACAACTGAAAAATAAGGACCCAGGAAATGCGTTGCGAGCCCCTTCGGACCATCCAAAAGTGCCCCCAAAGGAAGGCTTTGGGTACAAGTGAACTCCCCAGGGGAGCCTTTACGCAGCCCCACATGCAACTGGACCCTCCGGGTTCGCTGTTCATGAGCAAACCTAAACGTAGCCCTTGCCGTCATCGGAGACGACTGAAAAATCAGGCCCCAGGAAATGCGTTGCAAGCCCCTTTGGACCATCCAAATGTGCCCGCAAAGGAAGGCTTTGGGTACAAGTGATCTCCCCAGGGGAGCCTTTACGCAGCCCCACATGCAACTGGACCCTCCGGGTTCGCTGTTCCTGAGCAAACCTTAAGGTAGCCCTAGCCGTCATCGGAGACGACTGAAAAATCAGGCCCCAGGAAATGCGTTCCGAGGCCTTTTCGCCCATCCAAATGTGCCCCCAAAGGAAGACTTTGGGTACAAGAGAACTCCCCAGGGGAGCCTTTACGCAGCCCCACATGCAACTGGACCCTCCGGGTTCGATTTTTCCGAGCATCCCTAAACATAGCCCTAGACGGCATCGGAGACGAATGAAAAATCAGGCCCCAGGAAATGCGTTGCGAGCCCTTTTCGCTCATCAAAAAGTGCCCGCAAAGGAAGGCTTTGGGTACAAGTGAACTCCCCAGGGGAGCCTTTATGCAGCCCCACATGCAACTGGACCCTCCGGGTTCGCTGTTTCCGAGCATCCCTAAGCATAGCCCTAGCCGGCATCGAAGACAAGTGAAAAATCAGGACCCAGGAAATGCGTTGCGAGCCCCTTCGGACCATCAAAAAGTGCCCCCAAAGGAAGGCTTTGGGTACAAGTGAACTCCCCAGGGGAGCCTTTACGCAGCCCCACATGCAACTGGACCCTCCGGGTTCGATGTTTCCGAGCATCCCTAAACATAGCCCTAGCCGGCATCGATGACGACTGAAAAATCAGGCCCCAGGAAATGCGTTGCGAGCCCTTTTCGCCCATCCAAATGTGCCCCCAAAGGAAGGCTTTGGGTACAAGTGAACTCCCCAGGGGAGCCTTTACGCAGCCCCACATGCAACTGGACCCTCCGGGTTCGCTGTTTCCGAGCATCCCTAAACATAGCCCTAGCCGGCATCGATGACGACTGAAAAATCAGGCCCCAGGAAATGCGTTGCAAGCCCCTTTGGACCATCCAAAAGTGCCCCCAAAGGAAGGCTTTGGGTACAAGTGAACTCCCCAGGGGAGCCTTTACGCAGCCCCACATGCAACTGGACCCTCCGGGTTCGATTTTTCCGAGCAACCCTAAATATATCACTAGCCGGCATGGGAGAAGACTGAAAACCCGGGCCCCAGAAAACGCGTTGCAAGCCCCTTCGGACCATCCAAAAGTGTCACCAAAGGAAGGCTTTGTGTACAAGAGAACTCCCCAGGGGAGCCTTTACGCAGCCCCACATGCAACTGGACCCTCCGGGTTTGCTGTTCATGAGCAAACCTAAACGTAGCCCTAGCCGTCATCGGAGACGACTGAAAAATCAGGCCCCAGGAAATGCGTTGCAAGCCCCTTTGGACCATCCAAAAGTGCCCGCAAAGGAAGACTTCGGGTACAAGTGATCTCCCCAGGGGAGCCTTTACACAGCCCCACATGGAACTGGACCCTCCGGGTTCGCTGTTCCTGAGCAAACCTAAAGGTAGCCCTAGCTGTCATCGGAGACGAGTGAAAAATCAGGCCCCAGGAAATGCGTTCCCAGGCCTTTTCGCCCATCCAAATGTGCCCCCAAAGGAAGACTTTGGGTACAAGAGAACTCCCCAGGGGAGCCTTTACGCAGCCCCACATGCAACTGGACCCTCCGGGTTCGATGTTTCCGAGCATCCCTAAACATAGCCCTAGACGGCATCGAAGACGAATGAAAAATCAGGCCCCAGGAAATGCGTTGCGAGCCCTTTTCGCTCATCCAAAAGTGCCCGCAAAGGAAGGCTTTGGGTACAAGTGAACTCCCCAGGGGAGCCTTTACGCAGTCCCACATGCAACTGGACCCTCCGGGTTCGCTGTTTCCGAGCATCCCTAAACATAGCCCTAGCCGGCATCGAAGACAAGTGAAAAATCGGGACCCAGGAAATGCGTTGCGAGCCCTTTTCGTCCATCCAAAAGTGCCCCCAAAGGAAGGCTTTGGGTACAAGTGAACTCCCCAGGGGAGCCTTTACGCAGCCCCACATGCAACTGGACTCTCCGGGTTCGCTGTTTCTGAGCATCCCTAAACATAGCCCTAGCTGGCATGGAATACAAGTTAAAAATCAGGCCCCAGGAAATGTGTTGCAAGCCCCTTCGGACCATCAAAAAGTGCCCGCAAAGGAAGGCTTTGGGTACAAGTGAACTCCCCAGGGGAGCCTTTACGCAGCCCCACATGCAACTGGACCCTCCGGGTTCGCTGTTTCCGAGCATCCCTAAACATAGCCCTAGCCGGCATCGAAGACAAGTGAAAAATCAGACCCAGAAAACGCGTTGCAAGCCCCATTGGACCATCCAAAAGTGTCACCAAATGAAGGCTTTGGGTACAAGAGAACTCCCCAGGGGAGCCTTTACGCAGCCCGACATGCAACTGGACCCTCCGGGTTCGCTGTTCCTGAGCAAACCTATACATAGCCCTTGCCGTCATCGGAGACGACTGAAAAATCAGGCCCCAGGAAATGCGTTGCGAGCCCCTTCGGACCATCCAAAAGTGCCCCCAAAGGAAGGCTTTGGGTACAAGTGAACTCCCCAGGGGAGCCTTTACGCAGCCCCACATGCAACTGGACCCTCCAGGTTCGATTTTTCCCAGCAACCCTAAATATATCCCTAGCCGGCATGGGAGAAGACTGAAAACCCGGGCCCCAGAAAACGCGTTGCGAGCCCTTTTCGTCCATCCAAAAGTGCCCCCAAAGGAAGGCTTTGGGTACAAGTGAACTCCCCAGGGGAGCCTTTACGCAGCCCCACATGCAACTGGACCCTCCGGGTTCGCTGTTTCTGAGCATCCCTAAACATAGCCCTAGCTGGCATGGAATACAAGTTAAAAATCAGGCCCCAGGAAATGTGTTGCAAGCCCCTTCGGACCATCAAAAAGTGCCCGCAAAGGAAGGCTTTGGGTACAAGTGAACTCCCCAGGGGAGCCTTTACGCAGCCCCACATGCAACTGGACCCTCCGGGTTCGCTGTTCCTGAGCAAACCTAAACGTAGCCCTGGCCGTCACAGGAGACGACTGAAAACCCGGGCCCCAGAAAACGCGTTGCAAGCCCCTTTGGACCATCCAAAAGTGTCACCAAAGGAAGGCTTTGGGTACAAGAGAACTCCCCAGGGGAGCCTTTACGCAGCCCCACATGCAAATGGACCCTCCGGGTTCGCTGTTCCTGAGCAAACCTATACATAGCCCTTGCCGTCATCGGAGACGACTGAAAAATCAGGCCCCAGGAAATGCGTTGCGAGCCCCTTCGGACCATCCAAAAGTGCCCCCAAAGGAAGGCTTTGGGTACAAGTGAACTCCCCAGGGGAGCCTTTACGCAGCCCCACATGCAACTGGACCCTCCGGGTTCGCTGTTTCCGAGCATCCCTAAACATAGCCCTAGCCGGCATCGATGACGACTGAAAAATCAGGCCCCAGGAAATGCGTTGCGAGCCCTTTTCGCCCATCAAAAAGTGCCCCCAAAGGAAGGCTTTGGGTACAAGTGAACTCCCCAGGGGAGCCTTTACGCAGCCCCACATGCAACTGGACCCTCCGGGTTCGATTTTTCCGAGCAACCCTAAATATATCACTAGCCGGCATGGGAGAAGACTGAAAACCCTGGCCCCAGGAAACGCGTTGCAAGCCCCTTCTGACCATCTAAAAGTGTCACCAAAGGAAGACTTTGGGTACAAGTGAACTCTTCAGGGGAGCCTTTACGCAGCCCCACATGCAACTGGACCCTCCGGGTTCGCTGTTTCCGAGCATCCCTAAACATAGCCCTAGCCGGCATCGATGACGACTGAAAAATAAGGACCCAGGAAATGCGTTGCGAGCCCCTTCGGACCATCCAAAAGTGCCCCCAAAGGAAGGCTTTGGGTACAAGTGAACTCCCCAGGGGAGCCTTTACGCAGCCCCACATGCAACTGGACCCTCCGGGTTCGCTGTTCATGAGCAAACCTAAACGTAGCCCTTGCCGTCATCGGAGACGACTGAAAAATCAGGCCCCAGGAAATGCGTTGCAAGCCCCTTTGGACCATCCAAATGTGCCCGCAAAGGAAGGCTTTGGGTACAAGTGATCTCCCCAGGGGAGCCTTTACGCAGCCCCACATGCAACTGGACCCTCCGGGTTCGCTGTTCCTGAGCAAACCTTAAGGTAGCCCTAGCCGTCATCGGAGACGACTGAAAAATCAGGCCCCAGGAAATGCGTTCCGAGGCCTTTTCGCCCATCCAAATGTGCCCCCAAAGGAAGACTTTGGGTACAAGAGAACTCCCCAGGGGAGCCTTTACGCAGCCCCACATGCAACTGGACCCTCCGGGTTCGATTTTTCCGAGCATCCCTAAACATAGCCCTAGACGGCATCGGAGACGAATGAAAAATCAGGCCCCAGGAAATGCGTTGCGAGCCCTTTTCGCTCATCAAAAAGTGCCCGCAAAGGAAGGCTTTGGGTACAAGTGAACTCCCCAGGGGAGCCTTTATGCAGCCCCACATGCAACTGGACCCTCCGGGTTCGCTGTTTCCGAGCATCCCTAAGCATAGCCCTAGCCGGCATCGAAGACAAGTGAAAAATCAGGACCCAGGAAATGCGTTGCGAGCCCCTTCGGACCATCCAAAAGTGCCCCCAAAGGAAGGCTTTGGGTACAAGTGAACTCCCCAGGGGAGCCTTTACGCAGCCCCACATGCAACTGGACCCTCCGGGTTCGATGTTTCCGAGCATCCCTAAACATAGCCCTAGCCGGCATCGATGACGACTGAAAAATCAGGCCCCAGGAAATGCGTTGCGAGCCCTTTTCGCCCATCCAAATGTGCCCCCAAAGGAAGGCTTTGGGTACAAGTGAACTCCCCAGGGGAGCCTTTACGCAGCCCCACATGCAACTGGACCCTCCGGGTTCGCTGTTTCCGAGCATCCCTAAACATAGCCCTAGCCGGCATCGATGACGACTGAAAAATCAGGCCCCAGGAAATGCGTTGCAAGCCCCTTTGGACCATCCAAAAGTGCCCCCAAAGGAAGGCTTTGGGTACAAGTGAACTCCCCAGGGGAGCCTTTACGCAGCCCCACATGCAACTGGACCCTCCGGGTTCGATTTTTCCGAGCAACCCTAAATATATCACTAGCCGGCATGGGAGAAGACTGAAAACCCGGGCCCCAGAAAACGCGTTGCAAGCCCCTTCGGACCATCCAAAAGTGTCACCAAAGGAAGGCTTTGTGTACAAGAGAACTCCCCAGGGGAGCCTTTACGCAGCCCCACATGCAACTGGACCCTCCGGGTTTGCTGTTCATGAGAAAACCTAAACGTAGCCCTAGCCGTCATCGGAGACGACTGAAAAATCAGGCCCCAGGAAATGCGTTGCAAGCCCCTTTGGACCATCCAAAAGTGCCCGCAAAGGAAGACTTCGGGTACAAGTGATCTCCCCAGGGGAGCCTTTACACAGCCCCACATGGAACTGGACCCTCCGGGTTCGCTGTTCCTGAGCAAACCTAAAGGTAGCCCTAGCTGTCATCGGAGACGAGTGAAAAATCAGGCCCCAGGAAATGCGTTCCCAGGCCTTTTCGCCCATCCAAATGTGCCCCCAAAGGAAGACTTTGGGTACAAGAGAACTCCCCAGGGGAGCCTTTACGCAGCCCCACATGCAACTGGACCCTCCGGGTTCGATGTTTCCGAGCATCCCTAAACATAGCCCTAGACGGCATCGAAGACGAATGAAAAATCAGGCCCCAGGAAATGCGTTGCGAGCCCTTTTCGCTCATCCAAAAGTGCCCGCAAAGGAAGGCTTTGGGTACAAGTGAACTCCCCAGGGGAGCCTTTACGCAGTCCCACATGCAACTGGACCCTCCGGGTTCGCTGTTTCCGAGCATCCCTAAACATAGCCCTAGCCGGCATCGAAGACAAGTGAAAAATCGGGACCCAGGAAATGCGTTGCGAGCCCTTTTCGTCCATCCAAAAGTGCCCCCAAAGGAAGGCTTTGGGTACAAGTGAACTCCCCAGGGGAGCCTTTACGCAGCCCCACATGCAACTGGACCCTCCGGGTTCGCTGTTTCTGAGCATCCCTAAACATAGCCCTAGCTGGCATGGAATACAAGTTAAAAATCAGGCCCCAGGAAATGTGTTGCAAGCCCCTTCGGACCATCAAAAAGTGCCCGCAAAGGAAGGCTTTGGGTACAAGTGAACTCCCCAGGGGAGCCTTTACGCAGCCCCACATGCAACTGGACCCTCCGGGTTCGCTGTTTCCGAGCATCCCTAAACATAGCCCTAGCCGGCATCGAAGACAAGTGAAAAATCAGACCCAGAAAACGCGTTGCAAGCCCCATTGGACCATCCAAAAGTGTCACCAAATGAAGGCTTTGGGTACAAGAGAACTCCCCAGGGGAGCCTTTACGCAGCCCGACATGCAACTGGACCCTCCGGGTTCGCTGTTCCTGAGCAAACCTATACATAGCCCTTGCCGTCATCGGAGACGACTGAAAAATCAGGCCCCAGGAAATGCGTTGCGAGCCCCTTCGGACCATCCAAAAGTGCCCCCAAAGGAAGGCTTTGGGTACAAGTGAACTCCCCAGGGGAGCCTTTACGCAGCCCCACATGCAACTGGACCCTCCAGGTTCGATTTTTCCCAGCAACCCTAAATATATCCCTAGCCGGCATGGGAGAAGACTGAAAACCCGGGCCCCAGAAAACGCGTTGCGAGCCCTTTTCGTCCATCCAAAAGTGCTCCCAAAGGAAGGCTTTGGGTACAAGTGAACTCCCCAGGGGAGCCTTTACGCAGCCCCACATGCAACTGGACCCTCCGGGTTCGCTGTTTCTGAGCATCCCTAAACATAGCCCTAGCTGGCATGGAATACAAGTTAAAAATCAGGCCCCAGGAAATGTGTTGCAAGCCCCTTCGGACCATCAAAAAGTGCCCGCAAAGGAAGGCTTTGGGTACAAGTGAACTCCCCAGGGGAGCCTTTACGCAGCCCCACATGCAACTGGACCCTCCGGGTTCGCTGTTCCTGAGCAAACCTAAACGTAGCCCTGGCCGTCACAGGAGACGACTGAAAACCCGGGCCCCAGAAAACGCGTTGCAAGCCCCTTTGGACCATCCAAAAGTGTCACCAAAGGAAGGCTTTGGGTACAAGAGAACTCCCCAGGGGAGCCTTTACGCAGCCCCACATGCAAATGGACCCTCCGGGTTCGCTGTTCCTGAGCAAACCTATACATAGCCCTTGCCGTCATCGGAGACGACTGAAAAATCAGGCCCCAGGAAATGCGTTGCGAGCCCCTTCGGACCATCCAAAAGTGCCCCCAAAGGAAGGCTTTGGGTACAAGTGAACTCCCCAGGGGAGCCTTTACGCAGCCCCACATGCAACTGGACCCTCCGGGTTCGCTGTTTCCGAGCATCCCTAAACATAGCCCTAGCCGGCATCGATGACGACTGAAAAATCAGGCCCCAGGAAATGCGTTGCGAGCCCTTTTCGCCCATCAAAAAGTGCCCCCAAAGGAAGGCTTTGGGTACAAGTGAACTCCCCAGGGGAGCCTTTACGCAGCCCCACATGCAACTGGACCCTCCGGGTTCGATTTTTCCGAGCAACCCTAAATATATCACTAGCCGGCATGGGAGAAGACTGAAAACCCTGGCCCCAGGAAACGCGTTGCAAGCCCCTTCTGACCATCTAAAAGTGTCACCAAAGGAAGACTTTGGGTACAAGTGAACTCTTCAGGGGAGCCTTTACGCAGCCCCACATGCAACTGGACCCTCCGGGTTCGCTGTTTCCGAGCATCCCTAAACATAGCCCTAGCCGGCATCGATGACGACTGAAAAATCAGGCCCCAGGAAATGCGTTGCGAGCCCCTTAGGACCATCCAAAAGTGCCCCCAAAGGAAGGCTTTGGATACAAGAGAACTCCCCAGGGGAGCCCTTACGCAGCCCCACATGCAACTGGACCCTCCGGGTTCGATTTTTCCGAGCAACCCTAAATATATCACTAGCCGGCATGGGAGAAGTGAAAACCCGGGCCCCAGAAAACGCGTTGCAAGCCCCTTTGGACCATCCAAAAGTGTCACCAAAGGAAGGCTTTGGGTACAAGAGAACTCCCCAGGGGAGCCTTTACGCAGCCCCACATGCAACTGGACCCTCCGGGTTCGCTGTTCATGAGCAAACCTAAACGTAGCCCTAGCCATCATCGGAGACGACTGAAAAATCAGGCCCCAGGCAATGCGTTGCAAGCCCCTTTGGACCATCCAAAAGTGCCCGCAAAGGAAGACTTTGGGTACAAGTGATCTCCCCAGGGGAGCCTTTACACAGCCCCACATGCAACTGGACCCTCCGGGTTCGCTGTTCCTGAGCAAACCTAAACGTAGCCCTGGCCATCATAGGATACGACTGAAAAATCAGGCGCCAGGAAATGCGTTGCGAGCCCTTTTCGTCGATCCAAAAGTGCCCCCAAAGGAAGGCTTTGGGTACAAGTGAACTCCCCAGGGGAGCCTTTACGCAGCCCCACATGCAACTGGACCCTCCGGGTTCGATTTTTCCCAGCAACCCTAAATATATCCCTAGCCGGCATGGGAGAAGACTGAAAACCCGGGCCCCAGAAAACGCGTTGCAAGCCCCTTTGGACCATCCAAAAGTGTCACCAAATGAAGGCTTTGGGTACAAGAGAACTCCCCAGGGGAGCCTTTACACAGCCCCACATGCAAATGGACCCTCCGGGTTCGCTGTTCCTGAGCAAACCTATACATAGCCCTTGCCGTCATCGGAGACGACTGAAAAATCAGGCCCCAGGAAATGCGTTGCGAGCCCCTTCGGACCATCCAAAAGTGCCCCCAAAGGAAGGCTTTGGGTAGAAGTGAACTCCCCAGGGCAGCCTTTACGCAGCCCCACATGCAACGTAACCCTTCGGGTTCGGTGTTTCCGAGCATCCCTAAACATAGCCCTAGCCGGCATCGATGACGACTGAAAAATCAGGCCCCAGGAAATGCGTTGCGAGCCCCTTTGGACCATCCAAAAGTGCCCCCAAAGGAAGGCTTTGGGTACAAGTGAACTCCCCAGGGGAGCCTTTACGCAGCCCCACATGCAACTGGACCCTCCGGGTTCGATTTTTCCGAGCAACCCTAAATATATCACTAGCCGGCATGGGAGAAGACTGAAAACCCGGGCCCCAGAAAACGCGTTGCAAGCCCCTTCTGACCATCTAAAAGTGTCACCAAAGGAAGGCTTTGGGTACAAGTGAACTCCCCAGGGGAGCCTTTACGCAGCCCCACATGCAACTGGACCCTCCGGGTTCGCTGTTCATGAGCAAACCTAAACGTAGCCCTTGCCGTCATAGGAGACGACTGAAAAATCAGGCCCCAGGAAATGCGTTGCAAGCCCCTTTTCGCCCATCCAAAAGTGCCCGCAAAGGAAGGCTTTGGGTACAAGTGATCTCCCCAGGGGAGCCTTTACGCAGCCCCACATGCAACTGGACCCTCCGGGTTCGCTGTTCCTGAGCAAACCTAAACGTAGCCCTAGCCGTCATCGGAGACGAGTGAAAAATCAGGCCCCAGGAAATGCGTTCCGAGGCCTTTTCGCCCATCCAAATGTGCCCCCAAAGGAAGGCTTTGGGTACAAGTGAACTCCCCAGGGGAGCCTTTACGCAGCCCCACATGCAACTGGACCCTCCGGGTTCGATTTTTCCGAGCATCCCTAAACATAGCCCTAGCCGGCATTAATGACGACTGAAAAATCAGGCCCCAGGAAATGCGTTACGAGCCCTTTTCTCCCATCCAAAAGTGCCCCCAAAGGAAGGCTTTGGGTACAAGTGAACTCCCCAGGGGAGCCTTTACGCAGCCCCACATGCAACTGGACCCTCCGGGTTCGCTGTTTCCGAGCATCCCTAAACATAGCCCTAGCCGGCATCGAAGACGAATGAAAAATCAGGCCCCAGGAAATGCGTTGCGAGCCCTTTTCGCCCATCCAAAAGTGCCCCCAAAGGAAGGCTTTGGGTACAAGAGAACTCCCCAGGGGAGCCTTTACGCAGCCCCACATGCAACTGGACCCTCCGGGTTCGCTGTTTCCGAGCATCCCTAAACATAGCCCTAGCCGGCATCGATGAAGACTGAAAAATCAGGCCCCAGGAAATGCGTTGCGAGCCCCTTTGGACCATCCAAAAGTGCCCCCAAAGGAAGGCTTTGGGTACAAGTGAACTCCCCAGGGGAGCCTTTACGCAGCCCCACATGCAACTGGACCCTCCGGGTTCGATTTTTCCGAGCAACCCTAAATATATCACTAGCCGGCATGGGAGAAGACTGAAAACCCGGGCCACAGAAAACGCGTTGCAAGCCCCTTTGGACCATCCAAAAGTGTCACCAAAGGAAGGCTTTGGGTACAAGTGAACTCCCCAGGGGAGCCTTTACGCAGCCCCACATGCAACTGGACCCTCCGGGTTCGCTGTTCATGAGCAAACCTAAACGTAGCCCTAGCCGGCATCGGAGACGACTGAAAAATCAGGCCCCAGTAAAATGCGTTCCCAGGCCTTTTCGCCCATCCAAATGTGCCCCCAAAGGAAGACTTTGGGTACAAGTGAACTCCCCAGGGGAGCCTTTACGCAGCCCCACATGCAACTGGACCCTCCGGGTTCGCTGTTTCCGAGCATCCCTAAACATAGCCCTAGACGGCAACGAAGACGAATGAAAAATCAGGCCCCAGGAAATGCGTTGCGAGCCCTTTTCGCTCATCCAAAAGTGCCCCCAAAAGAAGGCTTTGGGTACAAGTGAACTCCCCAGGGGAGCCTTTACACAGCCCCACATGCAACTGGACCCTCCGGGTTCGCTGTTTCCGAGCATCCCTAAACATAGCCCTAGCCGGCATCGAAGACAAGTGAAAAATCAGGACCCAGGAAATGCGTTGCGAGCCCCTTCGGACCACCCAAAAGTGCCCCCAAAGGAAGGCTTTGGGTACAAGTGATCTCCCCAGGGGAGCCTTTACGCAGCCCCACATGCAAATGGACCCTCCGGGTTCGCTGTTCCTGAGCAAACCTATACATAGCCCTTGCCGTCATCGGAGACGACTGAAAAATCAGGCCCCAGGAAATGCGTTGCGAGCCCCTTCGGACCATCCAAAAGTGCCCCCAAAGGAAGGCTTTGGGTAGAAGTGAACTCCCCAGGGCAGCCTTTACGCAGCCCCACATGCAACGTAACCCTTCGGGTTCGCTGTTTCCGAGCATCCCTAAACATAGCCCTAGCCGGCATCGATGACGACTGAAAAATCAGGCCACAGGAAATGCGTTGCGAGCCCCTTTGGACCATCCAAAAGTGCCCCCAAAGGAAGGCTTTGGGTACAAGTGAACTCCCCAGGGGAGCCTTTACGCAGCCCCACATGCAACTGGACCCTCCGGGTTCGATTTTTCCGAGCAACCCTAAATATATCACTAGCCGGCATGGGAGAAGACTGAAAACCCGGGCCCCAGAAAACGCGTTGCAAGCCCCTTCTGACCATCTAAAAGTGTCACCAAAGGAAGGCTTTGGGTACAAGTGAACTCCCCAGGGGAGCCTTTACGCAGCCCCACATGCAACTGGACCCTCCGGGTTCGCTGTTCATGAGCAAACCTAAACGTAGCCCTTGCCGTCATCGGAGACGACTGAAAAATCAGGCCCCAGGAAATGCGTTGCAAGCCCCTGTGGACCATCCAAAAGAGCCCGCAAAGGAAGGCTTTGGGTACAAGAGAACTCCCCAGGGGAGCCTTTACGCAGCCCCACATGCAACTGGACCCTCCGGGTTCGCTGTTCCTGAGCAAACCTAAACGTAGCCCTAGCCGTCATCGGAGACGAGTGAAAAATCAGGCCCCAGGAAATGCGTTCCGAGGCCTTTTCGCCCATCCAAATGTGCCCCCAAAGGAAGGCTTTGGGTACAAGTGAACTCCCCAGGGGAGCCTTTACGCAGCCCCACATGCAACTGGACCCTCCGGGTTCGATTTTTCCGAGCATCCCTAAACATAGCCCTAGCCGGCATTAATGACGACTGAAAAATGAGGCCCCAGGAAATGCGTTACGAGCCCTTTTCTCCCATCCAAAAGTGTCCCCAAAGGAAGGCTTTGGGTACAAGTGAACTCCCCAGGGGAGCCTTTACGCAGCCCCACATGCAACTGGACCCTCCGGGTTCGCTGTTTCCGAGCATCCCTAAACATAGCCCTAGACGGCATCGAAGACGAATGAAAAATCAGGCCCCAGGAAATGCGTTGCGAACCCTTTTCGCCCATCCAAAAGTGCCCCCAAAGGAAGGCTTTGGGTACAAGTGAACTCCCCAGGGGAGCCTTTACGCAGCCCCACATGCAACTGGACCCTCCGGGTTCGCTGTTTCCGAGCATCCTTAAACATAGCCCTAGCCGGCATCGATGAAGACTGAAAAATCAGGCCCCAGGAAATGCGTTGCGAGCCCCTTTGGACCATCCAAAAGTGCCCCCAAAGGAAGGCTTTGGGTACAAGTGAACTCCCCAGGGGAGCCTTTACGCAGCCCCACATGCAACTGGACCCTCCGGGTTCGATTTTTCCGAGCAACCCTTAATATATCACTAGCCGGCATGGGAGAAGTCTGAAAACCCTGGCCCCAGAAAACGCGTTGCAAGCCCCTTCTGACCATCTAAAAGTGTCACCAAAGGAAGGCTTTGGGTACAAGTGAACTCCCCAGGGGAGCCTTTACGCAGCCCCACATGCAACTGGACCATCCGGGTTCGCTGTTCCTGAGCAAACCTAAACGTAGCCCTAGCCGTCATCGGAGACGAGTGAAAAATCAGGCCCCAGGAAATGCGTTCCCAGGCCTTTTCGCCCATCCAAATGTGCCCGCAAAGGAAGACTTTGGGTACAAGAGAACTCCCCAGGGGAGCCTTTACGCAGCCCCACATGCAACTGGACTCTCCGGGTTCGCTGTTTCCGAGCATCCCTAAACATAGCCCTAGCCGGCATCGAAGACGACTGAAAAATCAGGCCCCAGGAAATGCGTTGCGAGCCCTTTTCGCTCATCCAAAAGTGCCCCCAAAGGAAGGCTTTGGGTACAAGTGAACTCCCCAGGGGAGCCTTTACACAGCCCCACATGCAACTGGACCCTCCGGGTTCGCTGTTCATGAGCAAACCTAAACGTAGCCCTAGCCGTCATCGGAGACGACTGAAAAATCAGGCCCCAGGAAATGCGTTGCAAGCCCCTTTGGACCATCCAAAAGTGCCCGCAAAGGAAGACTTTGGGTACAAGTGATCTCCCCAGGGGAGCCTTTACACAGCCCCACATGCAACTGGACCCTCCGGGTTCGCTGTTCCTGAGCAAACCTAAACGTAGCCCTGGCCATCATAGGAGACGACTGAAAAATCAGGCCCCAGGAAATGCGTTGCGAGCCCTTTTCGTCGATCCAAAAGTGCCCCCAAAGGAAGGCTTTGGGTACAAGTGAACTCCCCAGGGGAGCCTTTACGCAGCCCCACATGCAACTGGACCCTCCGGTTTCGATTTTTCCCAGCAACCCTAAATATATCCCTAGCCGGCATGGGAGAAGACTGAAAACCCGGGCCCCAGAAAACGCGTTGCAAGCCCCTTTGGACCATCCAAAAGTGTCACCAAAAGAAGGCTTTGGGTACAAGTGAACTTCCCAGGGGAGCCTTTACACAGCCCCACATGCAAATGGACCCTCCGGGTTCGCTGTTCCTGAGCAAACCTATACATAGCCCTTGCCGTCATCGGAGACGACTGAAAAATCAGGCCCCAGGAAATGCGTTGCGAGCCCCTTTGGACCATCCAAAAGTGCCCGCAAAGGAAGGCTTTGGATACAAGTGATCTCCCCAGGGGAGCCTTTACACAGCCCCACATGCAACTGGACCCTCCGGGTTCGCTGTTCCTGAGCAAACCTAAACGTAGCCCTGGCCATCATAGGAGACGACTGAAAAATCAGGCCCCAGGAAATGCGTTGCGAGCCCTTTTCGTCGATCCAAAAGTGCCCCCAAAGGAAGGCTTTGGGTACAAGTGAACTCCCCAGGGGAGCCTTTACGCAGCCCCACATGCAACTGGACCCTCCGGGTTCGATTTTTCCCAGCAACCCTAAATATATCCCTAGCCGGCATGGGAGAAGACTGAAAACCCGGGCCCCAGAAAACGCGTTGCAAGCCCCTTTGGACCATCCAAAAGTGTCACCAAAAGAAGGCTTTGGGTACAAGTGAACTCCCCAGGGGAGCCTTTACACAGCCCCACATGCAAATGGACCCTCCGGGTTCGCTGTTCCTGAGCAAACCTATACATAGCCCTTGCCGTCATCGGAGACGACTGAAAAATCAGGCCCCAGGAAATGCGTTGCGAGCCCCTTCGGATCATCCAAAAGTGCCCCCAAAGGAAGGCTTTGGGTACAAGTGAACTCCCCAGGGGAGCCTTTACGCAGCCCCACATGCAACTGGACCCTTCGGGTTCGCTGTTTCCGAGCATCCCTAAACATAGCCCTAGCCGGCATCGATGACGACTGAAAGATCAGGCCCCAGGAAATGCGTTGCGAGCCCCTTTGGACCATCCAAAAGTGCCCCCAAAGGAAGGCTTTGGGTACAAGTGAACTCCCCAGGGGAGCCTTTACGCAGCCCCACATGCAACTGGACCCTCCGGGTTCGATTTTTCCGAGCAACCCTAAATATATCACTAGCCGGCATGGGAGAAGACTGAAAACCCGGGCCCCAGAAAACGCGTTGCAAGCCCCTTCTGACCATCTAAAAGTGTCACCAAAGGAAGGCTTTGGGTACAAGTGAACTCCCCAGGGGAGCCTTTACGCAGCCCCACATGCAACTGGACCCTCCGGGTTCGCTGTTCATGAGCAAACCTAAACGTAGCCCTTGCCGTCATCGGAGACGACTGAAAAATCAGGCCCCAGGAAATCCGTTGCAAGCCCCTTTGGACCATCCAAAAGTGCCCGCAAAGGAAGGCTTTGGGTACAAGTGATCTCCCCAGGGGAGCCTTTACGCAGCCCCACATGCAACTGGACCCTCCGGGTTCGCTGTTCCTGAGCAAACCTAAACGTAGCCCTAGCCGTCATCGGAGACGAGTGAAAAATCAGGCCCCAGGAAATGCGTTCCCAGGCCTTTTCGCCCATCCAAATGTGCCTCCAAAGGAAGGCTTTGGGTACAAGTGAACTCCCCAGGGGAGCCTTTACGCAGCCCCACATGCAACTGGACCCTCCGGGTTCGCTGTTTCCGAGCATCCCTAAACATAGCCCTAGCCGGCATCGAAGACAAGTGAAAAATCAGGACCCAGGAAATGCGTTGCGAGCCCCTTCGGACCACCCAAAAGTGCCCCCAAAGGAAGGCTTTGGGTACAAGTGATCTCCCCAGGGGAGCCTTTACGCAGCCCCACATGCAACTGGACCCTCCGGGTTCGCTGTTCCTGAGCAAACCTAAACGTAGCCCTGGCCGTCATCGGAGACGACTGAAAAATCAGGCCCCAGGAAATGCGTTCCGAGCCCTTTTCGCCCATCCAAATGTGCCCGCAAAGGAAGACTTTGGGTACAAGAGAACTCCCCAGGGGAGCCTTTACGCAGCCCCACATGCAACTGGACCCTCCGGGTTCGCTGTTCATGAGCAAACCTAAACGTAGCCCTTGCCGTCATCGGAGACGACTGAAAAATCAGGCCCCAGGAAATGCGTTGCGAGCCCCTTTGGACCATCCAAAAGTGCCCCCAAAGGAAGGCTTTGGGTACAAGTGAACTCCCCAGGGGAGCCTTTACACAGCCCCACATGCAACTGGACCCTCCGGGTTCGATTTTTCCGAGCAACCCTAAATATATCACTAGCCGGCATGGGAGAAGACTGAAAACCCGGGCCCCAGAAAACGCGTTGCAAGCCCCTTTGGACCATCCAAAAGTGTCACCAAAGGAAGGCTTTGGGTACAAGTGAACTCCCCAGGGGAGCCTTTACGCAGCCCCACATGCAACTGGACCCTCCGGGTTCGCTGTTTCTGAGCAAACCTAAAGGTAGCCCTAGCCGTCATCGGAGACGACTGAAAAATCAGGCCCCAGGAAATGCGTTCCCAGGCCTTTTCGCCCATCCAAAAGTGTCACCAAAGGAAGACTTTGGGTACAAGAGAACTCCCCAGGGGAGCCTTTACGCAGCCCCACATGCAACTGGACCCTTGGGTTCGCTGTTTCCGAGCATCCCTAAACGTAGCACTTGCCGGCATCGGAGACGACTGAAAAATCAGGCCCCAGGAAATGCGTTCCCAGGCCTTTTCGCCCATCCAAAAGTGCCCCCAAAGGAAGGCTTTGGGTACAAGTGAACTCCCCAGGGGAGCCTTTACGCAGCCCCACATGCAACTGGACCCTCCGGGTTCGATTTTTCCGAGCAACCCTAAATATATCACTAGCCGGCATGGGAGAAGACTGAAAACCCTGGCCCCAGAAAACGCGTTGCAAGCCCCTTCTGACCATCTAAAAGTGTCACCAAAGGAAGGCTTTGGGAACAAGTGATCTCCCCAGGGGAGCCTTTACGCAGCCCCACATGCAACTGGACCCTCCGGGTTCGCTGTTCATGAGCAAACCTAAACGTAGCCCTTGCCGTCATCGGAGACGACTGAAAAATCAGGCCCCAGGAAATGCGTTCCCAGGCCTTTTCGCCCATCCAAATGTGCCCCCAAAGGAAGACTTTGGGTACAAGTGAACTCCCCAGGGGAGCCTTTACGCAGCCCCACATGCAACTGGACCCTTCGGGTTCGCTGTTTCCGAGCATCCCTAAACATAGCCCTAGCCGGCATCGAAGACCAGTGAAAAATCAGGACCCAGGAAATGCGTTGCGAGCCCCTTCGGACCATCCAAAAGTGCCCGCAAAGGAAGGCTTTGGGTACAAGTGATCTCCCCAGGGGAGCCTTTACGCAGCCCCACATGCAACTGGACCCTCCGGGTTCGCTGTTCCTGAGCAAACCTAAACGTAGCCCTAGCCGTCATCGGAGACGAGTGAAAAATCAGGCCCCAGGAAATGCGTTCCGAGGCCTATTCTCCCATCCAAATGTGCCCCCAAAGGAAGGCTTTGGGTACAAGTGAACTCCCCAGGGGAGCCTTTACGCAGCCCCACATGCAACTGGACCCTTGGGTTCGCTGTTTCCGAGCATCCCTAAACATAGCCCTAGCCGGCATCAATGACGACTGAAAAATCAGGCCCCAGGAAATGCGTTACGAGCCCTTTTCTCCCATCCAAAAGTGCCCCCAAAGGAAGGCTTTGGGTACAAGTGAACTCCCCAGGGGAGCCTTTACGCAGCCCCACATGCAACTGGACCCTCCGGGTTCGCTGTTTCCGAGCATCCCTAAACATAGCCCTAGCCGGCATCGAAGACGAATGAAAAATCAGGCCCCAGGAAATGCGTTGCGAGCCCTTTTCGCCCATCCAAAAGTGCCCCCAAAGGAAGGCTTTGGGTACAAGTGAACTCCCCAGGGGAGCCTTTACGCAGCCCCACATGCAACTGGACCCTCCGGGTTCGCTGTTTCTGAGCATCCCTAAACATAGCCCTAGCCGGCATCGGACACGAGTGAAAAATCAGGCCCCAGGAAATGCGTTGCGAGCCCCTTTGGACCATCCAAAAGTGCCCCCAAAGGAAGGCTTTGGGTACAAGTGAACTCCCCAGGGGAGCCTTTACGCAGCCCCACATGCAACTGGACCCTCCGGGTTCGATTTTTCCGAGCAACCCTAAATATATCACTAGCCGGCATGGGAGAAGACTGAAAACACTGGCCCCAGAAAACGCGTTGCAAGCCCCTTCTGACCATCTAAAAGTGTCACCAAAGGAAGGCTTTGGGTACAAGTGAACTCCCCAGGGGAGCCTTTACGCAGCCCCACATGCAACTGGACCCTCCGGGTTCGCTGTTCATGAGCAAACCTAAACGTAGCCCTTGCCGGCATCGGAGACGACTGAAAAATCAGGCCCCAGGAAATGCGTTCCGAGGCCTTTTCGCCCATCCAAATGTGCCCCCAAAGGAAGACTTTGGGTACAAGAGAACTACCCAGGGGAGCCTTTACGCAGCCCCACATGCAACTGGACCCTCCGGGTTCGCTGTTTCCGAGCATCCCTAAACATAGCCCTAGCCGGCATCGAAGACAAGTGAAAAATCAGGACCCAGGAAATGCGTTGCGAGCCCCATTGGACCATCCAAACGTGCCCCCAAAGGAAGGCTTTGGGTACAAGTGAACTCCCCAGGGGAGCCTTTACGCAGCCCCACATGCAACTGGACCCTCCGGGTTCGATTTTTCCGAGCAACCCTAAATATATCACTAGCCGGCACGGGAGAAGACTGAAAACCCTGGCCCCAGAAAACGCGTTGCAAGCCCCTTCTGACCATCTAAAAGTGTCAACAAAGGAAGGCTTTGGGTACAAGTGAACTCCCCAGGGGAGCCTTTACGCAGCCCCACATGCAACTGGACCCTCCGGGTTCGCTGTTCATGAGCAAACCTAAACGTAGCCCTTGCCGGCATCGGAGACGACTGAAAAATCAGGCCGCAGGAAATGCGTTCCCAGGCCTTTTCGCCCATCCAAATGTGCCCCCAAAGGAAGACTTTGGGTACAAGTGAACTCCCCAGGGGAGCCTTTACGCAGCCCCACATGCAACTGGACCCTCCGGGTTCGCTGTTTCCGAGCATCCCTAAACATAGCCCTAGCCAACATCGATGACGACTGAAAAATCAGGCCCCAGGAAATGCGTTGCGAGCCCCATTGGACCATCCAAAACTGCCCCCAAAGGAAGGCTTTGGGTACAAGTGAACTCCCCAGGGGAGCCTTTACGCAGCCCCACATGCAACTGGACCCTCCGGGTTCGATTTTTCCGAGCAACCCTAAATATATCACTAGCCGGCATGGGAGAAGACTGAAAACCCTGGCCCCAGAAAACGCGTTGCAAGCCCCTTCTGACCATCTAAAAGTGTCACCAAAGGAAGGCTTTGGGTACAAGTGAACTCCCCAGGGGAGCCTTTACATAGCCCCACATGCAACTGGACCCTCCGGGTTCGCTGTTCATGAGCAAACCTAAACGTAGCCCTTGCCGGCATCGGAGACGACTGAAAAATCAGGCCCCAGGAAATGCGTTCCCAGGCCTTTTCGCCCATCCAAATGTGCCCCCAAAGGAAGACTTTGGGTACAAGAGAACTCCCCAGGGGAGCCTTTACGCAGCCCCACATGCAACTGGACCCTTCGGGTTCGCTGTTTCCGAGCATCCCTAAACATAGCCCTAGCCGGCATCGAAGACCAGTGAAAAATCAGGCCCCAGGAAATGCGTTCCGAGTCCTTTTGGACCATCCAAAAGTGCCCCCAAAGGAAGGCTTTGGGTACAAGTGAACTCCCCAGGGGAGCCTTTACGCAGCCCCACATGCAACTGGACCCTCCGGGTTCGCTGTTTCCGAGCATCCCTAAACATAGCCCTAGCCGGCATCGAAGACAAGTGAAAAATCAGGACCCAGGAAATGCGTTGCGAGCCCCTTCGGACCATCCAAAAGTGCCCCCAAAGGAAGGCTTTGGGTACAAGTGATCTCCCCAGGGGAGCCTTTACGCAGCCCCACATGCAACTGGACCCTCCGGGTTCGCTGTTTCTGAGCAAACCTAAACGTAGCCCTGGCCGTCATCGGAGACGACTGAAAAATCAGGCCCCAGGAAATGCGTTCCGAGCCCTTTTCGCCTATCCAAATGTGCCCGCAAAGGAAGACTTTGGGTACAAGAGAACTCCCCAGGGGAGCCTTTACGCAGCCCCACATGCAACTGGACCCTCCAGGTTCGATTTTTCCCAGCAACCCTAAACATATCACTAGCCGGCATGGGAGAAGACTTAAAACCCGGACCCCAGAAAACGCGTTGCAAGCCCCTTTGGACCATCCAAAAGTGTCACCAAAGGAAGGCTTTGGGTACAAGAGAACTCCCCAGGGGAGCCTTTACGCAGCCCCACATGCAAATGGACCCTCCGGGTTCGCTGTTCCTGAGCAAACCTATACATAGCCCTTGCCGTCATCGGAGACGAATGAAAAATCAGGCCGCAGGAAATGCGTTGCGAGCCCCTTCGGACCATCCAAAAGTGCCCCCAAAGGAAGGCTTTGGGTACAAGTGAACTCCCCAGGGGAGCCTTTACGCAGCCCCACATGCAACTGGACCCTTCGGGTTCGCTGTTTCCGAGCATCCCTAAACATAGCCCTAGCCGGCATCGATGACGACTGAAAAATCAGGCCCCAGGAAATGCGTTGCGAGCCCCTTTGGACCATCCAAAAGTGCCCCCAAAGGAAGGCTTTGGGTACAAGTGAACTCCCCAGGGGAGCCTTTACGCAGCCCCACATGCAACTGGACCCTCCGGGTTCGCTGTTTCCGAGCATCCCTAAACATAGCCCTAGCCAACATCGATGACGACTGAAAAATCAGGCCCCAGGAAATGCGTTGCGAGCCCCATTGGACCATCCAAAAGTGCCCCCAAAGGAAGGCTTTGGGTACAAGTGAACTCCCCAGGGGAGCCTTTACGCAGCCCCACATGCAACTGGACCCTCCGGGTTCGATTTTTCCGAGCAACCCTAAATATATCACTAGCCGGCATGGGAGAAGACTGAAAACCCGCGCCCCAGAAAACGCGTTGCAAGCCCCTTCTGACCATCTAAAAGTGTCACCAAAGGAAGGCTTTGGGTACAAGTGAACTCCCCAGGGGAGCCTTTACACAGCCCCACATGCAACTGGACCCTCCGGGTTCGCTGTTCATGAGCAAACCTAAACGTAGCCCTTGCCGTCATAGGAGACGACTGAAAAATCAGGCCCCAGGAAATGCGTTCCCAGGCCTTTTCGCCCATCCAAATGTGCCCGCAAAGGAAGACTTTGGGTACAAGAGAACTCCCCAGGGGAGCCTTTACGCAGCCCCACATGCAACTGGACCCTCCGGGTTCGATTTTTCCCAGCAACCCTAAACATATCACTAGCCGGCATGGGAGAAGACTTAAAACCCGGACCCCAGAAAACGCGTTGCAAGCCCCTTTGGACCATCCAAAATTGTCACCAAAGGAAGGCTTTGGGTACAAGTGAACTCCCCAGGGGAGCCTTTACGCAGCCCCACATGCAACTGGACCCTCCGGGTTCGCTGTTCATGAGCAAACCTAAACGTAGCCCTTGCCGGCATCGGAGACGACTGAAAAATCAGGCCCCAGGAAATGCGTTTAGAGCCCTTTTCGCCCATCCAAAAGTGCCCCCAAAGGAAGGCTTTGGGTACAAGTGAACTCCCCAGGGGAGCCTTTACGCAGCCCCACATGCAACTGGACCCTCCGGGTTCGCTGTTTCCGAGCATCCCTAAACATAGCCCTAGCCAACATCGATGACGACTGAAAAATCAGGCCCCAGGAAATGCGTTGCGAGCCCTTTTTGCCCATCCAAAAGTGCCCCCAAAGGAAGGCTTTGGGTACAAGTGAACTCCCCAGGGGAGCCTTTACGCAGCCCCACATGCAACTGGACCCTCCGGGTTCGCTGTTTCCGAGCATCCCTAAACATAGCCCTAGCCGTCATCGGATACGAGTGAAAAATCAGGCCCCAGGAAATGCGTTCCCAGGCCTTTTCGCCCATCCAAAAGTGCCCCAAAAGGAAGGCTTTGGGTACAAGAGAACTCCCCAGGGGAGCCTTTACGCAGCCCCACATGCAACTGGACCCTCCGGGTTCGCTGTTCCTGAGCAAACCTAAACATAGCCCTATCCGTCATAGGAGACGACTGAAAAATCAGGCCCCAGGAAATGCGTTGCGAGCCCTTTTCGCCCATCCAAAAGTGCCCCCAAAGGAAGGCTTTGGGTACAAGTGAACTCCCCAGGGGAGCCTTTACGCAGCCCCACATGCAACTGGACCCTCCGGGTTCGATTTTTCCGAGCAACCCTAAATATATCACTAGCCGTCATGGGAGAAGACTGAAAACCCGGGCCCCAGAAAACGCATTGCAAGCCCCTTTGGACCATCCAAAAGTGCCCGCAAAGGAAGGCTTTGGGTACAAGAGAACTCCCCAGGGGAGCCTTTACGCAGCCCCACATGCAACTGGACCCTCCGGGTTCGCTGTTCCTGAGCAAACCTAAACGTAGCCCTTTCCGTCATCGGAGAAGACTGAAAAATCAGGCCCCAGGAAAGGCGTTGCGAGCCCCTTCGGACCATCCAAAAGTGCCCCCAAAGGAAGGCTTTGGGTACAAGTGAACTCCCCAGGGGAGCCCTTTACGCAGCCCCACATGCAACTGGACCCTCCGGGTTCGCTGTTTCTGAGCATCCCTAAACATAGCCCTAGCCGGCATCGAAGACAAGTGAAAAATCAGGACGCAGGAAATGCGTTGCGAGCCCTTTTCGTCCATCCAAAAGTGCCCCCAAAGGAAGGCTTTGGGTACAAGTGAACTCCCCAGGGGAGCCTTTACGCAGCCCCACATGGAACTGGACCCTCCGGGTTCGATTTTTCCGAGCAAACCTAAATATATCACTAGCCGGCATGGGAGAAGACTGAAAACCCGGGCCCCAGAAAACGCGTTGCAAGCCCCTTTGAACCATCCAAAAGTATCACCAAAGGAAGGCTATGGGTACAAGTGAACTCCCCAGGGGAGCCTTTACGCAGCCCCACATGCAACTGGACCCTCCGGGTTCGCTGTTCCTGAGCAAACCTAAACGTAGCCCTGGCCGTCATAGGAGACGACTGAAAAATAAGGCCCCAGGAAATGCGTTGCGAGCCCTTTTCGTCGATCCAAAAGTGCCCCCAAAGGAAGGCTTTGGGTACAAGTGAACTCCCCAGGGGGGCCTTTACGCAGCCCCACATGCAACTGGACCCTCCGGGTTCGATTTTTCCGAGCAACCCTAAATATATCACTAGCCGGCATGGGAGAAGACTGAAAACCCTGGCCCCAGAAAACGCGTTGCAAGCCCCTTCTGACCATCTAAAAGTGTCACCAAAGGAAGGCTTTGGGTACAAGTGAACTCCCCAGGGGAGCCTTTACACAGCCCCACATGCAACTGGACCCTCCGGGTTTGCTGTTCATGAGCAAACCTAAACGTAGCCCTTGCCGTCATAGGAGACGACTGAAAAATCAGGCCCCAGGAAATGCGTTCCCAGGCCTTTTCGCCCATCCAAATGTGCCCCCAAAGGAAGACTTTGGGTACAAGTGAACTCCCCAGGGGAGCCTTTACGCAGCCCCACATGCAACTGGACCCTCCGGGTTCGCTGTTTCCGAGCATCCCTAAACATAGCCCTAGCCGGCATCGAAGACCAGTGAAAAATCAGGCCCCAGGAAATGCGTTCCGAGTCCTTTTGGACCATCCAAAAGTGCCCCCAAAGGAAGGCTTTGGGTACAAGAGAACTCCCCAGGGGAGCCTTTACGCAGCCCCACATGCAACTGGACCCTCCAGGTTCGATTTTTCCCAGCAACCCTAAACATATCACTAGCCGGCATGGGAGAAGACTTAAAACCCGGACCCCAGAAAACGCGTTGCAAGCCCCTTTGGACCATCCAAAAGTGTCACCAAAGGAAGGCTTTGGGTACAAGAGAACTCCCCAGGGGAGCCTTTACGCAGCCCCACATGCAAATGGACCCTCCGGGTTCGCTGTTCCTGAGCAAACCTATACATAGCCCTTGCCGTCATCGGAGACGAGTGAAAAATCAGGCCGCAGGAAATGCGTTGCGAGCCCCTTCGGACCATCCAAAAGTGCCCCCAAAGGAAGGCTTTGGGTACAAGTGAACTCCCCAGGGGAGCCTTTACGCAGCCCCACATGCAACTGGACCCTTCGGGTTCGCTGTTTCCGAGCATCCCTAAACATAGCCCTAGCCGGCATCGATGACGACTGAAAAATCAGGCCCCAGGAAATGCGTTGCGAGCCCCTTTGGACCATCCAAAAGAGCCCCCAAAGGAAGGCTTAGGGTACAAGTGAACTCCCCAGGGGAGCCTTTACGCAGCCCCACATGCCACTGGACCCTCCGGGTTCGATTTTTCCGAGCAAACCTAAATATATCACTATCCGGCATGGGAGAAGACTGAAAACCCGGGCCCCAGAAATCGCGTTGCAAGCCCCTTCTGACCATCTAAAAGTGTCACCAAAGGAAGGCTTTGGGTACAAGTGAACTCCCCAGGGGAGCCTTTACGCAGCCCCACATGCAACTGGACCCTCCGGGTTCGATTTTTCCGAGCAACCCTAAATATATCACTAGCCGGCATGGGAGAAGACTGAAAATCCGGGCCCCAGAAAACGCGTTGCAAGCCCATTCTGACCATCCAAAAGTGTCACCAAAGGAAGGCTTTGGGTACAAGTGAACTCCCCAGGGGAGCCTTTACGCAGCCCCACATGCAACTGGACCCTCCGGGTTCGCTGTTCCTGAGCAAACCTAAACGTAGCCCTAGCCGTCATCGGAGACGAGTGAAAAATCAGGCCCCAGGAAATGCGTTCCCAGGCCTTTTCGCCCATCCAAAAGTGCCCCAAAAGGAAGGCTTTGGGTACAAGAGAACTCCCCAGGGGAGCCTTTACGCAGCCCCACATGCAACTGGACCCTCCGGGTTCGCTGTTCCTGAGCAAACCTAAACGTAGCCCTATCCGTCATAGGAGACGACTGAAAAATCAGGCCACAGGAAATGCGTTGCGAGCCCTTTTCGTCGATCCAAAAGTGCCCCCAAAGGAAGGCTTTGGGTACAAGTGAACTCCCCAGGGGAGCCTTTACGCAGCCCCACATGGAACTGGACCCTCCGGGTTCGATTTTTCCGAGCAAACCTAAATATATCACTAGCCGGCATGGGAGAAGACTGAAAACCCGGGCCCCAGAAAACGCGTTGCAAGCCCCTTTGGACCATCCAAAAGTATCACCAAAGGAAGGCTATGGGTACAAGTGAACTCCCCAGGGGAGCCTTTACGCAGCCCCACATGCAACTGGACCCTCCGGGTTCGCTGTTTCCGAGCATCCCTAAATATAGCCCTAGCCGGCATCGAAGACGACTGAAAAATCAAGCCCCAGGAAATGCGTTGCGAGCCCTTTTTGCCCATCCAAAAGTGCCCGCAAAGGAAGGCTTTGGGTACAATTGATCTCCCAAGGGGAGCCTTTACGCAGCCCCACATGCAACTGGACCCTCCGGGTTCGCTGTTCATGAGCAAACCTAAACGTAGCCCTTGCCGTCATCGGAGACGACTGAAAAATCAGGCCCCAGGAAATGCGTTGCAAGCCCCTTCCGACCATCCAAAAGTGTCACCAAAGGAAGGCTTTGGGTACAAGTGAACTCCCCAGGGGAGCCTTTACGCAGCCCCACATGCAACTGGACCCTCCGGGTTCGATTTTTCCGAGCAACCCTAAATATATCACTAGCCGGCATGGGAGAAGACTGAAAACCCGGGCCCCAGAAAACGCGTTGCAAGCCCCTTTGGACCATCCAAAAGTGTCACCAAAGGAAGGCTTTGGGTACAAGAGAACTCCCCAGGGGAGCCTTTACGCAGCCCCACATGCAAATGGACCCTCCGGGTTCGCTGTTCCTGAGCAAACCTATACATAGCCCTTGCCGTCATCGGAGACGACTGAAAAATCAGGCCCCTGGAAATGCGTTGCGAGCCCCTTCGGACCATCCAAAAGTGCCCCCAAAGGAAGGCTTTGGGTACAAGTGAACTCCCCAGGGGAGCCTTTACGCAGCCCCACATGCAACTGGACCCTTCGGGTTCGCTGTTTCCGAGCATCCCTAAACATAGCCCTAGCCGGCATCGATGACGACTGAAAAATCAGGCCACAGGAAATGCGTTGCGAGCCCCTTTGGACCATCCAAAAGTGCCCCCAAAGGAAGGCTTTGGGTACAAGTGAACTCCCCAGGGGAGCCTTTACGCAGCCCCACATGCAACTGGACCCTCCGGGTTCGATTTTTCCGAGCAACCCTAAATATATCACTAGCCGGCATGGGAGAAGACTGAAAACCCGGGCCCCAGAAAACGCGTTGCAAGCCCCTTCTGACCATCTAAAAGTGTCACCAAAGGAAGGCTTTGGGTACAAGTGAACTCCCCAGGGGAGCCTTTACGCAGCCCCACATGCAACTGGACCCTCCGGGTTCGCTGTTCATGAGCAAACCTAAACGTAGCCCTATCCGTCATCGGAAACGAGTGAAAAATCAGGCCCCCGGAAATGCGTTCCGAGGCCTTTTCGCCCATCCAAAAGTGCCCCAAAAGGAAGGCTTTGGGTACAAGAGAACTCCCCAGGGGAGCCTTTACGCAGCCCCACATGCAACTGGACCCTCCGGGTTCGCTGTTCCTGAGCAAACCTAAACGTAGCCCTGGCCGTCATAGGAGACGACTGAAAAATAAGGCCCCAGGAAATGCGTTGCGAGCCCTTTTCGTCCATCCAAAAGTGCCCCCAAAGGAAGGCTTTGGGTACAAGTGAACTCCCCAGGGGAGCCTTTACGCAGCCCCACATGCAACTGGACCCTCCGGGTTCGATTTTTCCGAGCAACCCTAAATATATCACTAGCCGGCATGGGAGAAGACTGAAAACCCGGGCCCCAGAAAACGCGTTGCAAGCCCCTTTGGACCATCCAAAAGTGCCCGCAAAGGAAGGCTTTGGGTACAAGAGAACTCCCCAGGGGAGCCTTTACGCAGCCCCACATGCAACTGGACCCTCCGGGTTCGCTGTTCCTGAGCAAACCTAAACGTAGCCCTTGCCGTCATCGGAAAAGACTGAAAAATCAGGCCCCAGGAAAGGCGTTGCGAGCACCTTCGGACCATCCAAAAGTGCCCCCAAAGGAAGGCTTTGGGTACAAGTGAACTCCCCAGGGGAGCCTTTACGCAGCCCCACATGCAACTGGACCCTCCGGGTTCGATTTTTCCGAGCATCCCTAAACATAGCCCTAGCCGGCATCGAGGACGAATGAAAAATCAGGCCCCAGGAAATGCGTTTCCAGGCCTTTTCGCTCATCCAAAAGTGCCCCCAAAGGAAGGCTTTGGGTACAAGTGAACTCCCCAGGGGAGCCTTTACGCAGCCCCACATGCAACTGGACCCTCCGGGTTCGCTGTTTCCGAGCATCCCTAAACATAGCCCTAGCCGGCATCGAAGACAAGTGAAAAATCAGGACCCAGGAAATGCGTTGCGAGCCCTTTTCGTCCATCCAAAAGTGCCCCCAAAGGAAGGCTTTGGGTACAAGTGAACTCCCCAGGGGAGCCTTTACGCAGCCCCACATGCAACTGGACCCTCCGGGTTCGATTTTTCCGAGCAAACCTAAATATATCACTAGCCGGCATGGGAGAAGACTGAAAACCCGGGCCCCAGAAAACGCGTTGCAAGCCCCTTTGGACCATCCAAAAGTATCACCAAAGGAAGGCTATGGGTACAAGTGAACTCCCCAGGGGAGCCTTTACGCAGCCCCACATGCAACTGGACCCTCCGGGTTCGCTGTTTCCGAGCATCCCTAAACATAGCCCTAGCCGGCATCGAAGACGACTGAAAAATCAAGCCCCAGGAAATGCGTTGCGAGCCCTTTTTGCCCATCCAAAAGTGCACGCAAAGGAAGGCTTTGGGTACAATTGATCTCCCAAGGGGAGCCTTTACGCAGCCCCACATGCAACTGGACCCTCCGGGTTCGCTGTTCATGAGCAAACCTAAACGTAGCCCTTGCCGTCATCGGAGACGACTGAAAAATCAGGCCCCAGGAAATGCGTTGCAAGCCCCTTCCGACCATCCAAAAGTGTCACCAAAGGAAGGCTTTGGGTACAAGTGAACTCCCCAGGGGAGCCTTTACGCAGCCCCACATGCAACTGGACCCTTCGGGTTCGCTGTTTCCGAGCATCCCTAAACATAGCCCTAGCCGGCATCGATGACGACTGAAAAATCAGGCCACAGGAAATGCGTTGCGAGCCCCTTTGGACCATCCAAAAGTGCCCCCAAAGGAAGGCTTTGGGTACAAGTGAACTCCCCAGGGGAGCCTTTACGCAGCCCCACATGCAACTGGACCCTCCGGGTTCGATTTTTCCGAGCAACCCTAAATATATCACTAGCCGGCATGGGAGAAGACTGAAAACCCGGGCCCCAGAAAACGTGTTGCAAGCCCCTTTGGACCATCCAAAAGTGTCACCAAAGGAAGGCTTTGGGTACAAGAGAACTCCCCAGGGGAGCCTTTACGCAGCCCCACATGCAAATGGACCCTCCGGGTTCGCTGTTCCTGAGCAAACCTATACATAGCCCTTGCCGTCATCGGAGACGACTGAAAAATCAGGCCCCAGGAAATGCGTTGCGAGCCCCTTCGGACCATCCAAAAGTGCCCCCAAAGGAAGGCTTTGGGTACAAGTGAACTCCCCAGGGGAGCCTTTACGCAGCCCCACATGCAAACGGACCCTTCGGGTTTGCTGTTTCCGAGCATCCCTAAACATAGCCCTAGCCGGCATCGATGACGACTGAAAAATCAGGCCACAGGAAATGCGTTGCGAGCCCTTTTCGTCGATTCAAAAGTGCCCCCAAAGGAAGGCTTTGGGTACAAGTGAACTCCCCAGGGGAGCCTTTACGCAGCCCCACATGCAACTGGACCCTCCGGGTTCGCTGTTCATGAGCAAACCTAAACGTAGCCCTTGCCGTCATCGGAGACGACTGAAAAATCAGGCCCCAGGAAATGCGTTGCGAGCCCTTTTCGCTCATCCAAAAGTGCCCGCAAAGGAAGGCTTTGGGTACAAGTGAACTCCCCAGGGGAGTCTTTATGCAGCCCCACATGCAACTGGACCCTTCGGGTTCGCTGTTTCCGAGCATCCCTAAACATAGCCCTAGCCGGCATCGAAGACAAGTGAAAAATCAGGACCCAGGAAATGCGTTGCGAGCCCTTTTCGTCCATCCAAAAGTGCCCCCAAAGGAAGGCTTTGGGTACAAGTGAACTCCCCAGGGGAGCCTTTATGCAGCCCCACATGCAACTGGACCCTCCGGGTTCGCTGTTTCCGAGCATCCCTAAATATAGCCCTAGCCGGCATAGAAGACGACTGAAAAATCAAGCCCCAGGAAATGCGTTTAGAGCCCTTTTCGCCCATCCAAAAGTGCCCCCAAAGGAAGGCTTTGGGTACAAGTGAACTCCCCAGGGGAGCCTTTACGCAGCCCCACATGCAACTGGACCCTCCGGGTTCGCTGTTTCCGAGCATCCCTAAACATAGCCCTAGCCAACATCGATGACGACTGAAAAATCAGGCCCCAGGAAATGCGTTGCGAGCCCTTTTCGCCCATCAAAAAGTGCCCCCAAAGAAAGGCTTTGGGTACAAGTGAACTCCCCAGGGGAGCCTTTACGCAGCCCCACATGCAACTGGACCCTCCGGGTTCGCTGTTTCTGAGCATCCCTAAACATAGCCCTAGCCGGCATCGATGACGACTGAAAAATCAGGCCCCAGGAAATGCGTTGCGAGCCCCTTAGGACCATCCAAAAGTGCCCCCAAAGGAAGGCTTTGGATACAAGTGAACTCCCCAGGGGAGCCTTTACGCAGCCCCACATGCAACTGGACCCTCCGGGTTCGCTGTTTCCGAGCATCCCTAAACATAGCCCTAGCCGGCATCGAAGACGACTGAAAAATCAGGCCCCAGGAAATGCGTTGCGAGCCCCTTAGGACCATCCAAAAGTGCCCCCAAAGGAAGGCTTTGGGTACAAGTGAACTCCCCAGGGGAGCCTTTACGCAGCCCCACATGCAACTGGACCCTCCGGGTTCGATTTTTCCGAGGAACCCTAAATATATCACTAGCCGGCATGGGAGAAGACTGAAAACCCGGGCCCCAGAAAACGCGTTGCAAGCCCCTTTGGACCATCCAAAAGTGTCAGCAAAGGAAGGCTTTGGGTACAAGTGATCTCCCCAGGGGAGCCTTTACACAGCCCCACATGCAACTGGACCCTCCGGGTTCGCTGTTTCCGAGCATCCCTAAACATAGCCCTAGACGGCATCGGAGATGAGTGAAAAATCAGGCCCCAGGAAATGCGTTCCCAGGCCTTTTCGCCCATCCAAATGTGCCCCCAAAGGAAGACTTTGTGTACAAGTGAACTCCCCAGGGGAGCCTTTACGCAGCCCCACATGCAACTGGACCCTCCGGGTTCGCTGTTTCCGAGCATCCCTAAACATAGCCCTAGCCGGCATCTGAGACGAGTGAAAAATCAGGCCCCAGGAAATGCGTTGCGAGCCCTTTTCGCTCATCCAAAAGTGCCCCCAAAGGAAGGCTTTGGGTACAAGTGAACTCCCCAGGGGAGCCTTTACGCAGCCCCACATGCAACTGGACCCTCCGGGTTCGCTGTTTCCGAGCATCCCTAAACATAGCCCTAGCCGGCATCGAAGACAAGTGAAAAATCAGGACCCAGGAAATGCGTTCCGAGCCCCTTCGGACCATCCAAAAGTGCCCCCAAAGGAAGGCTTTGGGTACAAGTGATCTCCCCAGGGGAGCCTTTACGCAGCCCCACATGCAACTGGACCCTCCGGGTTCGCTGTTCCTGAGCAAACCTAAACGTAGCCCTTGCCCTCATCGGAGAAGACTGAAAAATCAGGCCCCAGGAAATGCGTTGCGAGCCCCTTCGGACCATCCAAAAGTGCCCCCAAAGGAAGGCTTTGGGTACAAGTGAACTCCCCAGGGGAGCCTTTACGCAGCCCCACATGCAACTGGACCCTCCGGGTTCGATTTTTCTGAGCATCCCTAAACATAGCCCTAGCCGGCTTCGAGGACGAATGAAAAATCAGGCCCCAGGAAATGCGTTGCGAGCCCTTGTCGCTCATCCAAAAGTGCCCCCAAAGGAAGGCTTTGGGTACAAGTGAACTCCCCAGGGGAGCCTTTACGCAGCCCCACATGCAACTGGACCCTCCGGGTTCGCTGTTTCCGAGCATCCCTAAACATAACCCTAGCCGGCATCGAAGACAAGTGAAAAATCAGGACCCAGGAAATGCGTTGCGAGCCCTTTTCGTCGATTCAAAAGTGCCCCCAAAGGAAGGCTTTGGGTACAAGTGAACTCCCCAGGGGAGCCTTTACGCAGCCCCACATGCAACTGGACCCTCCGGGTTCGATTTTTCCGAGCAACCCTAAATATATCACTAGCCGGCATGGGAGAAGACTGAAAACCCGGGCCCCAGAAAACGCGTTGCAAGCCCCTTTGGACCATCCAAAAGTGTCACCAAAGGAAGGCTTTGGGTACAAGAGAACTCCCCAGGGGAGCCTTTACGCAGCCCCACATGCAAATGGACCCTCCGGTTTCGCTGTTTCCGAGCATCCCTAAACATAGCCCTAGCTAACATCGATGACGACTGAAAAATCAAGCCCCAGGAAATGCGTTGCGAGCCCTTTTCGCCCATCCAAAAGGGCCCCCAAAGGAAGGCTTTGGGTACAAGTGAACTCCCCAGGGGAGCCTTTACGCAGCCCCACATGCAAATGGACCCTCCTGGTTCGCTGTTTCCGAGCATCCCTAAACATAGCCCTAGCCGGCATCGATGACGACTGAAAAATCAGGCCCCAGGAAATGCGTTGCGAGCCCCTTAGGACCATCCAAAAGTGGCCCCAAAGGAAGGCTTTGGATACAAGTGAACTCCCCAGGGGAGCCTTTACGCAGCCCCACATGCAACTGGACCCTCCGGGTTCGATTTTTCCGAGCAACCCTAAATATATCACTACCCGGCATGGGAGAAGACTGAAAACCCGGGCCTCAGAAAACGCGTTGCAAGCCCCTTTGGACCATCCAAAAGTGTCACCAAAGGAAGGCTTTGGGTACAAGTGAACTCCCCAGGGGAGCCTTTACGCAGCCCCACATGCAACTGGACCCTCCGGGTTCGCTGTTCCTGAGCAAACCTAAAGGTAGCCCTAGCCGTCATCGGAGACGAGTGAAAAATCAGGCCCCAGGAAATGCGTTCCCAGGCCTTTTCGCCCATCCAAATGTGCCCCCAAAGGAAGACTTTGGGTACAAGAGAACTCCCCAGGGGAGCCTTTACGCAGCCCCACATGCAACTGGACCCTCCGGGTTCGCTGTTTCCGAGCATCCCTAAACATAGCCCTAGCCGGCATCGAAGACGAATGAAAAATCAGGACCCAGGAAATGCGTTGCGAGCCATCCCGGACCATCCAAAAGTGCCCCCAAAGGAAGGCTTTGGGTACAAGTGATCTCCCCAGGGGAGCCTTTACGCAGCCCCACATGCAACTGGACCCTCCGGGTTCGCTGTTTCCGAGCATCCCTAAACATAGCCCTAGCCGTCATAGGAGACGACTGAAAAATCAGGCCCCAGGAAATGCGTTGCGAGCCCTTTTCGTCGATCCAAAAGTGCCCCCAAAGGAAGGCTTTGGGTACAAGTGAACTCCCCAGGGGAGCCTTTACGCAGCCCCACATGCAACTGGACCCTCCGGGTTCGCTGTTTCCGAGCATCCCTAAACATAGCCCTAGCCAACATCGATGACGACTGAAAAATCAGGCCCCAGGAAATGCGTTGCGAGCCCTTTTCGCCCATCAAAAAGTGCCCCCAAAGAAAGGCTTTGGGTACAAGTGAACTCCCCAGGGGAGCCTTTACGCAGCCCCACATGCAACTGGACCCTCCGGGTTCGCTGTTTCTGAGCATCCCTAAACATAGCCCTAGCCGGCATCGATGACGACTGAAAAATCAGGCCACAGGAAATGCGTTGCGAGCCCCTTAGGACCATCCAAAAGTGCCCCAAAAGGAAGGCTTTGGATACAAGTGAACTCCCCAGGGGAGCCTTTACGCAGCCCCACATGCAACTGGACCCTCCGGGTTCGCTGTTCATGAGCAAACCTAAACGTAGCCCTAGCCGTCATCGGAGACGACTGAAAAATCAGGCCCCAGGAAATGCGTTGCAAGCCCCTTTGGACCATCCAAAAGTGCCCGCAAAGGAAGGCTTTGGGTACAAGTCATCTCCCCAGGGGAGACTTTACACAGCCCCACATGCAACTGGACCCTCCGGGTTCGCTGTTTCCGAGCATCCCTAAACGTAGCCCTAGCCGTCATAGGAGACGACTGAAAAATCAGGCCCCAGGAAATGCGTTGCGAGCCCTTTTCGTCGATCCAAAAGTGCCCCCAAAGGAAGGCTTTGGGTACAAGTGAACTCCCCAGGGGAGCCTTTACGCAGCCCCACATGCAACTGGACCCTCCGGGTTCGCTGTTTCCGAGCATCCCTAAACATAGCCCTAGCCGGCATCGAAGACGACTGAAAAATCAGGCCCCAGGAAATGCGTTGCGAGCCCCTTAGGACCATCCAAAAGTGCCCCCAAAGGAAGGCTTTGGGTACAAGTGAACTCCCCAGGGGAGCCTTTACGCAGCCCCACATGCAACTGGACCCTCCGGGTTCGATTTTTCCGAGGAACCCTAAATATATCACTAGCCGGCATGGGAGAAGACTGAAAACCCGGGCCCCAGAAAACGCGTTGCAAGCCCCTTTGGACCATCCAAAAGTGTCAGCAAAGGAAGGCTTTGGGTACAAGTGATCTCCCCAGGGGAGCCTTTACACAGCCCCACATGCAACTGGACCCTCCGGGTTCGCTGTTTCCGAGCATCCCTAAACATAGCCCTAGACGGCATCGGAGATGAGTGAAAAATCAGGCCCCAGGAAATGCGTTCCCAGGCCTTTTCGCCCATCCAAATGTGCCCCCAAAGGAAGACTTTGTGTACAAGTGAACTCCCCAGGGGAGCCTTTACGCAGCCCCACATGCAACTGGACCCTCCGGGTTCGCTGTTTCCGAGCATCCCTAAACATAGCCCTAGCCGGCATCTGAGACGAGTGAAAAATCAGGCCCCAGGAAATGCGTTGCGAGCCCTTTTCGCTCATCCAAAAGTGCCCCCAAAGGAAGGCTTTGGGTACAAGTGAACTCCCCAGGGGAGCCTTTACGCAGCCCCACATGCAACTGGACCCTCCGGGTTCGCTGTTTCCGAGCATCCCTAAACATAGCCCTAGCCGGCATCGAAGACAAGTGAAAAATCAGGACCCAGGAAATGCGTTCCGAGCCCCTTCGGACCATCCAAAAGTGCCCCCAAAGGAAGGCTTTGGGTACAAGTGATCTCCCCAGGGGAGCCTTTACGCAGCCCCACATGCAACTGGACCCTCCGGGTTCGCTGTTCCTGAGCAAACCTAAACGTAGCCCTTGCCCTCATCGGAGAAGACTGAAAAATCAGGCCCCAGGAAATGCGTTGCGAGCCCCTTCGGACCATCCAAAAGTGCCCCCAAAGGAAGGCTTTGGGTACAAGTGAACTCCCCAGGGGAGCCTTTACGCAGCCCCACATGCAACTGGACCCTCCGGGTTCGATTTTTCTGAGCATCCCTAAACATAGCCCTAGCCGGCATCGAGGACGAATGAAAAATCAGGCCCCAGGAAATGCGTTGCGAGCCCTTGTCGCTCATCCAAAAGTGCCCCCAAAGGAAGGCTTTGGGTACAAGTGAACTCCCCAGGGGAGCCTTTACGCAGCCCCACATGCAACTGGACCCTCCGGGTTCGCTGTTTCCGAGCATCCCTAAACATAGCCCTAGCCGGCATCGAAGACAAGTGAAAAATCAGGACCCAGGAAATGCGTTGCGAGCCCTTTTCGTCGATTCAAAAGTGCCCCCAAAGGAAGGCTTTGGGTACAAGTGAACTCCCCAGGGGAGCCTTTACGCAGCCCCACATGCAACTGGACCCTCCGGGTTCGATTTTTCCGAGCAACCCTAAATATATCACTAGCCGGCATGGGAGAAGACTGAAAACCCGGGCCCCAGAAAACGCGTTGCAAGCCCCTTTGGACCATCCAAAAGTGTCACCAAAGGAAGGCTTTGGGTACAAGAGAACTCCCCAGGGGAGCCTTTACGCAGCCCCACATGCAAATGGACCCTCCGGGTTCGCTGTTTCCGAGCATCCCTAAACATAGCCCTAGCTAACATCGATGACGACTGAAAAATCAAGCCCCAGGAAATGCGTTGCGAGCCCTTTTCGCCCATCCAAAAGGGCCCCCAAAGGAAGGCTTTGGGTACAAGTGAACTCCCCAGGGGAGCCTTTACGCAGCCCCACATGCAAATGGACCCTCCTGGTTCGCTGTTTCCGAGCATCCCTAAACATAGCCCTAGCCGGCATCGATGACGACTGAAAAATCAGGCCACAGGAAATGCGTTGCGAGCCCCTTAGGACCATCCAAAAGTGGCCCCAAAGGAAGGCTTTGGGTACAAGTGATCTCCCCAGGGGAGCCTTTACGCAGCCCCACATGCAAATGGACCCTCCTGGTTCGCTGTTTCCGAGCATCCCTAAACATAGCCCTAGCCGGCATCGATGACGACTGAAAAATCAGGCCACAGGAAATGCGTTGCGAGCCCCTTAGGACCATCCAAAAGTGGCCCCAAAGGAAGGCTTTGGATACAAGTGAACTCCCCAGGGGAGCCTTTACGCAGCCCCACATGCAACTGGACCCTCCGGGTTCGATTTTTCCGAGCAACCCTAAATATATCACTACCCGGCATGGGAGAAGACTGAAAACCCGGGCCTCAGAAAACGCGTTGCAAGCCCCTTTGGACCATCCAAAAGTGTCACCAAAGGAAGGCTTTGGGTACAAGTGAACTCCCCAGGGGAGCCTTTACGCAGCCCCACATGCAACTGGACCCTCCGGGTTCGCTGTTCCTGAGCAAACCTAAACGTAGCCCTAGCCGTCATCGGAGACGAGTCAAAAATCAGGCCCCAGGAAATGCGTTCCCAGGCCTTTTCGCCCATCCAAATGTGCCCCCAAAGGAAGACTTTGGGTACAAGAGAACTCCCCAGGGGAGCCTTTACGCAGCCCCACATGCAACTGGACCCTCCGGGTTCGCTGTTTCCGAGCATCCCTAAACATAGCCCTAGCCGGCATCGAAGACGACTGAAAAATCAGGACCCAGGAAATGCGTTGCGAGCCATCCCGGACCATCCAAAAGTGCCCCCAAAGGAAGGCTTTGGGTACAAGTGATCTCCCCAGGGGAGCCTTTACGCAGCCCCACATGCAACTGGACCCTCCGGGTTCGCTGTTCCTGAGCAAACCTAAACGTAGCCCTATCCGTCATCGGAAACGAGTGAAAACTCAGGCCCCCGGAAATGCGTTCCGAGGCCTTTTCGCCCTTCCAAAAGTGCCCCCAAAGGAAGGCTTTGGGTACAAGTGAACTCCCCAGGGGAGCCTTTACGCAGCCCCACATGCAACTGGACCCTCCGGGTTCGATTTTTCCGAGCATCCGTAAACATAGCCCTAGCCGGCATCGAGGACGAATGAAAAATCAGGCCCCAGGAAATGCGTTGCGAGCCCTTGTCGCTCATCCAAAGTGCCCCCAAAGGAAGGCTTTGGGTACAAGTGAACTCCCCAGGGGAGCCTTTACGCAGCCCCACATGCAACTGGACCCTTCGGGTTCGCTGTTTCCGAGCATCCCTAAACATAGCCCTAGCCGGCATCGATGACGACTGAAAAATCAGGCCACAGGAAATGCGTTGCGAGCCCCTTTGGACCATCCAAAAGTGCCCCCAAAGGAAGGCTTTGGGTACAAGTGAACTCCCCAGGGGAGCCTTTACGCAGCCCCACATGCAACTGGACCCTCCGGGTTCGATTTTTCCGAGCAACCCTAAATATATCACTAGCCGGCATGGGAGAAGACTGAAAACCCGGGCCCCAGAAAACGCGTTGCAAGCCCCTTCTGACCATCTAAAAGTGTCACCAAAGGAAGGCTTTGGGTACAAGTGAACTCCCCAGGGGAGCCTTTACGCAGCCCCACATGCAACTGGACCCTCCGGGTTCGCTGTTCATGAGCAAACCTAAACGTAGCCCTATCCGTCATCGGAAACGAGTGAAAAATCAGGCCCCCGGAAATGCGTTCCGAGGCCTTTTCGCCCATCCAAAAGTGCCCCAAAAGGAAGGCTTTGGGTACAAGAGAACTCCCCAGGGGAGCCTTTACGCAGCCCCACATGCAACTGGACCCTCCGGGTTCGCTGTTCCTGAGCAAACCTAAACGTAGCCCTGGCCGTCATAGGAGACGACTGAAAAATAAGGCCCCAGGAAATGCGTTGCGAGCCCTTTTCGTCCATCCAAAAGTGCCCCCAAAGGAAGGCTTTGGGTACAAGTGAACTCCCCAGGGGAGCCTTTACGCAGCCCCACATGCAACTGGACCCTCCGGGTTCGATTTTTCCGAGCAACCCTAAATATATCACTAGCCGGCATGGGAGAAGACTGAAAACCCGGGCCCCAGAAAACGCGTTGCAAGCCCCTTTGGACCATCCAAAAGTGCCCGCAAAGGAAGGCTTTGGGTACAAGAGAACTCCCCAGGGGAGCCTTTACGCAGCCCCACATGCAACTGGACCCTCCGGGTTCGCTGTTCCTGAGCAAACCTAAACGTAGCCCTTGCCGTCATCGGAAAAGACTGAAAAATCAGGCCCCAGGAAAGGCGTTGCGAGCCCCTTCGGACCATCCAAAAGTGCCCCCAAAGGAAGGCTTTGGGTACAAGTGAACTCCCCAGGGGAGCCTTTACGCAGCCCCACATGCAACTGGACCCTCCGGGTTCGATTTTTCCGAGCATCCCTAAACATAGCCCTAGCCGGCATCGAGGACGAATGAAAAATCAGGCCCCAGGAAATGCGTTTCCAGGCCTTTTCGCTCATCCAAAAGTGCCCCCAAAGGAAGGCTTTGGGTACAAGTGAACTCCCCAGGGGAGCCTTTACGCAGCCCCACATGCAACTGGACCCTCCGGGTTCGCTGTTTCCGAGCATCCCTAAACATAGCCCTAGCCGGCATCGAAGACAAGTGAAAAATCAGGACCCAGGAAATGCGTTGCGAGCCCTTTTCGTCGATTCAAAAGTGCCCCCAAAGGAAGGCTTTGGGTACAAGTGAACTCCCCAGGGGAGCCTTTACGCAGCCCCACATGCAACTGGACCCTCCGGGTTCGATTTTTCCGAGCAACCCTAAATATATCACTAGCCGGCATGGGAGAAGACTGAAAACCCGGGCCCCAGAAAACGCGTTGCAAGCCCCTTTGGACCATCCAAAAGTGTCACCAAAGGAAGGCTTTGGGTACAAGAGAACTCCCCAGGGGAGCCTTTACGCAGCCCCACATGCAAATGGACCCTCCGGGTTCGCTGTTTCCGAGCATCCCTAAACATAGCCCTACCTAACATCGATGACGACTGAAAAATCAAGCCCCAGGAAATGCGTTGCGAGCCCTTTTCGCCCATCCAAAAGGGCCCCCAAAGGAAGGCTTTGGGTACAATTGAACTCCCCAGGGGAGCCTTTACGCAGCCCCACATGCAAATGGACCCTCCTGGTTCGCTGTTTCCGAGCATCCCTAAACATAGCCCTAGCCGGCATCGATGACGACTGAAAAATCAGGCCACAGGAAATGCGTTGCGAGCCCCTTAGGACCATCCAAAAGTGGCCCCAAAGGAAGGCTTTGGATACAAGTGAACTCCCCAGGGGAGCCTTTACGCAGCCCCACATGCAACTGGACCCTCCGGGTTCGATTTTTCCGAGCAACCCTAAATATATCACTACCCGGCATGGGAGAAGACTGAAAACCCGGGCCTCAGAAAACGCGTTGCAAGCCCCTTTGGACCATCCAAAAGTGTCACCAAAGGAAGGCTTTGGGTACAAGTGAACTCCCCAGGGGAGCCTTTACGCAGCCCCACATGCAACTGGACCCTCCGGGTTCGCTGTTCCTGAGCAAACCTAAAGGTAGCCCTAGCCGTCATCGGAGACGAGTGAAAAATCAGGCCCCAGGAAATGCGTTCCCAGGCCTTTTCGCCCATCCAAATGTGCCCCCAAAGGAAGACTTTGGGTACAAGAGAACTCCCCAGGGGAGCCTTTACGCAGCCCCACATGCAACTGGACCCTCCGGGTTCGCTGTTTCCGAGCATCCCTAAACATAGCCCTAGCCGGCATCGAAGACGAATGAAAAATCAGGACCCAGGAAATGCGTTGCGAGCCATCCCGGACCATCCAAAAGTGCCCCCAAAGGAAGGCTTTGGGTACAAGTGATCTCCCCAGGGGAGCCTTTACGCAGCCCCACATGCAACTGGACCCTCCGGGTTCGCTGTTCCTGAGCAAACCTAAACGTAGCCCTATCCGTCATCGGAAACGAGTGAAAAATCAGGCCCCCGGAAATGCGTTCCGAGGCCTTTTCGCCCTTCCAAAAGTGCCCGCAAAGGAAGGCTTTGGGTACAAGTGATCTCCCCAGGGGAGCCTTTACGCAGCCCCACATGCAACTGGACCCTCCGGGTTCGATTTTTCCGAGCATCCCTAAACATAGCCCTAGCCGGCATCGAGGACGAATGAAAAATCAGGCCCCAGGAAATGCGTTGCGAGCCCTTGTCGCTCATCCAAAGTGCCCCCAAAGGAAGGCTTTGGGTACAAGTGAACTCCCCAGGGGAGCCTTTACGCAGCCCCACATGCAAATGGACCCTCCGGGTTCGCTGTTCCTGAGCAAACCTATACATAGCCCTTGCCGTCATCGGAGACGACTGAAAAATCAGGCCCCTGGAAATGCGTTGCGAGCCCCTTCGGACCATCCAAAAGTGCCCCCAAAGGAAGGCTTTGGGTACAAGTGAACTCCCCAGGGGAGCCTTTACGCAGCCCCACATGCAACTGGACCCTTCGGGTTCGCTGTTTCCGAGCATCCCTAAACATAGCCCTAGCCGGCATCGATGACGACTGAAAAATCAGGCCACAGGAAATGCGTTGCGAGCCCCTTTGGACCATCCAAAAGTGCCCCCAAAGGAAGGCTTTGGGTACAAGTGAACTCCCCAGGGGAGCCTTTACGCAGCCCCACATGCAACTGGACCCTCCGGGTTCGATTTTTCCGAGCAACCCTAAATATATCACTAGCCGGCATGGGAGAAGACTGAAAACCCGGGCCCCAGAAAACGCGTTGCAAGCCCCTTCTGACCATCTAAAAGTGTCACCAAAGGAAGGCTTTGGGTACAAGTGAACTCCCCAGGGGAGCCTTTACGCAGCCCCACATGCAACTGGACCCTCCGGGTTCGCTGTTCATGAGCAAACCTAAACGTAGCCCTATCCGTCATCGGAAACGAGTGAAAAATCAGGCCCCCGGAAATGCGTTCCGAGGCCTTTTCGCCCATCCAAAAGTGCCCCAAAAGGAAGGCTTTGGGTACAAGAGAACTCCCCAGGGGAGCCTTTACGCAGCCCCACATGCAACTGGACCCTCCTGGTTCGCTGTTCCTGAGCAAACCTAAACGTAGCCCTGGCCGTCATAGGAGACGACTGAAAAATAAGGCCCCAGGAAATGCGTTGCGAGCCCTTTTCGTCCATCCAAAAGTGCCCCCAAAGGAAGGCTTTGGGTACAAGTGAACTCCCCAGGGGAGCCTTTACGCAGCCCCACATGCAACTGGACCCTCCGGGTTCGATTTTTCCGAGCAACCCTAAATATATCACTAGCCGGCATGGGAGAAGACTGAAAACCCGGGCCCCAGAAAACGCGTTGCAAGCCCCTTTGGACCATCCAAAAGTGCCCGCAAAGGAAGGCTTTGGGTACAAGAGAACTCCCCAGGGGAGCCTTTACGCAGCCCCACATGCAACTGGACCCTCCGGGTTCGCTGTTCCTGAGCAAACCTAAACGTAGCCCTTGCCGTCATCGGAAAAGACTGAAAAATCAGGCCCCAGGAAAGGCGTTGCGAGCCCCTTCGGACCATCCAAAAGTGCCCCCAAAGGAAGGCTTTGGGTACAAGTGAACTCCCCAGGGGAGCCTTTACGCAGCCCCACATGCAACTGGACCCTCCGGGTTCGATTTTTCCGAGCATCCCTAAACATAGCCCTAGCCGGCATCGAGGACGAATGAAAAATCAGGGCCCAGGAAATGCGTTTCCAGGCCTTTTCGCTCATCCAAAAGTGCCCCCAAAGGAAGGCTTTGGGTACAAGTGAACTCCCCAGGGGAGCCTTTACGCAGCCCCACATGCAACTGGACCCTCCGGGTTCGCTGTTTCCGAGCATCCCTAAACATAGCCCTAGCCGGCATCGAAGACAAGTGAAAAATCAGGACCCAGGAAATGCGTTGCGAGCCCTTTTCGTCCATCCAAAAGTGCCCCCAAAGGAAGGCTTTGGGTACAAGTGAACTCCCCAGGGGAGCCTTTACGCAGCCCCACATGCAACTGGGCCCTCCGGGTTCGATTTTTCCGAGCAAACCTAAATATATCACTAGCCGGCATGGGAGAAGACTGAAAACCCGGGCCCCAGAAAACGCGTTGCAAGCCCCTTTGGACCATCCAAAAGTATCACCAAAGGAAGGCTATGGGTACAAGTGAACTCCCCAGGGGAGCCTTTACGCAGCCCCACATGCAACTGGACCCTCCGGGTTCGCTGTTTCCGAGCATCCCTAAACATAGCCCTAGCCGGCATCGAAGACGACTGAAAAATCAAGCCCCAGGAAATGCGTTGCGAGCCCTTTTTGCCCATCCAAAAGTGCACGCAAAGGAAGGCTTTGGGTACAATTGATCTCCCAAGGGGAGCCTTTACGCAGCCCCACATGCAACTGGACCCTCCGGGTTCGCTGTTCATGAGCAAACCTAAACGTAGCCCTTGCCGTCATCGGAGACGACTGAAAAATCAGGCCCCAGGAAATGCGTTGCAAGCCCCTTCCGACCATCCAAAAGTGTCACCAAAGGAAGGCTTTGGGTACAAGTGAACTCCCCAGGGGAGCCTTTACGCAGCCCCACATGCAACTGGACCCTTCGGGTTCGCTGTTTCCGAGCATCCCTAAACATAGCCCTAGCCGGCATCGATGACGACTGAAAAATCAGGCCACAGGAAATGCGTTGCGAGCCCCTTTGGACCATCCAAAAGTGCCCCCAAAGGAAGGCTTTGGGTACAAGTGAACTCCCCAGGGGAGCCTTTACGCAGCCCCACATGCAACTGGACCCTCCGGGTTCGATTTTTCCGAGCAACCCTAAATATATCACTAGCCGGCATGGGAGAAGACTGAAAACCCGGGCCCCAGAAAACGTGTTGCAAGCCCCTTTGGACCATCCAAAAGTGTCACCAAAGGAAGGCTTTGGGTACAAGAGAACTCCCCAGGGGAGCCTTTACGCAGCCCCACATGCAAATGGACCCTCCGGGTTCGCTGTTCCTGAGCAAACCTATACATAGCCCTTGCCGTCATCGGAGACGACTGAAAAATCAGGCCCCAGGAAATGCGTTGCGAGCCCCTTCGGACCATCCAAAAGTGCCCCCAAAGGAAGGCTTTGGGTACAAGTGAACTCCCCAGGGGAGCCTTTACGCAGCCCCACATGCAACCGGACCCTTCGGGTTTGCTGTTTCCGAGCATCCCTAAACATAGCCCTAGCCGGCATCGATGACGACTGAAAAATCAGGCCACAGGAAATGCGTTGCGAGCCCTTTTCGTCGATTCAAAAGTGCCCCCAAAGGAAGGCTTTGGGTACAAGTGAACTCCCCAGGGGAGCCTTTACGCAGCCCCACATGCAACTGGACCCTCCGGGTTCGATTTTTCCGAGCAACCCTAAATATATCACTAGCCGGCATGGGAGAAGACTGAAAACCCGGGCCCCAGAAAACGCGTTGCAAGCCCCTTATGACCATCCAAAAGTGTCACCAAAGGAAGGCTTTGGGTACAAGTGAACTCCCCAGGGGAGCCTTTACGCAGCCCCACATGCAACTGGACCCTCCGGGTTCGCTGTTCATGAGCAAACCTAAACGTAGCCCTTGCCGTCATCGGAGACGACTGAAAAATCAGGCCCCAGGAAATGCGTTGCGAGCCCTTTTCGCTCATCCAAAAGTGCCCGCAAAGGAAGGCTTTGGGTACAAGTGAACTCCCCAGGGGAGTCTTTATGCAGCCCCACATGCAACTGGACCCTTCGGGTTCGCTGTTTCCGAGCATCCGTAAACATAGCCCTAGCCGGCATCGAAGACAAGTGAAAAATCAGGACCCAGGAAATGCGTTGCGAGCCCTTTTCGTCCATCCAAAAGTGCCCCCAAAGGAAGGCTTTGGGTACAAGTGAACTCCCCAGGGGAGCCTTTATGCAGCCCCACATGCAACTGGACCCTCCGGGTTCGCTGTTTCCGAGCATCCCTAAATATAGCCCTAGCCGGCATAGAAGACGACTGAAAAATCAAGCCCCAGGAAATGCGTTTAGAGCCCTTTTCGCCCATCCAAAAGTGCCCCCAAAGGAAGGCTTTGGGTACAAGTGAACTCCCCAGGGGAGCCTTTACGCAGCCCCACATGCAACTGGACCCTCCGGGTTCGCTGTTTCCGAGCATCCCTAAACATAGCCCTAGCCAACATCGATGACGACTGAAAAATCAGGCCCCAGGAAATGCGTTGCGAGCCCTTTTCGCCCATCAAAAAGTGCCCCCAAAGAAAGGCTTTGGGTACAAGTGAACTCCCCAGGGGAGCCTTTACGCAGCCCCACATGCAACTGGACCCTCCGGGTTCGCTGTTTCTGAGCATCCCTAAACATAGCCCTAGCCGGCATCGATGACGACTGAAAAATCAGGCCCCAGGAAATGCGTTGCGAGCCCCTTAGGACCATCCAAAAGTGCCCCCAAAGGAAGGCTTTGGATACAAGTGAACTCCCCAGGGGAGCCTTTACGCAGCCCCACATGCAACTGGACCCTCCGGGTTCGCTGTTCATGAGCAAACCTAAACGTAGCCCTAGCCGTCATCGGAGACGACTGAAAAATCAGGCCCCAGGAAATGCGTTGCAAGCCCCTTTGGACCATCCAAAAGTGCCCGCAAAGGAAGGCTTTGGGTACAAGTCATCTCCCCAGGGGAGACTTTACACAGCCCCACATGCAACTGGACCCTCCGGGTTCGCTGTTTCCGAGCATCCCTAAACGTAGCCCTAGCCGTCATAGGAGACGACTGAAAAATCAGGCCCCAGGAAATGCGTTGCGAGCCCTTTTCGTCGATCCAAAAGTGCCCCCAAAGGAAGGCTTTGGGTACAAGTGAACTCCCCAGGGGAGCCTTTACGCAGCCCCACATGCAACTGGACCCTCCGGGTTCGCTGTTTCCGAGCATCCCTAAACATAGCCCTAGCCGGCATCGAAGACGACTGAAAAATCAGGCCCCAGGAAATGCGTTGCGAGCCCCTTAGGACCATCCAAAAGTGCCCCCAAAGGAAGGCTTTGGGTACAAGTGAACTCCCCAGGGGAGCCTTTACGCAGCCCCACATGCAACTGGACCCTCCGGGTTCGATTTTTCCGAGGAACCCTAAATATATCACTAGCCGGCATGGGAGAAGACTGAAAACCCGGGCCCCAGAAAACGCGTTGCAAGCCCCTTTGGACCATCCAAAAGTGTCAGCAAAGGAAGGCTTTGGGTACAAGTGATCTCCCCAGGGGAGCCTTTACACAGCCCCACATGCAACTGGACCCTCCGGGTTCGCTGTTTCCGAGCATCCCTAAACATAGCCCTAGACGGCATCGGAGATGAGTGAAAAATCAGGCCCCAGGAAATGCGTTCCCAGGCCTTTTCGCCCATCCAAATGTGCCCCCAAAGGAAGACTTTGTGTACAAGTGAACTCCCCAGGGGAGCCTTTACGCAGCCCCACATGCAACTGGACCCTCCGGGTTCGCTGTTTCCGAGCATCCCTAAACATAGCCCTAGCCGGCATCTGAGACGAGTGAAAAATCAGGCCCCAGGAAATGCGTTGCGAGCCCTTTTCGCTCATCCAAAAGTGCCCCCAAAGGAAGGCTTTGGGTACAAGTGAACTCCCCAGGGGAGCCTTTACGCAGCCCCACATGCAACTGGACCCTCCGGGTTCGCTGTTTCCGAGCATCCCTAAACATAGCCCTAGCCGGCATCGAAGACAAGTGAAAAATCAGGACCCAGGAAATGCGTTGCGAGCCCCTTCGGACCATCCAAAAGTGTCACCAAAGGAAGGCTTTGGGTACAAGTGATCTCCCCAGGGGAGCCTTTACGCAGCCCCACATGCAACTGGACCCTCCGGGTTCGCTGTTCCTGAGCAAACCTAAACGTAGCCCTTGCCCTCATCGGAGAAGACTGAAAAATCAGGCCCCAGGAAATGCGTTGCGAGCCCCTTCGGACCATCCAAAAGTGCCCCCAAAGGAAGGCTTTGGGTACAAGTGAACTCCCCAGGGGAGCCTTTACGCAGCCCCACATGCAACTGGACCCTCCGGGTTCAATTTTTCTGAGCATCCCTAAACATAGCCCTAGCCGGCATCGAGGACGAATGAAAAATCAGGCCCCAGGAAATGCGTTGCGAGCCCTTGTCGCTCATCCAAAAGTGCCCCCAAAGGAAGGCTTTGGGTACAAGTGAACTCCCCAGGGGAGCCTTTACGCAGCCCCACATGCAACTGGACCCTCCGGGTTCGCTGTTTCCGAGCATCCCTAAACATAACCCTAGCCGGCATCGAAGACAAGTGAAAAATCAGGACCCAGGAAATGCGTTGCGAGCCCTTTTCGTCGATTCAAAAGTGCCCCCAAAGGAAGGCTTTGGGTACAAGTGAACTCCCCAGGGGAGCCTTTACGCAGCCCCACATGCAACTGGACCCTCCGGGTTCGATTTTTCCGAGCAACCCTAAATATATCACTAGCCGGCATGGGAGAAGACTGAAAACCCGGGCCCCAGAAAACGCGTTGCAAGCCCCTTTGGACCATCCAAAAGTGTCACCAAAGGAAGGCTTTGGGTACAAGAGAACTCCCCAGGGGAGCCTTTACGCAGCCCCACATGCAAATGGACCCTCCGGTTTCGCTGTTTCCGAGCATCCCTAAACATAGCCCTAGCTAACATCGATGACGACTGAAAAATCAAGCCCCAGGAAATGCGTTGCGAGCCCTTTTCGCCCATCCAAAAGGGCCCCCAAAGGAAGGCTTTGGGTACAAGTGAACTCCCCAGGGGAGCCTTTACGCAGCCCCACATGCAAATGGACCCTCCTGGTTCGCTGTTTCCGAGCATCCCTAAACATAGCCCTAGCCGGCATCGATGACGACTGAAAAATCAGGCCCCAGGAAATGCGTTGCGAGCCCCTTAGGACCATCCAAAAGTGGCCCCAAAGGAAGGCTTTGGATACAAGTGAACTCCCCAGGGGAGCCTTTACGCAGCCCCACATGCAACTGGACCCTCCGGGTTCGATTTTTCCGAGCAACCCTAAATATATCACTACCCGGCATGGGAGAAGACTGAAAACCCGGGCCTCAGAAAACGCGTTGCAAGCCCCTTTGGACCATCCAAAAGTGTCACCAAAGGAAGGCTTTGGGTACAAGTGAACTCCCCAGGGGAGCCTTTACGCAGCCCCACATGCAACTGGACCCTCCGGGTTCGCTGTTCCTGAGCAAACCTAAAGGTAGCCCTAGCCGTCATCGGAGACGAGTGAAAAATCAGGCCCCAGGAAATGCGTTCCCAGGCCTTTTCGCCCATCCAAATGTGCCCCCAAAGGAAGACTTTGGGTACAAGAGAACTCCCCAGGGGAGCCTTTACGCAGCCCCACATGCAACTGGACCCTCCGGGTTCGCTGTTTCCGAGCATCCCTAAACATAGCCCTAGCCGGCATCGAAGACGAATGAAAAATCAGGACCCAGGAAATGCGTTGCGAGCCATCCCGGACCATCCAAAAGTGCCCCCAAAGGAAGGCTTTGGGTACAAGTGATCTCCCCAGGGGAGCCTTTACGCAGCCCCACATGCAACTGGACCCTCCGGGTTCGCTGTTCCTGAGAAAACCTAAACGTAGCCCTATCCGTCATCGGAAACGAGTGAAAAATCAGGCCCCCGGAAATGCGTTCCGAGGCCTTTTCGCCCTTCCAAAAGTGCCCCCAAAGGAAGGCTTTGGGTACAAGTGAACTCCCCAGGGGAGCCTTTACGCAGCCCCACATGCAACTGGACCCTCCGGGTTCGATTTTTCCGAGCATCCCTAAACATAGCCCTAGCCGGCATCGAGGACGAATGAAAAATCATGCCCCAGGAAATGCGTTACGAGCCCTTTTCGCCCATCCAAAAGTGCCCCCAAAGGAAGGCTTTGGGTACAAGTGAACTCCCCAGGGGAGCCTTTACACAGCCCCACATGCAACTGGACCCTCCGGGTTAGCTGTTTCCGAGCATCCCTAAACATAGCCCTAGCCGGCATCGATGACGACTGAAAAATCAGGCCCCAGGAAATGCGTTGCGAGCCCCTTAGGACCATCCAAAAGTGCCCCCAAAGGAAGGCTTTGGATACAAGTGAACTCCCCAGGGGAGCCTTTACGCAGCCCCACATGCAACTGGACCCTCCGGGTTCGCTGTTCATGAGCAAACCTAAACGTAGCCCTAGCCGTCATCGGAGACGACTGAAAAATCAGGCCCCAGGAAATGCGTTGCAAGCCCCTTTGGACCATCCAAAAGTGCCCGCAAAGGAAGGCTTTGGGTACAAGTGATCTCCCCAGGGGAGACTTTACACAGCCCCACATGCAACTGGACCCTCCGGGTTCGCTGTTCCTGAGCAAACCTAAAGGTAGCCCTAGCCGTCATCGGAGACGAGTGAAATATCAGGCCCAAGGAAATGCGTTCCCAGGCCTTTTCGCCCATCCAAATGTGCCCCCAAAGGAAGACTTTGGGTACAAGAGAACTCCCCAGGGGAGCCTTAACGCAGCCCCACATGCAACTGGACCCTCCGGGTTCGCTGTTTCCGAGCATCCCTAAACATATCCCTAGCCGGCATCGAAGACGAATGAAAAATCAGGACCCAGGAAATGCGTTGCGAGCCATCCCGGACCATCCAAAAGTGCCCCCAAAGGAAGGCTTTGGGTACAAGTGATCTCCCCAGGGGAGCCTTTACGCAGCCCCACATGCAACTGGACCCTCCGGGTTCGCTGTTTCCGAGCATCCCTAAACGTAGCCCTAGCCGTCATAGGAGACGACTGAAAAATCAGGCCCCAGGAAATGCGTTGCGAGCCCTTTTCGTCGATCCAAAAGTGCCCCCAAAGGAAGGCTTTGGGTACAAGTGAACTCCCCAGGGGAGCCTTTACGCAGCCCCACATGCAACTGGACCCTCCGGGTTCGCTGTTTCCGAGCATCCCTAAACATAGCCCTAGCCGGCATCGAAGACGACTGAAAAATCAGGCCCCAGGAAATGCGTTGCGAGCCCCTTAGGACCATCCAAAAGTGCCCCCAAAGGAAGGCTTTGGGTACAAGTGAACTCCCCAGGGGAGCCTTTACGCAGCCCCACATGCAACTGGACCCTCCGGGTTCGATTTTTCCGAGGAACCCTAAATATATCACTAGCCGGCATGGGAGAAGACTGAAAACCCGGGCCCCAGAAAACGCGTTGCAAGCCCCTTTGGACCATCCAAAAGTGTCAGCAAAGGAAGGCTTTGGGTACAAGTGATCTCCCCAGGGGAGCCTTTACACAGCCCCACATGCAACTGGACCCTCCGGGTTCGCTGTTTCCGAGCATCCCTAAACATAGCCCTAGACGGCATCGGAGATGAGTGAAAAATCAGGCCCCAGGAAATGCGTTCCCAGGCCTTTTCGCCCATCCAAATGTGCCCCCAAAGGAAGACTTTGTGTACAAGTGAACTCCCCAGGGGAGCCTTTACGCAGCCCCACATGCAACTGGACCCTCCGGGTTCGCTGTTTCCGAGCATCCCTAAACATAGCCCTAGCCGGCATCTGAGACGAGTGAAAAATCAGGCCCCAGGAAATGCGTTGCGAGCCCTTTTCGCTCATCCAAAAGTGCCCCCAAAGGAAGGCTTTGGGTACAAGTGAACTCCCCAGGGGAGCCTTTACGCAGCCCCACATGCAACTGGACCCTCCGGGTTCGCTGTTTCCGAGCATCCCTAAACATAGCCCTAGCCGGCATCGAAGACAAGTGAAAAATCAGGACCCAGGAAATGCGTTGCGAGCCCCTTCGGACCATCCAAAAGTGCCCCCAAAGGAAGGCTTTGGGTACAAGTGATCTCCCCAGGGGAGCCTTTACGCAGCCCCACATGCAACTGGACCCTCCGGGTTTGCTGTTCATGAGCAAACGTAAACGTAGCCCTATCCGTCATCGGAGACGACTGTAAAATCAGGCCCCAGGAAATGCGTTCCGAGCCCTTTTCGCCCATCCAAAAGTGCCCCCAAAGGAAGACTTTGGGTACAAGAGAACTCCCCAGGGGAGCCTTTACGCAGCCCCACATGCAACTGGACCCTCCGGGTTCGCTGTTCCTGAGCAAACCTAAACGTAGCCCTTGCCCTCATCGGAGAAGACTGAAAAATCAGGCCCCAGGAAATGCGTTGCGAGCCCCTTCGGACCATCCAAAAGTGCCCCCAAAGGAAGGCTTTGGGTACAAGTGAACTCCCCAGGGGAGCCTTTACGCAGCCCCACATGCAACTGGACCCTCCGGGTTCGATTTTTCTGAGCATCCCTAAACATAGCCCTAGCCGGCATCGAGGACGAATGAAAAATCAGGCCCCAGGAAATGCGTTGCGAGCCCTTGTCGCTCATCCAAAAGTGCCCCCAAAGGAAGGCTTTGGGTACAAGTGAACTCCCCAGGGGAGCCTTTACGCAGCCCCACATGCAACTGGACCCTCCGGGTTCGCTGTTTCCGAGCATCCCTAAACATAGCCCTAGCCGGCATCGAAGACAAGTGAAAAATCAGGACCCAGGAAATGCGTTGCGAGCCCTTTTCGTCGATTCAAAAGTGCCCCCAAAGGAAGGCTTTGGGTACAAGTGAACTCCCCAGGGGAGCCTTTACGCAGCCCCACATGCAACTGGACCCTCCGGGTTCGATTTTTCCGAGCAACCCTAAATATATCACTAGCCGGCATGGGAGAAGACTGAAAACCCGGGCCCCAGAAAACGCGTTGCAAGCCCCTTTGGACCATCCAAAAGTGTCACCAAAGGAAGGCTTTGGGTACAAGAGAACTCCCCAGGGGAGCCTTTACGCAGCCCCACATGCAAATGGACCCTCCGGGTTCGCTGTTTCCGAGCATCCCTAAACATAGCCCTAGCTAACATCGATGACGACTGAAAAATCAAGCCCCAGGAAATGCGTTGCGAGCCCTTTTCGCCCATCCAAAAGGGCCCCCAAAGGAAGGCTTTGGGTACAAGTGAACTCCCCAGGGGAGCCTTTACGCAGCCCCACATGCAAATGGACCCTCCTGGTTCGCTGTTTCCGAGCATCCCTAAACATAGCCCTAGCCGGCATCGATGACGACTGAAAAATCAGGCCACAGGAAATGCGTTGCGAGCCCCTTAGGACCATCCAAAAGTGGCCCCAAAGGAAGGCTTTGGATACAAGTGAACTCCCCAGGGGAGCCTTTACGCAGCCCCACATGCAACTGGACCCTCCGGGTTCGATTTTTCCGAGCAACCCTAAATATATCACTACCCGGCATGGGAGAAGACTGAAAACCCGGGCCTCAGAAAACGCGTTGCAAGCCCCTTTGGACCATCCAAAAGTGTCACCAAAGGAAGGCTTTGGGTACAAGTGAACTCCCCAGGGGAGCCTTTACGCAGCCCCACATGCAACTGGACCCTCCGGGTTCGCTGTTCCTGAGCAAACCTAAAGGTAGCCCTAGCCGTCATCGGAGACGAGTGAAAAATCAGGCCCCAGGAAATGCGTTCCCAGGCCTTTTCGCCCATCCAAATGTGCCCCCAAAGGAAGACTTTGGGTACAAGAGAACTCCCCAGGGGAGCCTTTACGCAGCCCCACATGCAACTGGACCCTCCGGGTTCGCTGTTTCCGAGCATCCCTAAACATAGCCCTAGCCGGCATCGAGGACGAATGAAAAATCAGGCCCCAGGAAATGCGTTGCGAGCCCTTGTCGCTCATCCAAAGTGCCCCCAAAGGAAGGCTTTGGGTACAAGTGAACTCCCCAGGGGAGCCTTTACGCAGCCCCACATGCAACTGGACCCTCCGGGTTCGATTTTTCCGAGCAACCCTAAGTATATCACTAGCCGGCATGGGAGAAGACTGAAAACCCGGGCCCAAGAAAACGCGTTGCAAGCCCCTTCTGACCATCTAAAAGTGTCACCAAAGGAAGGCTTTGGGTACAAGTGAACTCCCCAGGGGAGCCTTTACGCAGCCCCACATGCAACTGGACCCTCCGGGTTCGCTGTTCCTGAGCAAACCTAAACGTAGCCCTTGCCGTCATCGGAGACGACTGAAAAATCAGGCCCCAGGAAATGCGTTGCGAGCCCTTTTCGCTCATCCAAAAGTGCCCGCAAAGGAAGGCTTTGGGTACAAGTGAACTCCCCAGGGGAGTCTTTATGCAGCCCCACATGCAACTGGACCCTCCGGGTTCGCTGTTTCCGAGCATCCCTAAACATAGCCCTAGCCGGCATCTGAGACGAGTGAAAAATCAGGACCCAGGAAATGCGTTGCGAGCCCCTTAGGACCATCCAAAAGTGCCCCCAAAGGAAGGCTTTGGGTACAAGTGAACTCCCCAGGGGAGCCTTTATGCAGCCCCACATGCAACTGGACCCTCCGGGTTCGCTGTTTCCGAGCATCCCTAAATATAGCCCTAGCCGGCATAGAAGACGACTGAAAAATCAAGCCCCAGGAAATGCGTTATGAGCCCTTTTCGCCCATCCAAAAGTGCCCCCAAATGAAGGCTTTGGGTACAAGTGAACTCCCCAGGGGAGCCTTTACACAGCCCCACATGCAACTGGACCCTCCGGGTTCGCTGTTTCCGAGCATCCCTAAACATAGCCCTAGCCGGCATCGATGACGACTGAAAAATCAGGCCCCAGGAAATGCGTTGCGAGCCCCTTAGGACCATCCAAAAGTGCCCCCAAAGGAAGGCTTTGGATACAAGTGAACTCCCCAGGGGAGCCTTTACGCAGCCCCACATGCAACTGGACCCTCCGGGTTCGCTGTTCCTGAGCAAACCTAAACGTAGCCCTAGCCGTCATCGGAGACGACTGAAAAATCAGGCCCAAGGAAATGCGTTCCCAGGCCTTTTCGCCCATCCAGAAGTGCCCCCAAAGGAAGACTTTGGGTACAAGAGAACTCCCCAGGGGAGCCTTAACGCAGCCCCACATGCAACTGGACCCTCCGGGTTCGCTGTTTCTGAGCATCCCTAAACATAGCCCTAGCCGGCATCGAAGACGAATGAAAAATCAGGACCCAGGAAATGCGTTGCGAGCCATCCCGGACCATCCAAAAGTGCCCCCAAAGGAAGGCTTTGGGTACAAGTGATCTCCCCAGGGGAGCCTTTACGCAGCCCCACATGCAACTGGACCCTCCGGGTTCGTTGTTCCTGAGCAAACCTAAACGTAGCCCTATCCGTCATCGGAAACGAGTGAAAAATCAGGCCCCCGGAAATGCGTTCCGAGGCCTTTTCGCCCATCCAAAAGTGCCCCAAAAGGAAGGCTTTGGGTACAAGTGAACTCCCCAGGGGAGCCTTTATGCAGCCCCACATGCAACTGGACCCTCCGGGTTCGCTGTTTCCGAGCATCCCTAAATATAGCCCTAGCCGGCATAGAAGACGACTGAAAAATCAAGCCCCAGGAAATGCGTTTAGAGCCCTTTTCGCCCATCCAAAAGTGCCCCCAAAGGAAGACTTTGGGTACAAGTGAACTCCCCAGGGGAGCCTTTACGCAGCCCAACATGCAAATGGACCCTCCGGGTTCGCTGTTTCCGAGCATCCCTAAACTTAGCCCTAGCCAACATCGATGACGACTGAAAAATTAGGCCCCAGGAAATGCGTTGCGAGCCCTTTTCGCCCATCAAAAAGTGCCCCCAAAGGAAGGCTTTGGGTACAAGTGAACTCCCCAGGGGAGCCTTTACGCAGCCCCACATGCAACTGGACTCTCCTGGTTCGCTGTTTCCGAGCATCCCTAAACATAGCCCTTGCCGGCATCGATGACGACTGAAAAATCAGGCCCCAGGAAATGCGTTGCGAGCCTCTTAGGACCATCCAAAAGTGCCCCCAAAGGAAGGCTTTGGATACAAGTGAACTCCCCAGGGGAGCCTTTACGCAGCCCCACATGCAACTGGACCCTCCGGGTTCGATTTTTCCGAGCAACCCTAAATATATCACTAGCTGGCATGGGAGAAGACTGAAAACCCGGGCCCCAGAAAACGCGTTGCAAGCCCCTTTGGACCATCCAAAAGTGTCACCAAAGGAAGGCTTTGGGTACAAGTGAACTCCCCAGGGGAGCCTTTACGCAGCCCCACATGAAACTGGACCCTCCGGGTTCGCTGTTCCTGAGCAAACCTAAAGGTAGCCCTAGCCGTCATCGGAGACGAGTGAAAAATCAGGCCCCAGGAAATGCGTTCCGAGGCCTTTTCGCCCATCCAAATGTGCCCCCAAAGGAAGACTTTGGGTACAAGAGAACTCCCCAGGGGAGCCTTTACGCAGCCCCACATGCAACTGGACCCTCCGGGTTCGCTGTTTCCGAGCATCCCTAAACATAGCCCTAGCCGGCATCGAAGACGACTGAAAAATCAGGCCCCAGGAAATGCGTTGCGAGCCCTTTTCGTCGATCCAAAAGTGCCCCCAAAGGAAGGCTTTGGGTACAAGTGAACTCCCCAGGGGAGCCTTTACGCAGCCCCACATGCAACTGGACCCTCCGGGTTCGATTTTTCCGAGCAACCCTAAATATATCACTAGCCGGCATGGGAGAAGACTGAAAACCCGGGCCCCAGAAAACGCGTTGCAAGCCCCTTTGGACCATCCAAAAGTGCCCCCAAAGGAAGGCTTTGGGTACAAGTGATCTCCCCAGGGGAGCCTTTACACAGCCCCACATGCAACTGGACCCTCCGGGTTCGCTGTTTCCGAGCATCCCTAAACATAGCCCTAGACGGCATCGGAGATGAGTGAAAAATCAGGCCCCAGGAAATGCGTTCCCAGGCCTTTTCGCCCATCCAAATGTGCCCCCAAAGGAAGACTTTGTGTACAAGTGAACTCCCCAGGGGAGCCTTTACGCAGCCCCACATGCAACTGGACCCTCCGGGTTCGCTGTTCCTGAGCAAACCTAAACGTAGCCCTGTTGCAGGAAGCACGGCCGAAAGCACGACAGACACACAGTAGAGTCAGATCATGCTCCATTTTATTGCCCGAATAGCCTAGCTTTTATAGAGAACTTAACAGGGGTGGACAGTGTTTCACACAAGATTATTGGTCAAGAGCACTCAGACAAACAACTGCAAGAAAACAACCCCACCTGCAAGAAAACAGTCCCCTTGTGATTAGCAGTCACGTAGACCTTGTTTTTGGTATCAGCTGCTGGCAGCAATATTTTTCTGCACTCCTCAGTTGTGCGATGTGGGAACACTGTCATAGGAGCTTCTCACCATTACCCTGGTATCTTGGTTTGCTCAGCTGCAGCAGGCCGTGGGATCTGTGCTGTTTCCAGATTCCCTCAACAATTCCCCCTTCTTCTTTTGAGCAAACCAAGTCCGCCACAGCAGTTTTACAGGTAACTCCTTTAGTTATACCTACAACACACCACGATGATTACCACCACCATAAATCAAATCGTTAATCCCCTTGTGATCAAACCCCGCAACCATCTATACTTTATTTTAAACAATTCATCGAACTATTAAGTGAAAGACTGATATCATTTTGAGTCTCTGTGTATACTATTCTTCTGGAGTAGGTGATGCCCGGGACAAACAGGGTGACAGTATACCGTGCTGATCAACTCTGGCACTCATAGATTTTTGTTTTGCTTGATCTCGGTCGCGAGTGCAAGCATTGCTGACAATATCAGAATTTTCGTCAGTAATTTCCTCATCCGTTGGAACACTCTGGACAGCTTTCACAAACCGGCTTGGTACCCAAACCGGTCCGGCTGTTGTAGAGACACAGAAATATCCCCGGCCAATGAACAGGACAGGGACTGGTCCCTTCCAGACTCCTGTAGCAGGATCTCGGTAACTTACTTTTATTTGCGGCAGCACATTTGGTGCTGCTTTATTCAAGGTTTGAAAATGGATACTTGTAGGAGGATCTTCTCGGTCACCAGTCAGACACAGATGATTCAAGACAAATAACGCCTTGGATAGTCGTTCATCGACATCCTTGATTTCCTTTAACCTTGCTATCTGTTCCTTTAAGACTTGATGTGATCGTTCGACAATTGCTTGGCCCGTGGGAGAGTATGGGATGCCGGTGATATGCGTTACTCCCCACATCTTCATAAACGTGCTGATCCTTTTGCTGACATATGCTGGGCCGTTGTCCGTCTTGATCTGCTGTGGTACCCCCATGATGGCAAAGCACACTGTCAGGTGCCTGCATACATGGAGTGCCTTTTCCCCTCCCTGTGCTGTTGCCCACATGAATCGTGAAAAGGTATCAATACACACATGCACATATCTTTTAGTACCGAATTCTGGCACGTGCGTGACATCCATTTGCCATACCTCGAGTGCCTTGACACCCCGTGGATTAATACCCAAGCCTAACCCCGGCCCATGATGACTGCAGGAGGGGCACGCTCTTACAATTCCTCTAGCTTCTGCCCAAGTAAGTCCAAACATTCTCCGAAGACCTTTTGCATTCTGGTGAAACATTTCATGTGACACACGTGCACGCATGAAGTCACTTTCTGGTCTTGTTGTAATTATACTCACCAGCTTGTCTGCTTGCGTATTACCTTCTGCTAATCCAATTGAGAACTGGTGACTACGTATGTGAATGACACAGTAAGGTGCAGTTCTTCCTCGAATGGCATCTCGCAGTTGCAGAAACAATGACAACAATCGATCCTTCTTAGTTTGCCGTATCAAGGCGTCCTCAATCCGGTTCACTACGTTGACAACATACAGAGAATCTGAAACGATATTAATTGGCTCACGCATCCAGCGTTGGCAAGCCCAAACAACTGCGGACAATTCTAGTGTTTGTAACGTATCCCCCGTTGACCCCGTAATTAGGTGATTTTCCCAAGTGCCATTCTCATACCACACACACACAGCCCGCTTACTTACTGCACCGGCATCAGTATAGACTGTGCGCCCCACTACTGGCCGAGGCGACAGTTGTGGTACTGTTCGCCATTTATATGATCTTATAACTTGCCATAGAGGCCCTTTTGGGGCCCGGGAATGCACCAATCCTGGGAAACCTAGCACAGCTTCTTGTAGAGGAGTGGATTGCTGTAAACACCATTCCAAGTGATCCTGAGTTATTGGTAGACTAATATCCCCGGGTTCCTGGCCGCTGATATCAATACTCCGAATGCGACCCTTACGTACTAATTCCGCGATGGCTTCTGTCCGGGTCTGGATACTCATTTTTGGCTGTATCGATAGGAAAATCCATTCCAAAATTCGAAACTGTTGCCCTACCATCCTTCTTTCATAATTGTCTATCTCATTTCTACTTTTGGGGTCAGTGGCATCCGACTCACACTGTTCCTGTTTTTGTCGGCCCTTATTTCCCCCCTCTTCCTTTTGCCACTGACCAATCACTGCATATGGGTGAGACACATGATTGACTATTATTACAGAGAGTGGAAGTTTAGCGACGCGCCTGCAAGCCGCGCCATCTGCAACCTTTCGAGATATGCGGGAAAGGGCCTGCCGTTGTTCATTTGTTAGTGTAATGCTCTGTTCTGCCCTCCTACCCCGCAACAAAGGTAACAATAGAGCCAGGTCATCGTTAGTAATTCCTACGATACGCCTGACCCACTGAATATTGCCCAAGAATGTTTGGACGTCTGTTAGGTTACGCAAAGTGGTAGATATTTCGACCTTCTGTGGTCGGATGGAAGAGTCTGATATCTTCCATCCCAAGTACAGCCATGGTCGTTTCCGCTGAACCTTTTCTGGAGCTATCTTTAGTCCTTTGTCTTCCAGGGTACGCTGAATAAAGTGTAGATCGGAATCCTGGAAGCAATCCGGCCTGCAAAACAGAATGTCATCCATATAATGGTAAATAATGACATCACACCATGCTGTTCGAATTGGCTCCAAAGCCCAGGCTACATATAGTTGACATAGCGTGGGGGAGTTCTTCATACCCTGGGGAAGCACGAGCCATTCGTAGCGTTTTGCCGGGGCTTGCTTGTTAACGGCAGGTACCGTAAAGGCAAATCTCTGGCAGTCCTTGTCCGCTAAGGGAATTGTAAAAAAACAGTCCTTTAAGTCTATGATCAAAAGGGACCAATGCTCAGGCAGCATGGTTGGAGATGGCAAACCAGGTTGCAAGGCCCCCATAGCTTGCATTTGGTCATTTACTCTTCTGAGATCTTGTAGAAGTCGCCACTTTCCTGATTTCTTCTGAATCACAAAAATTGGCGTGTTCCAGGGACTTGTGGACGGGCGTATGTGTCCTGCTTGGAGCTGTTCTTGAACTAAAGTCTGTGCTTGCTGCAACCTGTCTGTCGTCAACGGCCACTGCTCCACCCAGATAGGCCGATCGGAGTGCCATGTCAAGGCTAGGGTGGGCGGTTGCGCAGCAGTGGCCACTAAGGAAAATCCTTGCTGTCGGTAGTAATCACCGCCCCAAGCTGAGAAAGTATGTCCCTTCCGATTAACATTTGAAGATTTGCGGGCAATGCCATCACGTACAGTCTAGCTGAAATTGTTTTCTCTTGGAATTTCAACGTCACAACCTGTGCGCTGAGATATGTCGCTGAGCTGCCGCCAACTCCCGTAATTCCAGTGGCTGGAGATGTTAGTGGCCAATGTTTTGGCCATATCACGGTGCTGCAGATCGTAACATCCGCACCAGAATCGATCATACCGGTGACAGTAATTTGGTGTGATCCGATGGATAATGTCACACTCATCATGGGTCGGGAGGCCAGAGATCTGGTGAAACAGATAACATGGTCCGTGGAGCCAAAGCCTCCTGCCCGGTCGACCTGTGCCCCCGCACAGGGTTGATGATTCTGGAGTGCGACAAGTTGGGCTATTTTGGTACCTTTTGGAATAAAGAGGGGTGGGTTGAGCGTGTATGCCATGACTTTAATTTCTCCTACGTGGTCAGCATCGATAACCCCCGGAATGACCATCAATCCTTTAAGGCCTACAGAGGATCTACCTAATAGCAAGCCGCCTAATGGTGTATTTGATAGTGGGCCTTGGATCCCCGTAGGAATGGCCGCTACAGACTTATCGGAAAGCGTGACACTTACTGCTGTTGCCAGGTCCACCCCGAGGCTTCCTCTGGTGGCAGGGGCACTGCTGTCAAGAAATCCGCCCCGTCTGACTGTGCTGCGGCTACTGTTGTCGTCGCGCGGCCGATCGCGCTCCTCTTGGAGTTTCCCTGATATCTGCACACCGATGTAGCATGTGTATTAGAACGACATAGGTCGCACCAGGGGGTAGCTGTACACTGTCTTCTGAGATGGCCGAGCCTCCCGCATCGATAACACCGCCACTGCTCTTGGGAGTTGCGTCTCGACGGACTACCATTGGATCGGGATACTATGGCAGCCAAAGGATCACCAAGGGCCGATGCGACAGCTTGAGCCATCACAGTTGCTTGCTTGGACTGATCAACACGCTCTACCCTCTCCAACATCTCTTCAATGGGAGCATTTTTTGGTAGCGTAGCTAGGATGCTTTGGGTTTTTGCGTTCGCGTTGTCAAAGGCAAGCATTTTAAGCACGCTCCATTTCATGTCTGATGACAGGTCAGGATGATCCATTACTGCTGTCCATAATCGGTCGATGAACTTGGCATAAGATTCACCCTGGGCCTGGTGAACCGAAGCAAATGGAGGAGCTTTCTTTTCCCCAGGGAGGGCAAAAAGAGCTCGTAGGGCAAGCTGTGCAGCTGTCCGATGAACAATCTCTGGGAATTGCAACTGAAGCTGAGGATCGAAGTACGGGCCTGTTCCTGTTAGCATTTCAACTGTGGTGCCATATAGGGGGTCTCCCGTCTGACGCGGACGACTCGCTTCAATTTGCGCCAACCGTAGCCATTCTCTTTCAAAAATTAACAGTTGAGAGGGAGTTAACAACAGGCGTGCTATGTTTTGGCAGTCGAAGGGACACATCAGATCTGCCTGGAAGATCCAATGAATTATCTGTTGTGCTGCTTGGGAATGTAATCCATAATCTGTTACTGTTTTCCTGGCTTGTTGTAGAAGCTTCCAATCATGTGGCATCCATGATCCGGTGCCTTGTCCAGAGTCGACAATAACTGGACATGCCAAGGAGGAGGAGGCGTGCAAATCTCCGTCGAGGATGGCGTCACGTATGATAGCCGACCACCTAGTTGACATTGGTGTTGATGAAGCCGGGGTGACCGATAGCGGGGGAGAGACACCCTGGGTGGATTTATGGTCCCCTGGCGGCGGCGCGGATGCCGGGGGCCTCGCATCGAGCTTTTCCGGCGCAGGAGGTGAAGAGGGCAGGTCAGAGGCCGCATCCGCACCGGGCTCGGACAGTCCCTTAGCAATAGCTGCAGCCGAATCCTTTATTGAAGAGGTCATGCCTCGGACCGGGGTCAGCATAGGATCCACCGGAAACAGTTGTGATAACGAGGTGTCGGATTCCGTACTTGATGTTTTAGGAGCCCCAGACTGCGCTGACAAAGCCTGTGTCGCTGCCATGACAACCTGGCGGTCGGCCTTCAGACCGTTTAGGGCATCAATCACCAAACGCCAGGTTTTACATAAATCCGTATCAAACTTCCCCTTCTTGGTAGATGTCTGCCATAAACGGTCTCCTATGAGTCGCCACTCCTCCGGGCTAAAATTTTGGGGGGTCTCTTTCAGAAAGCCCTCCTTCTGGGCCCAAGTTACCAATGATTTAACCTTTTTCGTACTGCAAGCCACGCCTCTCATAGTGAGAATGTTAGAGAGAAGCTTCACGGCCGCCTCCGCCTCCATGGTTACGCAATCTCCGCCCCGCTGTTGCTCGGTGACGCCTCTTATCTCCCGTAGCAACTCGACTCCGGACGGCCTGCGTCGCACCGTGATCACGTCAATTTCCCGCGGCCCTCCGCAATTCCACGTCCCGCCGCGACTCCGTTTACCCGCGGCCCTCCGCAATTCCACGTCCCGCCGCGACTCTATTTCCCGCGGCCCTCCGCAATTCCACGTCCCGCCGCAACTCTATTTCCCGCGGCCCTCCGCAATTCCACGTCCCGCCGCGACTCTATTCCCCGCGGCCCTCCGCAATTCCACGTCTCGCCGCAACTCTTTTTCCCGCGGCCCTCCGCAATTCCACGTCCCGCCGCGACTCCGTTTACCCGCGGCCCTCCGCAATTCCACGTCTCGCCGCGACTCTATTTCCCGCGGCCCTCCGCAATTCCACGTCCCGCCGCAACTCTATTTCCCGCGGCCCTCCGCAATTCCACGTCCCGCCGCGACTCTATTCCCCGCGGCCCTCCGCAATTCCACGTCTCGCCGCAACTCTTTTTCCCGCGGCCCTCCGCAATTCCACGTCCCGCCGCGACTCCGTTTACCCGCGGCCCTCCGCAATTCCACGTCTCGCCGCAACTCTATTCCCCGCGGCCCTCCGCAATTCCACGTCTCGCCGCGACTCCGTGTACCCGCGGCCCTCCGCAATTCCACGTCTCGCCGCAACTCTGTTCCCCGCGGCCCTCCGCAATTCCACGTCTCGCCGCGACTCCGTTTACCCGCGGCCCTCCGCAATTCCACGTCTCGCCGCAACTCTATTCCCCGCGGCCCTCCGCAATTCCACGTCTCGCCGCAACTCTATTCCCCGCGGCCCTCCGCAATTCCACGTCTCGCCGCAACTCTATTCCCCGCGGCCCTCCGCAATTCCACGTCCCGCCGCAACTCTATTCCCCGCGGCCCTCCGCAATTCCACGTCCCGCCGCGAAACCCCGTGTCCCACCGTTTACCGCGTCTCTCAGCGGGAGTACCGCGTCTCACCGTGAGGCCTGTGTACCGTGTGTCCGGGCCGGTGTCCGGTCTGCTCAAGCGCCGGTCGGATGGGCGCTCCGAAGTCCCGACGGCGCGGCGAGATCGCGGCGCCGCTGGTCCCGGCGCCGCCGGTCCCGGCGCCGCTGGTCTCCTGGTCTACCTGCGGTCGGATGTGCCGGCGCCGCTGGTGTCCCGCTGCGCTGCGATGTTTGCCCCGGCGCCGCTGCGATGTCCGTGCTCGGCTGCGATGTCTGCTCCGGTGCGATATCCGTTCAGGTCTCCCGCTGCGATGTCCTGGTCAGGTCCTGTTCAGGTCTCAGCCTGTTCGGGCGCCATATGTTGCAGGAAGCACGGCCGAAAGCACGACAGACACACAGTAGAGTCAGATCATGCTCCATTTTATTGCCCGAATAGCCTAGCTTTTATAGAGAACTTAACAGGGGTGGACAGTGTTTCACACAAGATTATTGGTCAAGAGCACTCAGACAAACAACTGCAAGAAAACAACCCCACCTGCAAGAAAACAGTCCCCTTGTGATTAGCAGTCACGTAGACCTTGTTTTTGGTATCAGCTGCTGGCAGCAATATTTTTCTGCACTCCTCAGTTGTGCGATGTGGGAACACTGTCATAGGAGCTTCTCACCATTACCCTGGTATCTTGGTTTGCTCAGCTGCAGCAGGCCGTGGGATCTGTGCTGTTTCCAGATTCCCTCAACATAGCCCTATCCGTCATCGGAGACGACTGTAAAATCAGGCCCCAGGAAATGCGTTGCGAGCCCTTTTCGCCCATCCAAAAGTGCCCGCAAAGGAAGACTTTGGGTACAAGAGAACTCCCCAGGGGAGCCTTTACGCAGCCCCACATGCAACTGGACCCTCCGGGTTCGCTGTTCCTGAGCAAACCTAAACGTAGCATTTGCCGTCATCGGAGAAGACTGAAAAATCAGGCCCCAGGAAATGCGTTGCGAGCCCCTTTGGACCATCCAAAAGTATCACCAAAGGAAGGCTATGGGTACAAGTGAACTCCCCAGGGGAGCCTTTACGCAGCCCCACATGCAACTGGACCCTCCGGGTTCGCTGTTTCCGAGCATCCCTAAATATAGCCCTAGCCGGCATCGAAGACGACTGAAAAATCAAGCCCCAGGAAATGCGTTGCGAGCCCTTTTTGCCCATCCAAAAGTGCCCGCAAAGGAAGGCTTTGGGTACAATTGATCTCCCAAGGGGAGCCTTTACGCAGCCCCACATGCAACTGGACCCTCCGGGTTCGCTGTTCATGAGCAAACCTAAACGTAGCCCTTGCCGTCATCGGAGACGACTGAAAAATCAGGCCCCAGGAAATGCGTTGCAAGCCCCTTCCGACCATCCAAAAGTGTCACCAAAGGAAGGCTTTGGGTACAAGTGAACTCCCCAGGGGAGCCTTTACACAGCCCCACATGCAACTGGACCCTCCGGGTTCGATTTTTCCGAGCAACCCTAAATATATCACTAGCCGGCATGGGAGAAGACTGAAAACCCGGGCCCCAGAAAACGCGTTGCAAGCCCCTTTGGACCATCCAAAAGTGTCACCAAAGGAAGGCTTTGGGTACAAGAGAACTCCCCAGGGGAGCCTTTACGCAGCCCCACATGCAAATGGACCCTCCGGGTTCGCTGTTCCTGAGCAAACCTATACATAGCCCTTGCCGTCATCGGAGACGACTGAAAAATCAGGCCCCTGGAAATGCGTTGCGAGCCCCTTCGGACCATCCAAAAGTGCCCCCAAAGGAAGGCTTTGGGTACAAGTGAACTCCCCAGGGGAGCCTTTACGCAGCCCCACATGCAACTGGACCCTCCGGGTTCGATTTTTCCGAGCAACCCTAAATATATCACTAGCCGGCATGGGAGAAGACTGAAAACCCGGGCCCCAGAAAACGCGTTGCAAGCCCCTTCTGACCATCTAAAAGTGTCACCAAAGGAAGGCTTTGGGTACAAGTGAACTCCCCAGGGGAGCCTTTACGCAGCCCCACATGCAACTGGACCCTCCGGGTTAGCTGTTCATGAGCAAACCTAAACGTAGCCCTATCCGTCATCGGAAACGAGTGAAAAATCAGGCCCCCGGAAATGCGTTCCGAGGCCTTTTCGCCCATCCAAAAGTGCCCCAAAAGGAAGGCTTTGGGTACAAGAGAACTCCCCAGGGGAGCCTTTACGCAGCCCCACATGCAACTGGACCCTCCGGGTTCGCTGTTCCTGAGCAAACCTAAACGTAGCCCTGGCCGTCATAGGAGACGACTGAAAAATAAGGCCCCAGGAAATGCGTTGCGAGCCCTTTTCGTCCATCCAAAAGTGCCCCCAAAGGAAGGCTTTGGGTACAAGTGAACTCCCCAGGGGAGCCTTTACGCAGCCCCACATGCAACTGGACCCTCCGGGTTCGATTTTTCCGAGCAACCCTAAATATATCACTAGCCGGCATGGGAGAAGACTGAAAACCCGGGCCCCAGAAAACGCGTTGCAAGCCCCTTTGGACCATCCAAAAGTGCCCGCAAAGGAAGGCTTTGGGTACAAGAGAACTCCCCAGGGGAGCCTTTACGCAGCCCCACATGCAACTGGACCCTCCGGGTTCGCTGTTCCTGAGCAAACCTAAACGTAGCCCTTGCCGTCATCGGAAAAGACTGAAAAATCAGGCCCCAGGAAAGGCGTTGCGAGCCCCTTCGGACCATCCAAAAGTGCCCCCAAAGGAAGGCTTTGGGTACAAGTGAACTCCCCAGGGGAGCCTTTACGCAGCCCCACATGCAACTGGACCCTCCGGGTTCGATTTTTCCGAGCATCCCTAAACATAGCCCTAGCCGGCATCGAGGACGAATGAAAAATCAGGCCCCAGGAAATGCGTTTCCAGGCCTTTTCGCTCATCCAAAAGTGCCCCCAAAGGAAGGCTTTGGGTACAAGTGAACTCCCCAGGGGAGCCTTTACGCAGCCCCACATGCAACTGGACCCTCCGGGTTCGCTGTTTCCGAGCATCCCTAAACATAGCCCTAGCCGGCATCGAAGACAAGTGAAAAATCAGGACCCAGGAAATGCGTTGCGAGCCCTTTTCGTCGATTCAAAAGTGCCCCCAAAGGAAGGCTTTGGGTACAAGTGAACTCCCCAGGGGAGCCTTTACGCAGCCCCACATGCAACTGGGCCCTCCGGGTTCGATTTTTCCGAGCAAACCTAAATATATCACTAGCCGGCATGGGAGAAGACTGAAAACCCGGGCCCCAGAAAACGCGTTGCAAGCCCCTTTGGACCATCCAAAAGTATCACCAAAGGAAGGCTATGGGTACAAGTGAACTCCCCAGGGGAGCCTTTACGCAGCCCCACATGCAACTGGACCCTCCGGGTTCGCTGTTTCCGAGCATCCCTAAACATAGCCCTAGCCGGCATCGAAGACGACTGAAAAATCAAGCCCCAGGAAATGCGTTGCGAGCCCTTTTTGCCCATCCAAAAGTGCACGCAAAGGAAGGCTTTGGGTACAATTGATCTCCCAGGGGGAGCCTTTACGCAGCCCCACATGCAACTGGACCCTCCGGGTTCGCTGTTCATGAGCAAACCTAAACGTAGCCCTTGCCGTCATCGGAGACGACTGAAAAATCAGGCCCCAGGAAATGCGTTGCAAGCCCCTTCCGACCATCCAAAAGTGTCACCAAAGGAAGGCTTTGGGTACAAGTGAACTCCCCAGGGGAGCCTTTACGCAGCCCCACATGCAACTGGACCCTTCGGGTTCGCTGTTTCCGAGCATCCCTAAACATAGCCCTAGCCGGCATCGATGACGACTGAAAAATCAGGCCACAGGAAATGCGTTGCGAGCCCCTTTGGACCATCCAAAAGTGCCCCCAAAGGAAGGCTTTGGGTACAAGTGAACTCCCCAGGGGAGCCTTTACGCAGCCCCACATGCAACTGGACCCTCCGGGTTCGATTTTTCCGAGCAACCCTAAATATATCACTAGCCGGCATGGGAGAAGACTGAAAACCCGGGCCCCAGAAAACGTGTTGCAAGCCCCTTTGGACCATCCAAAAGTGTCACCAAAGGAAGGCTTTGGGTACAAGAGAACTCCCCAGGGGAGCCTTTACGCAGCCCCACATGCAAATGGACCCTCCGGGTTCGCTGTTCCTGAGCAAACCTATACATAGCCCTTGCCGTCATCGGAGACGACTGAAAAATCAGGCCCCAGGAAATGCGTTGCGAGCCCCTTCGGACCATCCAAAAGTGCCCCCAAAGGAAGGCTTTGGGTACAAGTGAACTCCCCAGGGGAGCCTTTACGCAGCCCCACATGCAACCGGACCCTTCGGGTTCGCTGTTTCCGAGCATCCCTAAACATAGCCCTAGCCGGCATCGATGACGACTGAAAAATCAGGCCACAGGAAATGCGTTGCGAGCCCCTTTGGACCATCCAAAAGTGCCCCCAAAGGAAGGCTTTGGGTACAAGTGAACTCCCCAGGGGAGCCTTTACGCAGCCCCACATGCAACTGGACCCTCCGGGTTCGATTTCTCCGAGCAACCCTAAATATATCACTAGCCGGCATGGGAGAAGACTGAAAACCCGGGCCCCAGAAAACGCGTTGCAAGCCCCTTATGACCATCCAAAAGTGTCACCAAAGGAAGGCTTTGGGTACAAGTGAACTCCCCAGGGGAGCCTTTACGCAGCCCCACATGCAACTGGACCCTCCGGGTTCGCTGTTCATGAGCAAACCTAAACGTAGCCCTTGCCGTCATCGGAGACGACTGAAAAATCAGGCCCCAGGAAATGCGTTGCGAGCCCTTTTCGCTCATCCAAAAGTGCCCGCAAAGGAAGGCTTTGGGTACAAGTGAACTCCCCAGGGGAGTCTTTATGCAGCCCCACATGCAACTGGACCCTTCGGGTTCGCTGTTTCCGAGCATCCCTAAACACAGCCCTAGCCGGCATCGAAGACAAGTGAAAAATCAGGACCCAGGAAATGCGTTGCGAGCCCCTTAGGACCATCCAAAAGTGCCCCCAAAGGAAGGCTTTGGGTACAAGTGAACTCCCCAGGGGAGCCTTTATGCAGCCCCACATGCAACTGGACCCTCCGGGTTCGCTGTTTCCGAGCATCCCTAAATATAGCCCTAGCCGGCATAGAAGACGACTGAAAAATCAAGCCCCAGGAAATGCGTTTAGAGCCCTTTTCGCCCATCCAAAAGTGCCCCCAAAGGAAGGCTTTGGGTACAAGTGAACTCCCCAGGGGAGCCTTTACGCAGCCCCACATGCAACTGGACCCTCCGGGTTCGCTGTTTCCGAGCATCCCTAAACATAGCCCTAGCCAACATCGATGACGACTGAAAAATCAGGCCCCAGGAAATGCGTTGCGAGCCCTTTTCGCCCATCAAAAAGTGCCCCCAAAGAAAGGTTTTGGGTACAAGTGAACTCCCCAGGGGAGCCTTTACGCAGCCCCACATGCAACTGGACCCTCCGGGTTCGCTGTTTCTGAGCATCCCTAAACATAGCCCTAGCCGGCATCGATGACGACTGAAAAATCAGGCCCCAGGAAATGCGTTGCGAGCCCCTTAGGACCATCCAAAAGTGCCCCCAAAGGAAGGCTTTGGATACAAGTGAACTCCCCAGGGGAGCCTTTACGCAGCCCCACATGCAACTGGACCCTCCGGGTTCGCTGTTCATGAGCAAACCTAAACGTAGCCCTAGCCGTCATCGGAGACGACTGAAAAATCAGGCCCCAGGAAATGCGTTGCAAGCCCCTTTGGACCATCCAAAAGTGCCCGCAAAGGAAGGCTTTGGGTACAAGTCATCTCCCCAGGGGAGCCTTAACGCAGCCCCACATGCAACTGGACCCTCCGGGTTCGCTGTTTCCGAGCATCCCTAAATGTAGCCCTAGCCGTCATAGGAGACGACTGAAAAATCAGGCCCCAGGAAATGCGTTGCGAGCCCTTTTCGTCGATCCAAAAGTGCCCCCAAAGGAAGGCTTTGGGTACAAGTGAACTCCCCAGGGGAGCCTTTACGCAGCCCCACATGCAACTGGACCCTCCGGGTTCGCTGTTTCCGAGCATCCCTAAACATAGCCCTAGCCGGCATCGAAGACGACTGAAAAATCAGGCCCCAGGAAATGCGTTGCGAGCCCCTTAGGACCATCCAAAAGTGCCCCCAAAGGAAGGCTTTGGGTACAAGTGAACTCCCCAGGGGAGCCTTTACGCAGCCCCACATGCAACTGGACCCTCCGGGTTCGATTTTTCCGAGGAACCCTAAATATATCACTAGCCGGCATGGGAGAAGACTGAAAACCCGGGACCCAGAAAACGCGTTGCAAGCCCCTTTGGACCATCCAAAAGTGTCAGCAAAGGAAGGCTTTGGGTACAAGTGATCTCCCCAGGGGAGCCTTTACACAGCCCCACATGCAACTGGACCCTCCGGGTTCGCTGTTTCCGAGCATCCCTAAACATAGCCCTAGACGGCATCGGAGATGAGTGAAAAATCAGGCCCCAGGAAATGCGTTCCCAGGCCTTTTCGCCCATCCAAATGTGCCCCCAAAGGAAGACTTTGTGTACAAGTGAACTCCCCAGGGGAGCCTTTACGCAGCCCCACATGCAACTGGACCCTCCGGGTTCGCTGTTTCCGAGCATCCCTAAACATAGCCCTAGCCGGCATCTGAGACGAGTGAAAAATCAGGCCCCAGGAAATGCGTTGCGAGCCCTTTTCGCTCATCCAAAAGTGCCCCCAAAGGAAGGCTTTGGGTACAAGTGAACTCCCCAGGGGAGCCTTTACGCAGCCCCACATGCAACTGGACCCTCCGGGTTCGCTGTTTCCGAGCATCCCTAAACATAGCCCTAGCCGGCATCGAAGACAAGTGAAAAATCAGGACCCAGGAAATGCGTTGCGAGCCCCTTCGGACCATCCAAAAGTGCCCCCAAAGGAAGGCTTTGGGTACAAGTGATCTCCCCAGGGGAGCCTTTACGCAGCCCCACATGCAACTGGACCCTCCGGGTTCGCTGTTCCTGAGCAAACCTAAACGTAGCCCTTGCCCTCATCGGAGAAGACTGAAAAATCAGGCCCCAGGAAATGCGTTGCGAGCCCCTCCGGACCATCCAAAAGTGCCCCCAAAGGAAGGCTTTGGGTACAAGTGAACTCCCCAGGGGAGCCTTTACGCAGCCCCACATGCAACTGGACCCTCCGGGTTCGATTTTTCTGAGCATCCCTAAACATAGCCCTAGCCGGCATCGAGGACGAATGAAAAATCAGGCCCCAGGAAATGCGTTGCGAGCCCTTGTCGCTCATCCAAAAGTGCCCCCAAAGGAAGGCTTTGGGTACAAGTGAACTCCCAGGGGAGCCTTTACGCAGCCCCACATGCAACTGGACCCTCCGGGTTCGCTGTTTCCGAGCATCCCTAAACATAGCCCTAGCCGGCATCGAAGACAAGTGAAAAATCAGGACCCAGGAAATGCGTTGCGAGCCCTTTTCGTCGATTCAAAAGTGCCCCCAAAGGAAGGCTTTGGGTACAAGTGAACTCCCCAGGGGAGCCTTTACGCAGCCCCACATGCAACTGGACCCTCCGGGTTCGATTTTTCCGAGCAACCCTAAATATATCACTAGCCGGCATGGGAGAAGACTGAAAACCCGGGCCCCAGAAAACGCGTTGCAAGCCCCTTTGGACCATCCAAAAGTGTCACCAAAGGAAGGCTTTGGGTACAAGAGAACTCCCCAGGGGAGCCTTTACGCAGCCCCACATGCAAATGGACCCTCCGGTTTCGCTGTTTCCGAGCATCCCTAAACATAGCCCTAGCTAACATCGATGACGACTGAAAAATCAAGCCCCAGGAAATGCGTTGCGAGCCCTTTTCGCCCATCCAAAAGGGCCCCCAAAGGAAGGCTTTGGGTACAAGTGAACTCCCCAGGGGAGCCTTTACGCAGCCCCACATGCAAATGGACCCTCCTGGTTCGCTGTTTCCGAGCATCCCTAAACATAGCCCTAGCCGGCATCGATGACGACTGAAAAATCAGGCCCCAGGAAATGCGTTGCGAGCCCCTTAGGACCATCCAAAAGTGGCCCCAAAGGAAGGCTTTGGATACAAGTGAACTCCCCAGGGGAGCCTTTACGCAGCCCCACATGCAACTGGACCCTCCGGGTTCGATTTTTCCGAGCAACCCTAAATATATCACTACCCGGCATGGGAGAAGACTGAAAACCCGGGCCTCAGAAAACGCGTTGCAAGCCCCTTTGGACCATCCAAAAGTGTCACCAAAGGAAGGCTTTGGGTACAAGTGAACTCCCCAGGGGAGCCTTTACGCAGCCCCACATGCAACTGGACCCTCCGGGTTCGCTGTTCCTGAGCAAACCTAAAGGTAGCCCTAGCCGTCATCGGAGATGAGTGAAAAATCAGGCCCCAGGAAATGCGTTCCCAGGCCTTTTCGCCCATCCAAATGTGCCCCCAAAGGAAGACTTTGGGTACAAGAGAACTCCCCAGGGGAGCCTTTACGCAGCCCCACATGCAACTGGACCCTCCGGGTTCGCTGTTTCCGAGCATCCCTAAACATAGCCCTAGCCGGCATCGAAGACGAATGAAAAATCAGGACCCAGGAAATGCGTTGCGAGCCATCCCGGACCATCCAAAAGTGCCCCCAAAGGAAGGCTTTGGGTACAAGTGATCTCCCCAGGGGAGCCTTTACGCAGCCCCACATGCAACTGGACCCTCCGGGTTCGCTGTTCCTGAGCAAACCTAAACGTAGCCCTATCCGTCATCGGAAACGAGTGAAAAATCAGGCCCCCGGAAATGCGTTCCGAGGCCTTTTCGCCCTTCCAAAAGTGCCCCCAAAGGAAGGCTTTGGGTACAAGTGAACTCCCCAGGGGAGCCTTTACGCAGCCCCACATGCAACTGGACCCTCCGGGTTCGATTTTTCCGAGCATCCCTAAACATAGCCCTAGCCGGCATCGAGGACGAATGAAAAATCAGGCCCCAGGAAATGCGTTGCGAGCCCTTGTCGCTCATCCAAAGTGCCCCCAAAGGAAGGCTTTGGGTACAAGTGAACTCCCCAGGGGAGCCTTTATGCAGCCCCACATGCAACTGGACCCTCCGGGTTCGCTGTTTCCGAGCATCCCTAAATATAGCCCTAGCCGGCATAGAAGACGACTGAAAAATCAAGCCCCAGGAAATGCGTTACGAGCCCTTTTCGCCCATCCAAAAGTGCCCCCAAAGGAAGGCTTTGGGTACAAGTGAACTCCCCAGGGGAGCCTTTACACAGCCCCACATGCAACTGGACCCTCCGGGTTCGCTGTTTCCGAGCATCCCTAAACATAGCCCTAGCCGGCATCGATGACGACTGAAAAATCAGGCCCCAGGAAATGCGTTGCGAGCCCCTTAGGACCATCCAAAAGTGCCCCCAAAGGAAGGCTTTGGATACAAGTGAACTCCCCAGGGGAGCCTTTACGCAGCCCCACATGCAACTGGACCCTCCGGGTTCGCTGTTCATGAGCAAACCTAAACGTAGCCCTAGCCGTCATCGGAGACGACTGAAAAATCAGGCCCCAGGAAATGCGTTGCAAGCCCCTTTGGACCATCCAAAAGTGCCCGCAAAGGAAGGCTTTGGGTACAAGTGATCTCCCCAGGGGAGACTTTACACAGCCCCACATGCAACTGGACCCTCCGGGTTCGCTGTTCCTGAGCAAACCTAAAGGTAGCCCTAGCCGTCATCGGAGACGAGTGAAATATCAGGCCCAAGGAAATGCGTTCCCAGGCCTTTTCGCCCATCCAAATGTGCCCCCAAAGGAAGACTTTGGGTACAAGAGAACTCCCCAGGGGAGCCTTAACGCAGCCCCACATGCAACTGGACCCTCCGGGTTCGCTGTTTCCGAGCATCCCTAAACATATCCCTAGCCGGCATCGAAGACGAATGAAAAATCAGGACCCAGGAAATGCGTTGCGAGCCATCCCGGACCATCCAAAAGTGCCCCCAAAGGAAGGCTTTGGGTACAAGTGACCTCCCCAGGGGAGCCTTTACGCAGCCCCACATGCAACTGGACCCTCCGGGTTCGCTGTTTCCGAGCATCCCTAAACGTAGCCCTAGCCGTCATAGGAGACGACTGAAAAATCAGGCCCCAGGAAATGCGTTGCGAGCCCTTTTCGTCGATCCAAAAGTGCCCCCAAAGGAAGGCTTTGGGTACAAGTGAACTCCCCAGGGGAGCCTTTACGCAGCCCCACATGCAACTGGACCCTCCGGGTTCGCTGTTTCCGAGCATCCCTAAACATAGCCCTAGCCGGCATCGAAGACGACTGAAAAATCAGGCCCCAGGAAATGCGTTGCGAGCCCTTTTCGTCCATCCAAAAGTGCCCCCAAAGGAAGGCTTTGGGTACAAGTGAACTCCCCAGGGGAGCCTTTACGCAGCCCCACATGCAACTGGACCCTCCGGGTTCGATTTTTCCGAGCAACCCTAAATATATCACTAGCCGGCATGGGAGAAGACTGAAAACCCGGGCCCCAGAAAACGCGTTGCAAGCCCCTTTGGACCATCCAAAAGTGCCCGCAAAGGAAGGCTTTGGGTACAAGAGAACTCCCCAGGGGAGCCTTTACACAGCCCCACATGCAACTGGACCCTCCGGGTTCGCTGTTTCCGAGCATCCCTAAACATAGCCCTAGACGGCATCGGAGATGAGTGAAAAATCAGGCCCCAGGAAATGCGTTCCCAGGCCTTTTCGCCCATCCAAATGTGCCCCCAAAGGAAGACTTTGTGTACAAGTGAACTCCCCAGGGGAGCCTTTACGCAGCCCCACATGCAACTGGACCCTCCGGGTTCGCTGTTTCCGAGCATCCCTAAACATAGCCCTAGCCGGCATCTGAGACGAGTGAAAAATCAGGCCCCAGGAAATGCGTTGCGAGCCCTTTTCGCTCATCCAAAAGTGCCCCCAAAGGAAGGCTTTGGGTACAAGTGAACTCCCCAGGGGAGCCTTTACGCAGCCCCACATGCAACTGGACCCTCCGGGTTCGCTGTTTCCGAGCATCCCTAAACATAGCCCTAGCCGGCATCGAAGACAAGTGAAAAATCAGGACCCAGGAAATGCGTTGCGAGCCCCTTCGGACCATCCAAAAGTGCCCCCAAAGGAAGGCTTTGGGTACAAGTGATCTCCCCAGGGGAGCCTTTACGCAGCCCCACATGCAACTGGACCCTCCGGGTTTGCTGTTCATGAGCAAACGTAAACGTAGCCCTATCCGTCATCGGAGACGACTGTAAAATCAGGCCCCAGGAAATGCGTTCCGAGCCCTTTTCGCCCATCCAAAAGTGCCCGCAAAGGAAGACTTTGGGTACAAGAGAACTCCCCAGGGGAGCCTTTACGCAGCCCCACATGCAACTGGACCCTCCGGGTTCGCTGTTCCTGAGCAAACCTAAACGTAGCCCTTGCCCTCATCGGAGAAGACTGAAAAATCAGGCCCCAGGAAATGCGTTGCGAGCCCCTTCGGACCATCCAAAAGTGCCCCCAAAGGAAGGCTTTGGGTACAAGTGAACTCCCCAGGGGAGCCTTTACGCAGCCCCACATGCAACTGGACCCTCCGGGTTCGATTTTTCTGAGCATCCCTAAACATAGCCCTAGCCGGCATCGAGGACGAATGAAAAATCAGGCCCCAGGAAATGCGTTGCGAGCCCTTGTCGCTCATCCAAAAGTGCCCCCAAAGGAAGGCTTTGGGTACAAGTGAACTCCCCAGGGGAGCCTTTACGCAGCCCCACATGCAACTGGACCCTCCGGGTTCGCTGTTTCCGAGCATCCCTAAACATAGCCCTAGCCGGCATCGAAGACAAGTGAAAAATCAGGACCCAGGAAATGCGTTGCGAGCCCTTTTCGTCGATTCAAAAGTGCCCCCAAAGGAAGGCTTTGGGTACAAGTGAACTCCCCAGGGGAGCCTTTACGCAGCCCCACATGCAACTGGACCCTCCGGGTTCGATTTTTCCGAGCAACCCTAAATATATCACTAGCCGGCATGGGAGAAGACTGAAAACCCGGGCCCCAGAAAACGCGTTGCAAGCCCCTTTGGACCATCCAAAAGTGTCACCAAAGGAAGGCTTTGGGTACAAGAGAACTCCCCAGGGGAGCCTTTACGCAGCCCCCACATGCAAATGGACCCTCCGGGTTCGCTGTTTCCGAGCATCCCTAAACATAGCCCTAGCTAACATCGATGACGACTGAAAAATCAAGCCCCAGGAAATGCGTTGCGAGCCCTTTTCGCCCATCCAAAAGGGCCCCCAAAGGAAGGCTTTGGGTACAAGTGAACTCCCCAGGGGAGCCTTTACGCAGCCCCACATGCAAATGGACCCTCCTGGTTCGCTGTTTCCGAGCATCCCTAAACATAGCCCTAGCCGGCATCGATGACGACTGAAAAATCAGGCCCCAGGAAATGCGTTGCGAGCCCCTTAGGACCATCCAAAAGTGGCCCCAAAGGAAGGCTTTGGATACAAGTGAACTCCCCAGGGGAGCCTTTACGCAGCCCCACATGCAACTGGACCCTCCGGGTTCGATTTTTCCGAGCAACCCTAAATATATCACTACCCGGCATGGGAGAAGACTGAAAACCCGGGCCTCAGAAAACGCGTTGCAAGCCCCTTTGGACCATCCAAAAGTGTCACCAAAGGAAGGCTTTGGGTACAAGTGAACTCCCCAGGGGAGCCTTTACGCAGCCCCACATGCAACTGGACCCTCCGGGTTCGCTGTTCCTGAGCAAACCTAAAGGTAGCCCTAGCCGTCATCGGAGACGAGTAAAAAATCAGGCCCAAGGAAATGCGTTCCCAGGCCTTTTCGCCCATCCAAATGTGCCCCCAAAGGAAGACTTTGGGTACAAGAGAACTCCCCAGGGGAGCCTTTACGCAGCCCCACATGCAACTGGACCCTCCGGGTTCGCTGTTTCCGAGCATCCCTAAACATAGCCCTAGCCGGCATCGAAGACGAATGAAAAATCAGGACCCAGGAAATGCGTTGCGAGCCATCCCGGACCATCCAAAAGTGCCCCCAAAGGAAGGCTTTGGGTACAAGTGAACTCCCCAGGGGAGCCTTTACGCAGCCCCACATGCAACTGGACCCTCCGGGTTCGATTTTTCCGAGCATCCCTAAACATAGCCCTAGCCGGCATCGAGGACGAATGAAAAATCAGGCCCCAGGAAATGCGTTGCGAGCCCTTGTCGCTCATCCAAAGTGCCCCCAAAGGAAGGCTTTGGGTACAAGTGAACTCCCCAGGGGAGCCTTTACGCAGCCCCACATGCAACTGGACCCTCCGGGTTCGCTGTTTCCGAGCATCCCTAAACATAGCCCTAGCCGGCATCGAAGACGACTGAAAAATCAGGCCCCAGGAAATGCGTTGCGAGCCCCTTAGGACCATCCAAAAGTGCCCCCAAAGGAAGGCTTTGGGTACAAGTGAACTCCCCAGGGGAGCCTTTACGCAGCCCCACATGCAACTGGACCCTCCGGGTTCGATTTTTCCGAGGAACCCTAAATATATCACTAGCCGGCATGGGAGAAGACTGAAAACCCGGGACCCAGAAAACGCGTTGCAAGCCCCTTTGGACCATCCAAAAGTGTCAGCAAAGGAAGGCTTTGGGTACAAGTGATCTCCCCAGGGGAGCCTTTACACAGCCCCACATGCAACTGGACCCTCCGGGTTCGCTGTTTCCGAGCATCCCTAAACATAGCCCTAGACGGCATCGGAGATGAGTGAAAAATCAGGCCCCAGGAAATGCGTTCCCAGGCCTTTTCGCCCATCCAAATGTGCCCCCAAAGGAAGACTTTGTGTACAAGTGAACTCCCCAGGGGAGCCTTTACGCAGCCCCACATGCAACTGGACCCTCCGGGTTCGCTGTTTCCGAGCATCCCTAAACATAGCCCTAGCCGGCATCTGAGACGAGTGAAAAATCAGGCCCCAGGAAATGCGTTGCGAGCCCTTTTCGCTCATCCAAAAGTGCCCCCAAAGGAAGGCTTTGGGTACAAGTGAACTCCCCAGGGGAGCCTTTACGCAGCCCCACATGCAACTGGACCCTCCGGGTTCGCTGTTTCCGAGCATCCCTAAACATAGCCCTAGCCGGCATCGAAGACAAGTGAAAAATCAGGACCCAGGAAATGCGTTGCGAGCCCCTTCGGACCATCCAAAAGTGCCCCCAAAGGAAGGCTTTGGGTACAAGTGATCTCCCCAGGGGAGCCTTTACGCAGCCCCACATGCAACTGGACCCTCCGGGTTCGCTGTTCCTGAGCAAACCTAAACGTAGCCCTTGCCCTCATCGGAGAAGACTGAAAAATCAGGCCCCAGGAAATGCGTTGCGAGCCCCTCCGGACCATCCAAAAGTGCCCCCAAAGGAAGGCTTTGGGTACAAGTGAACTCCCCAGGGGAGCCTTTACGCAGCCCCACATGCAACTGGACCCTCCGGGTTCGATTTTTCTGAGCATCCCTAAACATAGCCCTAGCCGGCATCGAGGACGAATGAAAAATCAGGCCCCAGGAAATGCGTTGCGAGCCCTTGTCGCTCATCCAAAAGTGCCCCCAAAGGAAGGCTTTGGGTACAAGTGAACTCCCCAGGGGAGCCTTTACGCAGCCCCACATGCAACTGGACCCTCCGGGTTCGCTGTTTCCGAGCATCCCTAAACATAGCCCTAGCCGGCATCGAAGACAAGTGAAAAATCAGGACCCAGGAAATGCGTTGCGAGCCCTTTTCGTCGATTCAAAAGTGCCCCCAAAGGAAGGCTTTGGGTACAAGTGAACTCCCCAGGGGAGCCTTTACGCAGCCCCACATGCAACTGGACCCTCCGGGTTCGATTTTTCCGAGCAACCCTAAATATATCACTAGCCGGCATGGGAGAAGACTGAAAACCCGGGCCCCAGAAAACGCGTTGCAAGCCCCTTTGGACCATCCAAAAGTGTCACCAAAGGAAGGCTTTGGGTACAAGAGAACTCCCCAGGGGAGCCTTTACGCAGCCCCACATGCAAATGGACCCTCCGGGTTCGCTGTTTCCGAGCATCCCTAAACATAGCCCTAGCTAACATCGATGACGACTGAAAAATCAAGCCCCAGGAAATGCGTTGCGAGCCCTTTTCGCCCATCCAAAAGGGCCCCCAAAGGAAGGCTTTGGGTACAAGTGAACTCCCCAGGGGAGCCTTTACGCAGCCCCACATGCAAATGGACCCTCCTGGTTCGCTGTTTCCGAGCATCCCTAAACATAGCCCTAGCCGGCATCGATGACGACTGAAAAATCAGGCCCCAGGAAATGCGTTGCGAGCCCCTTAGGACCATCCAAAAGTGGCCCCAAAGGAAGGCTTTGGATACAAGTGAACTCCCCAGGGGAGCCTTTACGCAGCCCCACATGCAACTGGACCCTCCGGGTTCGATTTTTCCGAGCAACCCTAAATATATCACTACCCGGCATGGGAGAAGACTGAAAACCCGGGCCTCAGAAAACGCGTTGCAAGCCCCTTTGGACCATCCAAAAGTGTCACCAAAGGAAGGCTTTGGGTACAAGTGAACTCCCCAGGGGAGCCTTTACGCAGCCCCACATGCAACTGGACCCTCCGGGTTCGCTGTTCCTGAGCAAACCTAAAGGTAGCCCTAGCCGTCATCGGAGACGAGTGAAAAATCAGGCCCCAGGAAATGCGTTCCGAGGCCTTTTCGCCCATCCAAATGTGCCCCCAAAGGAAGACTTTGGGTACAAGAGAACTCCCCAGGGGAGCCTTTACGCAGCCCCACATGCAACTGGACCCTCCGGGTTCGCTGTTTCCGAGCATCCCTAAACATAGCCCTAGCCGGCATCGAAGACGAATGAAAAATCAGGACCCAGGAAATGCGTTGCGAGCCATCCCGGACCATCCAAAAGTGCCCCCAAAGGAAGGCTTTGGGTACAAGTGATCTCCCCAGGGGAGCCTTTACGCAGCCCCACATGCAACTGGACCCTCCGGGTTCGCTGTTCCTGAGCAAACCTAAACGTAGCCCTATCCGTCATCGGAAACGAGTGAAAAATCAGGCCCCCGGAAATGCGTTCCGAGGCCTTTTCGCCCTTCCAAAAGTGCCCCCAAAGGAAGGCTTTGGGTACAAGTGAACTCCCCAGGGGAGCCTTTACGCAGCCCCACATGCAACTGGACCCTCCGGGTTCGATTTTTCCGAGCATCCCTAAACATAGCCCTAGCCGGCATCGAGGACGAATGAAAAATCAGGCCCCAGGAAATGCGTTGCGAGCCCTTGTCGCTCATCCAAAGTGCCCCCAAAGGAAGGCTTTGGGTACAAGTGAACTCCCCAGGGGAGCCTTTATGCAGCCCCACATGCAACTGGACCCTCCGGGTTCGCTGTTTCCGAGCATCCCTAAATATAGCCCTAGCCGGCATAGAAGACGACTGAAAAATCAAGCCCCAGGAAATGCGTTACGAGCCCTTTTCGCCCATCCAAAAGTGCCCCCAAAGGAAGGCTTTGGGTACAAGTGAACTCCCCAGGGGAGCCTTTACACAGCCCCACATGCAACTGGACCCTCCGGGTTCGCTGTTTCCGAGCATCCCTAAACATAGCCCTAGCCGGCATCGATGACGACTGAAAAATCAGGCCCCAGGAAATGCGTTGCGAGCCCCTTAGGACCATCCAAAAGTGCCCCCAAAGGAAGGCTTTGGATACAAGTGAACTCCCCAGGGGAGCCTTTACGCAGCCCCACATGCAACTGGACCCTCCGGGTTCGCTGTTCATGAGCAAACCTAAACGTAGCCCTAGCCGTCATCGGAGACGACTGAAAAATCAGGCCCCAGGAAATGCGTTGCAAGCCCCTTTGGACCATCCAAAAGTGCCCGCAAAGGAAGGCTTTGGGTACAAGTGATCTCCCCAGGGGAGACTTTACACAGCCCCACATGCAACTGGACCCTCCGGGTTCGCTGTTCCTGAGCAAACCTAAAGGTAGCCCTAGCCGTCATCGGAGACGAGTGAAATATCAGGCCCAAGGAAATGCGTTCCCAGGCCTTTTCGCCCATCCAAATGTGCCCCCAAAGGAAGACTTTGGGTACAAGAGAACTCCCCAGGGGAGCCTTAACGCAGCCCCACATGCAACTGGACCCTCCGGGTTCGCTGTTTCCGAGCATCCCTAAACATATCCCTAGCCGGCATCGAAGACGAATGAAAAATCAGGACCCAGGAAATGCGTTGCGAGCCATCCCGGACCATCCAAAAGTGCCCCCAAAGGAAGGCTTTGGGTACAAGTGACCTCCCCAGGGGAGCCTTTACGCAGCCCCACATGCAACTGGACCCTCCGGGTTCGCTGTTTCCGAGCATCCCTAAACGTAGCCCTAGCCGTCATAGGAGACGACTGAAAAATCAGGCCCCAGGAAATGCGTTGCGAGCCCTTTTCGTCGATCCAAAAGTGCCCCCAAAGGAAGGCTTTGGGTACAAGTGAACTCCCCAGGGGAGCCTTTACGCAGCCCCACATGCAACTGGACCCTCCGGGTTCGCTGTTTCCGAGCATCCCTAAACATAGCCCTAGCCGGCATCGAAGACGACTGAAAAATCAGGCCCCAGGAAATGCGTTGCGAGCCCTTTTCGTCCATCCAAAAGTGCCCCCAAAGGAAGGCTTTGGGTACAAGTGAACTCCCCAGGGGAGCCTTTACGCAGCCCCACATGCAACTGGACCCTCCGGGTTCGATTTTTCCGAGCAACCCTAAATATATCACTAGCCGGCATGGGAGAAGACTGAAAACCCGGGCCCCAGAAAACGCGTTGCAAGCCCCTTTGGACCATCCAAAAGTGCCCGCAAAGGAAGGCTTTGGGTACAAGAGAACTCCCCAGGGGAGCCTTTACACAGCCCCACATGCAACTGGACCCTCCGGGTTCGCTGTTTCCGAGCATCCCTAAACATAGCCCTAGACGGCATCGGAGATGAGTGAAAAATCAGGCCCCAGGAAATGCGTTCCCAGGCCTTTTCGCCCATCCAAATGTGCCCCCAAAGGAAGACTTTGTGTACAAGTGAACTCCCCAGGGGAGCCTTTACGCAGCCCCACATGCAACTGGACCCTCCGGGTTCGCTGTTTCCGAGCATCCCTAAACATAGCCCTAGCCGGCATCTGAGACGAGTGAAAAATCAGGCCCCAGGAAATGCGTTGCGAGCCCTTTTCGCTCATCCAAAAGTGCCCCCAAAGGAAGGCTTTGGGTACAAGTGAACTCCCCAGGGGAGCCTTTACGCAGCCCCACATGCAACTGGACCCTCCGGGTTCGCTGTTTCCGAGCATCCCTAAACATAGCCCTAGCCGGCATCGAAGACAAGTGAAAAATCAGGACCCAGGAAATGCGTTGCGAGCCCCTTCGGACCATCCAAAAGTGCCCCCAAAGGAAGGCTTTGGGTACAAGTGATCTCCCCAGGGGAGCCTTTACGCAGCCCCACATGCAACTGGACCCTCCGGGTTTGCTGTTCATGAGCAAACGTAAACGTAGCCCTATCCGTCATCGGAGACGACTGTAAAATCAGGCCCCAGGAAATGCGTTCCGAGCCCTTTTCGCCCATCCAAAAGTGCCCGCAAAGGAAGACTTTGGGTACAAGAGAACTCCCCAGGGGAGCCTTTACGCAGCCCCACATGCAACTGGACCCTCCGGGTTCGCTGTTCCTGAGCAAACCTAAACGTAGCCCTTGCCCTCATCGGAGAAGACTGAAAAATCAGGCCCCAGGAAATGCGTTGCGAGCCCCTTCGGACCATCCAAAAGTGCCCCCAAAGGAAGGCTTTGGGTACAAGTGAACTCCCCAGGGGAGCCTTTACGCAGCCCCACATGCAACTGGACCCTCCGGGTTCGATTTTTCTGAGCATCCCTAAACATAGCCCTAGCCGGCATCGAGGACGAATGAAAAATCAGGCCCCAGGAAATGCGTTGCGAGCCCTTGTCGCTCATCCAAAAGTGCCCCCAAAGGAAGGCTTTGGGTACAAGTGAACTCCCCAGGGGAGCCTTTACGCAGCCCCACATGCAACTGGACCCTCCGGGTTCGCTGTTTCCGAGCATCCCTAAACATAGCCCTAGCCGGCATCGAAGACAAGTGAAAAATCAGGACCCAGGAAATGCGTTGCGAGCCCTTTTCGTCGATTCAAAAGTGCCCCCAAAGGAAGGCTTTGGGTACAAGTGAACTCCCCAGGGGAGCCTTTACGCAGCCCCACATGCAACTGGACCCTCCGGGTTCGATTTTTCCGAGCAACCCTAAATATATCACTAGCCGGCATGGGAGAAGACTGAAAACCCGGGCCCCAGAAAACGCGTTGCAAGCCCCTTTGGACCATCCAAAAGTGTCACCAAAGGAAGGCTTTGGGTACAAGAGAACTCCCCAGGGGAGCCTTTACGCAGCCCCACATGCAAATGGACCCTCCGGGTTCGCTGTTTCCGAGCATCCCTAAACATAGCCCTAGCTAACATCGATGACGACTGAAAAATCAAGCCCCAGGAAATGCGTTGCGAGCCCTTTTCGCCCATCCAAAAGTGCCCCCAAAGGAAGGCTTTGGGTACAAGTGAACTCCCCAGGGGAGCCTTTACGCAGCCCCACATGCAAATGGACCCTCCTGGTTCGCTGTTTCCGAGCATCCCTAAACATAGCCCTAGCCGGCATCGATGACGACTGAAAAATCAGGCCCCAGGAAATGCGTTGCGAGCCCCTTAGGACCATCCAAAAGTGGCCCCAAAGGAAGGCTTTGGATACAAGTGAACTCCCCAGGGGAGCCTTTACGCAGCCCCACATGCAACTGGACCCTCCGGGTTCGATTTTTCCGAGCAACCCTAAATATATCACTACCCGGCATGGGAGAAGACTGAAAACCCGGGCCTCAGAAAACGCGTTGCAAGCCCCTTTGGACCATCCAAAAGTGTCACCAAAGGAAGGCTTTGGGTACAAGTGAACTCCCCAGGGGAGCCTTTACGCAGCCCCACATGCAACTGGACCCTCCGGGTTCGCTGTTCCTGAGCAAACCTAAAGGTAGCCCTAGCCGTCATCGGAGACGAGTGAAAAATCAGGCCCAAGGAAATGCGTTCCCAGGCCTTTTCGCCCATCCAAATGTGCCCCCAAAGGAAGACTTTGGGTACAAGAGAACTCCCCAGGGGAGCCTTTACGCAGCCCCACATGCAACTGGACCCTCCGGGTTCGCTGTTTCCGAGCATCCCTAAACATAGCCCTAGCCGGCATCGAAGACGAATGAAAAATCAGGACCCAGGAAATGCGTTGCGAGCCATCCCGGACCATCCAAAAGTGCCCCCAAAGGAAGGCTTTGGGTACAAGTGATCTCCCCAGGGGAGCCTTTACGCAGCCCCACATGCAACTGGACCCTCCGGGTTCGCTGTTCCTGAGCAAACCTAAACGTAGCCCTATCCGTCATCGGAAACGAGTGAAAAATCAGGCCCCCGGAAATGCGTTCCGAGGCCTTTTCGCCCTTCCAAAAGTGCCCCCAAAGGAAGGCTTTGGGTACAAGTGAACTCCCCAGGGGAGCCTTTACGCAGCCCCACATGCAACTGGACCCTCCGGGTTCGATTTTTCCGAGCATCCCTAAACATAGCCCTAGCCGGCATAGAGGACGAATGAAAAATCAGGCCCAAGGAAATGCGTTGCGAGCCCTTGTCGCTCATCCAAAGTGCCCCCAAAGGAAGGCTTTGGGTACAAGTGAACTCCCCAGGGGAGCCTTTACGCAGCCCCACATGCAACTGGACCCTTTGGGTTCGCTGTTTCCGAGCATCCCTAAACATAGCCCTAGCCGGCATCGATGACAACTGAAAAATCAGGCCACAGGAAATGCGTTGCGAGCCCCTTTGGACCATCCAAAAGTGCCCCCAAAGGAAGGCTTTGGGTACAAGTGAACTCCCCAGGGGAGCCTTTACGCAGCCCCACATGCAACTGGACCCTCCGGGTTCGATTTTTCCGAGCAACCCTAAGTATATCACTAGCCGGCATGGGAGAAGACTGAAAACCCGGGCCCAAGAAAACGCGTTGCAAGCCCCTTCTGACCATCTAAAAGTGTCACCAAAGGAAGGCTTTGGGTACAAGTGAACTCCCCAGGGGAGCCTTTACGCAGCCCCACATGCAACTGGACCCTCCGGGTTCGCTGTTCCTGAGCAAACCTAAACGTAGCCCTTGCCGTCATCGGAGACGACTGAAAAATCAGGCCCCAGGAAATGCGTTGCGAGCCCTTTTCGCTCATCCAAAAGTGCCCGCAAAGGAAGGCTTTGGGTACAAGTGAACTCCCCAGGGGAGTCTTTATGCAGCCCCACATGCAACTGGACCCTCCGGGTTCGCTGTTTCCGAGCATCCCTAAACATAGCCCTAGCCGGCATCTGAGACGAGTGAAAAATCAGGACCCAGGAAATGCGTTGCGAGCTCCTTAGGACCATCCAAAAGTGCCCCCAAAGGAAGGCTTTGGGTACAAGTGAACTCCCCAGGGGAGCCTTTATGCAGCCCCACATGCAACTGGACCCTCCGGGTTCGCTGTTTCCGAGCATCCCTAAATATAGCCCTAGCCGGCATAGAAGACGACTGAAAAATCAAGCCCCAGGAAATGCGTTACGAGCCCTTTTCGCCCATCCAAAAGTGCCCCCAAAGGAAGGCTTTGGGTACAAGTGAACTCCCCAGGGGAGCCTTTACACAGCCCCACATGCAACTGGACCCTCCGGGTTCGCTGTTTCCGAGCATCCCTAAACATAGCCCTAGCCGGCATCGATGACGACTGAAAAATCAGGCCCCAGGAAATGCGTTGCGAGCCCCTTTGGACCATCCAAAAGTGCCTCCAAAGGAAGGCTTTGGATACAAGTGAACTCCCCAGGGGAGCCTTTACGCAGCCCCACATGCAACTGGACCCTCCGGGTTCGCTGTTCCTGAGCAAACCTAAACGTAGCCCTAGCCGTCATCGGAGACGACTGAAAAATCAGGCCCAAGGAAATGCGTTCCCAGGCCTTTTCGCCCATCCAAATGTGCCCCCAAAGGAAGACTTTGGGTACAAGAGAACTCCCCAGGGGAGCCTTAACGCAGCCCCACATGCAACTGGACCCTCCGGGTTCGCTGTTTCTGAGCATCCCTAAACATAGCCCTAGCCGGCATCGAAGACGAATGAAAAATCAGGACCCAGGAAATGCGTTGCGAGCCATCCCGGACCATCCAAAAGTGCCCCCAAAGGAAGGCTTTGGGTACAAGTGATCTCCCCAGGGGAGCCTTTACGCAGCCCCACATGCAACTGGACCCTCCGGGTTCGTTGTTCCTGAGCAAACCTAAACGTAGCCCTATCCGTCATCGGAAACGAGTGAAAAATCAGGCCCCCGGAAATGCTTTCCGAGGCCTTTTCGCCCATCCAAAAGTGCCCCAAAAGGAAGGCTTTGGGTACAAGTGAACTCCCCAGGGGAGCCTTTATGCAGCCCCACATGCAACTGGACCCTCCGGGTTCGCTGTTTCCGAGCATCCCTAAATATAGCCCTAGCCGGCATAGAAGACGACTGAAAAATCAAGCCCCAGGAAATGCGTTTAGAGCCCTTTTCGCCCATCCAAAAGTGCCCCCAAAGGAAGGCTTTGGGTACAAGTGAACTCCCCAGGGGAGCCTTTACGCAGCCCAACATGCAAATGGACCCTCCGGGTTCGCTGTTTCCGAGCATCCCTAAACTTAGCCCTAGCCAACATCGATGACGACTGAAAAATTAGGCCCCAGGAAATGCGTTGCGAGCCCTTTTCGCCCATCAAAAAGTGCCCCCAAAGGAAGGCTTTGGGTACAAGTGAACTCCCCAGGGGAGCCTTTACGCAGCCCCACATGCAACTGGACTCTCCTGGTTCGCTGTTTCCGAGCATCCCTAAACATAGCCCTTGCCGGCATCGATGACGACTGAAAAATCAGGCCCCAGGAAATGCGTTGCGAGCCCCTTAGGACCATCCAAAAGTGCCCCCAAAGGAAGGCTTTGGATACAAGTGAACTCCCCAGGGCAGCCTTTACGCAGCCCCACATGCAACTGGACCCTCCGGGTTCGATTTTTCCGAGCAACCCTAAATATATCACTAGCTGGCATGGGAGAAGACTGAAAACCCGGGCCCCAGAAAACGCGTTGCAAGCCCCTTTGGACCATCCAAAAGTGTCACCAAAGGAAGGCTTTGGGTACAAGTGAACTCCCCAGGGGAGCCTTTACGCAGCCCCACATGAAACTGGACCCTCCGGGTTCGCTGTTCCTGAGCAAACCTAAAGGTAGCCCTAGCCGTCATCGGAGACGAGTGAAAAATCAGGCCCCAGGAAATGCGTTCCCAGGCCTTTTCGCCCATCCAAATGTGCCCCCAAAGGAAGACTTTGGGTACAAGAGAACTCCCCAGGGGAGCCTTTACGCAGCCCCACATGCAACTGGACCCTCCGGGTTCGCTGTTTCCGAGCATCCCTAAACATAGCCCTAGCCGGCATCGAAGACGACTGAAAAATCAGGCCCCAGGAAATGCGTTGCGAGCCCTTTTCGTCGATCCAAAAGTGCCCCCAAAGGAAGGCTTTGGGTACAAGTGAACTCCCCAGGGGAGCCTTTACGCAGCCCCACATGCAACTGGACCCTCCGGGTTCGATTTTTCCGAGCAACCCTAAATATATCACTAGCCGGCATGGGAGAAGACTGAAAACCCGGGCCCCAGAAAACGCGTTGCAAGCCCCTTTGGACCATCCAAAAGTGTCAGCAAAGGAAGGCTTTGGGTACAAGTGATCTCCCCAGGGGAGCCTTTACACAGCCCCACATGCAACTGGACCCTCCGGGTTCGCTGTTTCCGAGCATCCCTAAACATAGCCCTAGACGGCATCGGAGATGAGTGAAAAATCAGGCCCCAGGAAATGCGTTCCCAGGCCTTTTCGCCCATCCAAATGTGCCCCCAAAGGAAGACTTTGTGTACAAGTGAACTCCCCAGGGGAGCCTTTACGCAGCCCCACATGCAACTGGACCCTCCGGGTTCGCTGTTCCTGAGCAAACCTAAACGTAGCCCTATCCGTCATCGGAGACGACTGTAAAATCAGGCCCCAGGAAATGCGTTGCGAGCCCTTTTCGCCCATCCAAAAGTGCCCGCAAAGGAAGACTTTGGGTACAAGAGAACTCCCCAGGGGAGCCTTTACGCAGCCCCACATGCAACTGGACCCTCCGGGTTCGCTGTTCCTGAGCAAACCTAAACGTAGCATTTGCCGTCATCGGAGAAGACTGAAAAATCAGGCCCCAGGAAATGCGTTGCGAGCCCCTTCGGACCATCCAAAAGTGCCCCCAAAGGAAGCCTTTGGGTACAAGTGAACTCCCCAGGGGAGCCTTTACGCAGCCCCACATGCAACTGGACCCTCCGGGTTCGATTTTTCCGAGCATCCCTAAACATAGCCCTAGCCGGCATCGAGGACGAATGAAAAATCAGGCCCCAGGAAATGCGTTGCGAGCCCTTGTCGCTCATCCAAAAGTGCCCCCAAAGGAAGGCTTTGGGTACAAGAGAACTCCCCAGGGGAGCCTTTACGCAGCCCCACATGCAACTGGACCCTCCGGGTTCGATTTTTCCGAGCAAACCTAAATATATCACTAGCCGGCATGGGAGAAGACTGAAAACCCGGGCTCCAGAAAACGCGTTGCAAGCCCCTTTGGACCATCCAAAAGTATCACCAAAGGAAGGCTATGGGTACAAGAGAACTCCCCAGGGGAGCCTTTACGCAGCCCCACATGCAACTGGACCCTCCGGGTTCGCTGTTTCCGAGCATCCCTAAATATAGCCCTAGCCGGCATCGAAGACGAATGAAAAATCAAGCCCCAGGAAATGCGTTGCGAGCCCTTTTTGCCCATCCAAAAGTGCCCGCAAAGGAAGGCTTTGGGTACAATTGATCTCCCAAGGGGAGCCTTTACGCAGCCCCACATGCAACTGGACCCTCCGGGTTCGCTGTTCCTGAGCAAACCTAAACGTAGCCCTTGCCGTCATCGGAGACGACTGAAAAATCAGGCCCCAGGAAATGCGTTGCAAGCCCCTTTGGACCATCCAAAAGTGTCACCAAAGGAAGGCTTTGGGTACAAGTGAACTCCCCAGGGGAGCCTTTACGCAGCCCCACATGCAACTGGACCCTCCGGGTTCGATTTTTCCGAGCAACCCTAAATATATCACTAACCGGCATGGGAGGAGACTGAAAACCCGGGCCCCAGAAAACGCGTTGCAAGCCCCTTTGGACCATCCAAAAGTGTCACCAAAGGAAGGCTTTGGGTACAAGAGAACTCCCCAGGGGAGCCTTTACGCAGCCCCACATGCAAATGGACCCTTCGGGTTCGCTGTTCCTGAGCAAACCTATACATAGCCCTTGCCGTCATCGGAGATGACTGAAAAATCAGGCCCCAGGAAATGCGTTGCGAGCCCCTTCAGACCATCCAAAAGTGCCCCCAAAGGAAGGCTTTGGGTACAAGTGAACTCCCCAGGGGAGCCTTTACGCAGCCCCACATGCAACTGGACCCTTCGGGTTCGCTGTTTCCGAGCATCCCTAAACATAGCCCTAGCCGGCATCGATGACGACTGAAAAATCAGGCCACAGGAAATGCGTTGCGAGCCCCTTTGGACCATCCAAAAGTGTCACCAAAGGAAGGCTTTGGGTACAAGTGAACTCCGCAGGGGAGCCTTTACGCAGCCCCACATGCAACTGGACCCTCCGGGTTCGATTTTTCCGAGCAACCCTAAATATATCACTAGCCTGCATGGGAGAAGACTGAAAACCCGGGCCGCAGAAAACGCGTTGCAAGCCCCTTCTGACCATCTAAAAGTGTCACCAAAGGAAGGCTTTGGGTACAAGTGAACTCCCCAGGGGAGCCTTTACGCAGCCCCACATGCAACTGGACCCTCCGGGTTCGCTGTTCATGAGCAAACCTAAACGTAGCCCTTGCCGTCATCGGAGACGACTGAAAAATCAGGCCCCAGGAAATGCGTTGCAAACCCCTTTGGACCATCCAAAAGTGCCCCCAAAGGAAGGCTTTGGGTACAAGTGATCTCCCCAGGGGAGCCTTTACGCAGCCCCACATGCAACTGGACCCTCCGGGTTCGCTGTTCCTGAGCAAACCTAAACGTAGCCCTATCCGTCATCGGAAACGAGTGAAAAATCAGGCCCCCGGAAATGCGTTCCGAGGCCTTTTCGCCCATCCAAAAGTGCCCCAAAAGGAAGGCTTTGGGTACAAGTGAACTCCCCAGGGGAGCCTTTACGCAGCCCCACATGCAAATGGACCCTCCGGGTTCGCTGTTTCCGAGCATCCCTAAACATAGCCCTAGCCAACATCGATGACGACTGAAAATTCAGGCCCCAGGAAATGCGTTGCGAGCCCTTTTCGCCCATCAAAAAGTGCCCCCAAAGGAAGGCTTTGGGTACAAGTGAACTCCCCAGGGGAGCCTTTACGCAGCCCCACATGCAACTGGACCCTCCGGGTTCGCTGTTCATGAGCAAACCTAAACGTAGCCCTAGCCGTCATCGGAGACGACTGAAAAATCAGGCCCCAGGAAATGCGTTGCAAGCCCCTTTGGACCATCCTAAAGTGTTCGCAAAGGAAGGCTTTGGGTACAAGTGATCTCCCCAGGGGAGACTTTACACAGCCCCACATGCAACTGGACCCTCCGGGTTCGCTGTTCCTGAGCAAACCTGAAGGTAGCCCTAGCCGTCATCGGAGACGAGTGAAAAATCAGGCCCCAGGAAATGCGTTCCCAGGCCTTTTCGCCCATTCAAATGTGCCCCCAAAGGAAGACTTTGGGTACAAGAGAACTCCCCAGGGGAGCCTTAACGCAGCCCCACATGCAACTGGACCCTCCGGGTTCGCTGTTTCCGAGCATCCCTAAACATAGCCCTAGCCGGCACCGAAGACGAATGAAAAATCAGGACCCAGGAAATGCGTTGCGAGCCATCCCGGACCATCCAAAAGTGCCCCCAAAGGAAGGCTTTGGGTACAAGTGATCTCCCCAGGGGAGCCTTTACGCAGCCCCACATGCAACTGGACCCTCCGGGTTCGCTGTTCCTGAGCAAACCTAAACGTAGCCCTATCCGTCATCGGAAACGAGTGAAAAATCAGGCCCCCGGAAATGCGTTCCGAGGCCTTTTCGCCCATCCAAAAGTGCCCCAAAAGGAAGGCTTTGGGTACAAGTGAACTCCCCAGGGGAGCCTTTATGCAGCCCCACATGCAACTGGACCCTCCGGGTTCGCTGTTTCCGAGCATCCCTAAACATAGCCCTAGCCGGCATAGAAGACGACTGAAAAATCAAGCCCCAGGAAATGCGTTGCGAGCCCTTTTCGCCCATCCAAAAGTGCCCCCAAAGGAAGGCTTTGGGTACAAGTGAACTCCCCAGGGGAGCCTTTACGCAGCCCCACATGCAACTGGACCCTCCTGGTTCGCTGTTTCCGAGCATCCCTAAACATAGCCCTAGACGGCATCGAAGACGAATGAAAAATCAGGCCCCAGGAAATGCGTTGCGAGCCCTTTTCGCTCATCCAAAAGTGCCCCCAAAGGAAGGCTTTGGGTACAAGTGAACTCCCCAGGGGAGCCTTTACGCAGCCCCACATGCAACTGGACCCTCCGGGTTCGCTGTTTCTGAGCATCCCTAAACATAGCCCTAGCCGGAATCGAAGACAAGTGAAAAATCAGGACCCAGGAAACGCGTTGCGAGCCCCTTCGGACCATCCAAAAGTGCCCCCAAAGGAGGGCTTTGGGTACAAGTGAACTCCCCAGGGGAGCCTTTACGCAGCCCCACATGCAACTGGACCCTCCGGGTTGGCTGTTTCCGAGCATCCCTAAATATAGCCCTAGCCGTCATCGGAGACGACTGAAAAATCAAGCCCCAGGAAATGCGTTGCGAGCCCTTTTCGCCCATCCAAAAGTGCCCCCAAAGGAAGGCTTTGGGTACAAGTGAACTCCCCAGGGGAGCCTTTACGCAGCCCCACATGCAACTGGACCCTCCGGGTTCGCTGTTTCCGAGCATCCCTAGACATAGCCCTAGCCGACATCGATGACGACTGAAAAATCAGGCCCCAGGAAATGCGTTGCGAGCCCCTTAGGACCATCCAAAAGTGCCCCCAAAGGAAGGCTTTGGGTACAAGTGAACTCCCCAGGGGAGCCTTTACGCAGCCCCACATGCAACTGGACCCTCCGGGTTCGATTTTTCCGAGCAACCCTAAATATATCACTAGCCGGCATGGGAGATGAGTGAAAAATCAGGCCCCAGGAAATGCGTTCCCAGGCCTTTTCGCCCATCCAGAAGTGCCCCCAAAGGAAGGCTTTGGGTACAAGTGATCTCCCCAGGGGAGCCTTTACGCAGCCCCACATGCAACTGGACCCTCCGGGTTCGCTGTTCCTGAGCAAACGTAAACGTAGCTTTATCCGTCATCGGAGACGACTGTAAAATCAAGACCCAGGAAATGCGTTCCGAGCCCTTTTCGCCCATCCAAAAGTGCCCGCAAAGGAAGACTTTGGGTACAAGAGAACTCCCCAGGGGAGCCTTTACGCAGCCCCACATGCAACTGGACCCTCCGGGTTCGCTGTTTCCGAGCAAACCTAAACGTAGCCTTTGTCGTCATCGGAGAAGACTGAAAAATCAGACCCAGGAAATGCGTTGCGAGCCCTTTTCGCTCATCCAAAAGTGCCCGCAAAGGAAGGCTTTGGGTACAAGTGAACTCCCCAGGGTAGTCTTATGCAGCCCCACATGCAACTGGACCCTCCGGGTTCGCTGTTTCCGAGCATCCCTAAACATAGCCCTAGCCGGCATCGAAGACAAGTGAAAAATCAGGCCCCAGGAAATGCGTTGCGAGCCCCTTTAGACCATCCAAAAGTGCCCCCAAAGGAAGGCTTTGGGTACAAGTGAACTCCCCAGGGGAGCCTTTACGCAGCCCCACATGCAACTGGACCCTCCGGGTTGGCTGTTTCCGAGCATCCCTAAACATAGCCCTAGCCGGCATCGAAGACAAGTGAAAAATCAGGACCCAGGAAATGCGTTGCGAGCCCCTTTGGACCATCCAAAAGTGCCCCCAAAGGAAGGCTTTGGGTACAAGTGAACTCCCCAGGGGAGCCTTTACGCAGCCCCACATGGAACTGGACCCTCCGGGTTCGATTTTTCCGAGCAAACCTAAATATATCACTAGCCGGCATGGGAGAAGACTGAAAACCCGGGCCCCAGAAAACGTGTTGCAAGCCCCTTTGGACCATCCAAAAGTATCACCAAAGGAAGGCTATGGGTACAAGTGAATTCCCCAGGGGAGCCTTTACGCAGCCCCACATGCAACTGGACCCTCCGGGTTCGCTGTCTCCGAGCATCCCTAAATATAGCCCTAGCCGGCATCGAAGACGACTGAAAAATCAAGCCCCAGGAAATGCGTTGCGAGCCCTTTTTGCCCATCCAAAAGTGCCCCCAAAGGAAGGCTTTGGGTACAATTGATCTCCCCAGGGGAGCCTTTACGCAGCCCCACATGCAACTGGACCCTCCGGGTTCGCTGTTCCTGAGCAAACCTAAACCTAGCCCTTGCCGTCATCGGAGACGACTGAAAAATCAGGCCCCAAGAAATGCGTTGCAAGCCCCTTTGGACCATCCAAAAGTGCCCCCAAAGGAAGGCTTTGGGTACAAGTGAACTCCCCAGGGGAGCCTTTACGCAGCCCCACATGCAACTGGACCCTCCGGGTTCGATTTTTCCGAGCAACCCTTAATATATCACTAGCCGGCATGGGAGAAGACTGAAAACCCGGGCCCCAGAAAACGCGTTGCAAGCCCCTTCTGACCATCTAAAAGTGTCACCAAAGGAAGGCTTTGGGTACAAGTGAACTCCCCAGGGGAGCCTTTACGCAGCCCCACATGCAACTGGACCCTCCGGGTTCGCTGTTTCCGAGCATCCCTAAACATAGCCCTAGACGGCATCGAAGACGACTGAAAAATCAGGCCCCAGGAAATGCGTTGCAAGCCCCTTTGGACCATCCAAAAGTGCCCGCAAAGGAAGGCTTTGGGTACAAGTGATCTCCCCAGGGGAGCCTTTACGCAGCTCCACATGCAACTGGACCCTCCGGGTTCGATTTTTCCGAGCATCCCTAAACATAGCCCTAGACGGCATCGAAGACGAATGAAAAATCAGGCCCCAGGAAATGCGTTGCGAGCCCTTTTCGCTCATCCAAAAGTGCCCGCAAAGGAAGGCTTTGGGTACAAGTGAACTCCCCAGGGTAGTCTTATGCAGCCCCACATGCAACTGGACCCTCCGGGTTCGCTGTTTCCGAGCATCCCTAAACATAGCCCTAGCCGGCATCGAAGACAAGTGAAAAATCAGGCCCCAGGAAATGCGTTGCGAGCCCCTTTGGACCATCCAAAAGTGCCCCCAAAGGAAGGCTTTGGATACAAGTGAACTCCCCAGGGGAGCCTTTATGCAGCCCCACATGCAACTGGACCCTCCGGGTTCGCTGTTTCCGAGCATCCCTAAATATAGCCCTAGCCGGCATAGAAGACGACTGAAAAATCAAGCCCCAGGAAATGCGTTGCGAGCCCTTTTCGTCCATCCAAAAGTGCCCCCAAAGGAAGGCTTTGGGTACAAGTGAACTCCCCAGGGGAGCCTTTACGCAGCCCCACATGCAACTGGACCCTCCGGGTTCGCTGTTTCCGAGCATCCCTAAACATAGCCCTAGCCAACATCGATGACGACTGAAAAATCAGGCCCCAGGAAATGCGTTGCGAGCCCTTTTCGCCCATCCAAAAGTGCCCCCAAAGGAAGGCTTTGGGTACAAGTGAACTCCCCAGGGGAGCCTTTACGCAGCCCCACATGCAACTGGACCCTCCTGGTTCGCTGTTTCCGAGCATCCCTAAACATAGCCCTAGCCGGCATCGATGACGACTGAAAAATCAGGCCCCAGGAAATGCGTTGCGAGCCCCTTCGGACCATCCAAAAGTGCCCCCAAAGGAAGGCTTTGGATACAAGTGAACTCCCCAGGGGAGCCTTTACGCAGCCCCACATGCAACTGGACCCTCCGGGTTCGATTTTTCCCAGCAACCCTAAACATAACCCTAGCCGGCATGGGAGAAGACTGAAAACCCGGGCCCCAGAAAACGCGTTGCAAGCCCCTTTGGACCATCCAAAAGTGCCCGCAAAGGAAGGCTTTGGGTACAAGTGATCTCCTCAGGGGAGACTTTACACAGCCCCACATGCAACTGGACCCTCCGGGTTCGCTGTTCATGAGCAAACCTAAAGGTAGCCCTAGCCGTCATCGGAGACGAGTGAAAAATCAGGCCCCAGGAAATGCGTTCCCAGGCCTTTTCGCCCATCCAAATGTGCCCCCAAAGGAAGACTTTGGGTACAAGAGAACTCCCCAGGGGAGCCTTTACGCAGCCCCACATGCAACTGGACCCTCCGGGTTCGCTGTTTCCGAGCACCCCTAAACATAGCCCTAGCCGGCATCGAAGACAAATGAAAAATCAGGACCCAGGAAATGCGTTGCGAGCCATCCCGGACCATCCAAAAGTGCCCCCAAAGGAAGGCTTTGGGTACAAGTGATCTCCCCAGGGGAGCCTTTACGCAGCCCCACATGCAACTGGACCCTCCGGGTTCGCTGTTCCTGAGCAAACCTAAACGTAGCCCTATCCGTCATCGGAAACGAGTGAAAAATCAGGCCCCCGGAAATGCGTTCCGAGGCCTTTTCGCCCATCCAAAAGTGCCCCAAAACGAAGGCTTTGGGTACAAGAGAACTCCCCAGGGGAGCCTTTACGCAGCCCCACATGCAACTGGACCCTCCGGGTTCGCTGTTCCTGAGCAAACCTAAACGTAGCCCTGGCCGTCATAGGAGACGACTGAAAAATCAGGCCCCAGGAAATGCGTTGCGAGCCCTTTTCATCGATCCAAAAGTGCCCCCAAAGGAAGGCTTTGGGTACAAGTGAACTCCCCAGGGGAGCCTTTACACAGCCCCACATGCAACTGGACCCTCCGGGTTCGATTTTTCCGAGCAACCCTAAATATATCACTAGCCGTCATGGGAGATGACTGAAAACCCGGGCCCCAGAAAACGCGTTGCAAGCCCCTTTGGACCATCCAAAAGTGCCCGCAAAGGAAGGCTTTGGGTACAAGAGAACTTCCCAGGGGAGCCTTTACGCAGCCCCACATGCAACTGGACCCTCCGGGTTCGCTGTTCCTGAGCAAACCTAAACGTAGCCCTTGCCGTCATCGGAGAAGACTGAAAAATCAGGCCCCAGGAAATGCGTTGCGAGCCCCTTCGGACCATCCAAAAGTGCCCCCAAAGGAAGGCTTTGGGTACAAGTGAACTCCCCAGGGGAGCCTTTACGCAGCCCCACATGCAACTGGACCCTCCGGGTTCGCTGTTTCCGAGCATCCCTAAACATAGCCCTAGCCGGCATCGAAGACGAATGAAAAATCAGGCCCCAGGAAATGCGTTGCGAGCCCCATTGGACCATCCAAAAGTGCCCCCAAAGGAAGGCTTTGGATACAAGTGAACTCCCCAGGGGAGCCTTTACGCAGCCCCACATGCAACTGGACCCTCCGGGTTCGATTTTTCCCAGCAACACTAAATATATCACTAGCCGGCATGGGAGAAGACTGAAAACCCGGGCCCCAGAAAACGCGTTGCAAGCCCCTTTGGACCATCCAAAAGTGTCACCAAAGGAAGGCTTTGGGTACAAGTGAACTCCCCAGGGGAGCCTTTACGCAGCCCCACATGCAACTGGACCCTCCGGGTTCGCTGTTCATGAGCAAACCTAAACGTAGCCCTAGCCGTCATCGGAGACGACTGAAAAATCAGGCCCCAGGAAATGCGTTGCAAGCCCCTTTGGACCATCCAAAAGTGCCTGCAAAGGAAGGCTTTGGGTACAAGTGATCTCCCCAGGGGAGACTTTACACAGCCCCACATGCAACTGGACCCTCCGGGTTCGCTGTTCCTGAGCAAACCTAAAGGTAGCCCTAGCCGTCATCGGAGACGAGTGAAAAATCAGGACCCAGGAAATGCGTTGCGAGCCCCTTCGGACCATCCAAAAGTGCCCCCAAAGGAAGGCTTTGGGTACAAGAGAACTCCCCAGGGGAGCCTTAACGCAGCCCCACATGCAACTGGACCCTCCGGGTTCGCTGTTTCCGAGCATCCCTAAACATAGCCCTAGCCGGCATCGAAGACGAATGAAAAATCAGGACCCAGGAAATGCGTTGCGAGCCATCCCGGACCATCCAAAAGTGCCCCCAAAGGAAGGCTTTGGGTACAAGTGAACTCCCCAGGGGAGCCTTTACGCAGCCCCACATGCAACTGGACCCTCCGGGTTCGCTGTTCCTGAGCAAACCTAAACGTAGCCCTATCCGTCATCGGAAACGAGTGAAAAATCAGGCCCCCGGAAATGCGTTCCGAGGCCTTTTCGCCCATCCAAAAGTGCCCCAAAAGGAAGACTTTGGGTACAAGTGAACTCCCCAGGGGAGCCTTTATGCAGCCCCACATGCAACTGCACCCTCCGGGTTCGCTGTTTCCGAGCATCCCTAAATATAGCCCTAGCCGGCATAGAAGACGACTGAAAAATCAAGCCCCAGGAAATGCGTTTAGAGCCCTTTTCGCCCATCCAAAAGTGCCCCCAAAGGAAGGCTTTGGGTACAAGTGAACTCCCCAGGGGAGCCTTTACGCAGCCCCACATGCAACTGGACCCTCCGGGTTCGATTTTTCCCAGCAACCCTAAATATATCACTAGCCGGCATGGGAGAAGACTGAAAACCCGGGCCCCAGAAAAAGCGTTGCAAGCCCCTTTGGACCATCCAAAAGTGTCACCAAAGGAAGGCTTTGGGTACAAGTGAACTCCCCAGGGGAGCCTTTACGCAGCCCCACATGCAACTGGACCCTCCGGGTTCGCTGTTCATGAGCAAACCTAAACGTAGCCCTAGCCGTCATCGGAGACGACTGAAAAATCAGGCCCCAGGAAATGCGTTTCAAGCCCCTTTGGACCATCCAAAAGTGCCCGCAAAGGAAGGCTTTGGGTACAAGTGATCTCCCCAGGGGAGCCTTTACGCAGCCCCACATGCAACTGGACCCTCCGGGTTGGCTGTTTCCGAGCATCCCTAAATATAGCCCTAGCCGTCATCGGAGACGACTGAAAAATCAAGCCCCAGGAAATGCGTTGCGAGCCCTTTTCGCCCATCCAAAAGTGCCCCCAAAGGAAGGCTTTGGGTACAAGTGAACTCCCCAGGGGAGCCTTTACGCAGCCCCACATGCAACTGGACCCTCCGGGTTCGCTGTTTCCGAGCATCCCTAAACATATCCCTAGCCAACATCGATGACGACTGAAAAATCAGGCCCCAGGAAATGCGTTGCGAGCCCTTTTCGCTCATCCAAAAGTGCCCCCAAAGGAAGGCTTTGGGTACAAGTGAACTCCCCAGGGGAGCCTTTACGCAGCCCCACATGCAACTGGACCCTCCGGGTTCGATTTTTCCGAGCAACCCTAAATATATCACTAGCCGGCATGGGAGAAGACTGAAAACCCGGGCCCCAGAAAACACGTTGCAAGCCCCTTCTGACCATCCAAAAGTGTCAGCAAAGGAAGGCTTTGGGTACAAGTGATCTCCCCAGGGGAGCCTTTACACAGCCCCACATGCAACTGGACCCTCCGGGTTCGCTGTTTCCGAGCATCCCTAAACATAGCCCTAGACGGCATCGGAGATGAGTGAAAAATCAGGCCCCAGGAAATGCGTTCCCAGGCCTTTTCGCCCATCCAAATGTGCCCCCAAAGGAAGACTTTGGGTACAAGTGAACTCCCCAGGGGAGCCTTTACGCAGCCCCACATGCAACTGGACCCTCCGGGTTCGCTGTTTCCGAGCATCCCTAAACATAGCCCTAGCCGGCATCGAAGACAAGTGAAAAATCAGGACCCAGGAAATGCGTTGCGAGCCCCTTCGGACCATCCAAAAGTGCCCCCAAAGGAAGGCTTTGGGTACAAGTGAACTCCCCAGGGGAGCCTTTACGCAGCCCCACATGCAACTGGACCCTCCGGGTTCGCTGTTCCTGAGCAAACGTAAACGTAGCCCTAGCCGTCATCGGAGACGACTGTAAAATCAGGCCCCAGGAAATGCGTTGCAAGCCCCTTTGGACCATCCAAAAGTGCCCGCAAAGGAAGACTTTGGGTACAAGAGAACTCCCCAGGGGAGCCTTTACGCAGCCCCACATGCAACTGGACCCTCCGGGTTCGCTGTTCTTGAGCAAACCTAAACGTAGCCCTTGCCGTCATCGGAGAAGACTGAAAAATCAGGCCCCAGGAAATGCGTTGCGAGCCCCTTCGGACCATCCAAAAGTGCCCCCAAAGGAAGGCTTTGGGTACAAGTGAACTCCCCAGGGGAGCCTTTACGCAGCCCCACATGCAACTGGACCCTTCGGGTTCGCTGTTTCCGAGCATCCCTAAACTTAGCCCTAGCCGGCATCGATGACGACTGAAAAATCAGGCCCCAGGAAATGCGTTGCGAGCCCCTTTGGACCATCCAAAAGTGCCCCCAAAGGAAGGCTTTGGGTACAAGTGAACTCCCCAGGGGAGCCTTTACGCAGCCCCACATGCAACTGGACCCTCCGGGTTCGATTTTTCCGAGCAACCCTAAATATATCACTAGCCAGCATGGGAGAAGACTGAAAACCCGGGCCCCAGAAAACGCGTTGCAAGCCCCTTTGGACCATCCAAAAGTATCACCAAAGGAAGGCTTTGGGTACAAGTGATCTCCCCAGGGGAGCCTTTACGCAGCCCCACATGCAACTGGACCCTCCGGGTTCGCTGTTTCCGAGCATCCCTAAACATAGCCCTAGCCGGCATCGAAGACGACTGAAAAATCAAGCCCCAGGAAATGCGTTGTGAGCCCTTTTCGCTCATCCAAAAGTGCCCCCAAAGGAAGGCTTTGGGTACAAGTGAACTCCCCAGGGGAGCCTTTACGCAGCCCCACATGCAACTGGACCCTTCGGGTTCGCTTTTTCTGAGCATCCCTAAACATAGCCCTAGCCGGCATCAATGACGACTGAAAAATCAGGCCCCAGGAAATGCGTTCCGAGCCCTTTTTGCCCATCCAAAAGTGCCCCCAAAGGAAGGCTTTGGGTACAAGTGAACTCCCCAGGGGAGCCTTTACGCAGCCCCACATGCAACTGGACCCTCCGGGTTCGCTGTTTCCGAGCATCCCTAAACATAGCCCTAGCCGGCATCGAAGACGAATGAAAAATCAGGCCCCACGAAATGCGTTGCAAGCCCCTTTGGACCATCCAAAAGTGCCCGCAAAGGAAGGCTTTGGGTACAAGTGATCTCCTCAGACGAGCCTTTACGCAGCCCCACATGCAACTGGACCCTCCGGGTTCGCTGTTCCTGAGCAAACCTAAACGTAGCCCTAGCCGTCATCGGAGACGAGTGAAAAATCAGGCCCCAGGAAATGCGTTCCCAGGCCTTTTCGCCCATCCAAATGTGCCCCCAAAGGAAGACTTTGGGTACAAGAGAACTCCCCAGGGGAGCCTTTACGCAGCCCCACATGCAACTGGACCCTCCGGGTTGGCTGTTTCCGAGCATTCCTTAATATAGCCCTAGCCGTCATCGGAGACGACTGAAAAATCAAGCCCCAGGAAATGCGTTGCGAGCCACTTTGGACCATCCAAAAGTGCCCCCAAAGGAAGGCTTTGGGTACAAGTGAACTCCCCAGGGGAGCCTTTACGCAGCCCCACATGCAACTGGACCCTTCGGGTTGGCTGTTTCCGAGCATCCCTAAACATAGCCCTAGCCGGCATCGATGACGACTGAAAAATCAGGCCCCAGGAAATGCGTTGCGAGCCCCTTTGGACCATCCAAAAGTGCCCCCAAAGGAAGGCTTTGGGTACAAGTGAACTCCCCAGGGGAGCCTTTACGCAGCCCCACATGCAACTGGACCCTCCGGGTTCGATTTTTCCGAGCAACCCTAAATATATCACTAGCCAGCATGGGAGAAGACTGAAAACCCGGGCCCCAGAAAACGCGTTGCAAGCCCCTTTGGACCATCCAAAAGTATCACCAAAGGAAGGCTTTGGGTACAAGTGAACTCCCCAGGGGAGCCTTTACGCAGCCCCACATGCAACTGGACCCTCCGGGTTCGCTGTTTCCGAGCATCCCTAAACATAGCCCTAGCCGGCATCGAAGACGAATGAAAAATCAGGCCCCACGAAATGCGTTGCAAGCCCCTTTGGACCATCCAAAAGTGCCCGCAAAGGAAGGCTTTGGGTACAAGTGATCTCCTCAGATGAGCCTTTACGCAGCCCCACATGCAACTGGACCCTCCGGGTTCGCTGTTCCTGAGCAAACGTAAACGTAGCCCTAGCCGTCATCGGAGACGAGTGAAAAATCAGGCCCCCGGAAATGCGTTCCGAGGCCTTTTCGCCCATCCAAAAGTGCCCCCAAAGGAAGGCTTTGGGTACAAGAGAACTCCCCAGGGGAGCCTTTACGCAGCCCCACATGCAACTGGACCCTCCGGGTTCGCTGTTCCTGAGCAAACCTAAAGGTAGCCCTAGCCGTCATCGGAGACGAGTGAAAAATCAGGCCCCAGGAAATGCGTTCCCAGGCCTTTTCGCCCATCCAAATGTGCCCCCAAAGGAAGACTTTGGGTACAAGTGAACTCCCCAGGGGAGCCTTTACGCAGCCCCACATGCAACTGGACCCTCCGGGTTCGCTGTTTCCGAGCATCCCTAAACATAGCCCTAGCCGGCATCGAAGACGAATGAAAAATCAAGCCCCAGGAAATGCGTTGCGAGCCCTTTTCGCTCATCCAAAAGTGCCCCCAAAGGAAGGCTTTGGGTACAAGTGAACTCCCCAGGGGAGCCTTTACGCAGCCCCACATGCAACTGGACCCTCCGGGTTCGCTGTTTCCGAGCATCCCTAAACATAGCCCTAGCCGGAATCGAAGACAAGTGAAAAATCAGGACCCAGGAAACGCGTTGCGAGCCCCTTCGGACCATCCAAAAGTGCCCCCAAAGGAGGGCTTTGGGTACAAGTGAACTCCCCAGGGGAGCCTTTACGCAGCCCCACATGCAACTGGACCCTCCGGGTTGGCTGTTTCCGAGCATCCCTAAATATAGCCCTAGCCGTCATCGGAGACGACTGAAAAATCAAGCCCCAGGAAATGCGTTGCGAGCCCTTTTCGCCCATCCAAAAGTGCCCCCAAAGGAAGGCTTTGGGTACAAGTGAACTCCCCAGGGGAGCCTTTACGCAGCCCCACATGCAACTGGACCCTCCGGGTTCGCTGTTTCCGAGCATCCCTAAACATAGCCCTAGCCAACATCGATGACGACTGAAAAATCAGGCCCCAGGAAATGCGTTGCGAGCCCTTTTCGCTCATCCAAAAGTGCCCCCAAAGGAAGGCTTTGGGTACAAGTGAACTCCCCAGGGGAGCCTTTACGCAGCCCCACATGCAACTGGACCCTCCGGGTTCGCTGTTTCCGAGCATCCCTAAACATAGCCCTAGCCGGCATCGATGACGACAGAAAAATCAGGCCCCAGGAAATGCGTTGCGAGCCCCTTAGGACCATCCAAAAGTGCCTCCAAAGGAAGGCTTTGGGTACAAGTGAACTCCCCAGGGGAGCCTTTACGCAGCCCCACATGCAACTGGACCCTCCGGGTTCGATTTTTCCGAGCAACCCTAAATATATCACTAGCCGGCATGGGAGAAGACTGAAAACCCGGGCCCCAGAAAACGCGTTGCAAGCCCCTTTGGACCATCCAAAAGTGTCAGCAAAGGAAGGCTTTGGGTACAAGTGATCTCCCCAGGGGAGCCTTTACACAGCCCCACATGCAACTGGACCCTCCGGGTTCGCTGTTTCCGAGCATCCCTAAACATAGCCCTAGACGGCATCGGAGATGAGTGAAAAATCAGGCCCCAGGAAATGCGTTCCCAGGCCTTTTCGCCCATCCAAATGTGCCCCCAAAGGAAGACTTTGGGTACAAGTGAACTCCCCAGGGGAGCCTTTACGCAGCCCCACATGCAACTGGACCCTCCGGGTTCGCTGTTTCCGAGCATCCCTAAACATAGCCCTAGCCGGCATCGAAGACGAATGAAAAATCAGGCCCCAGGAAATGCGTTGCGAGCCCTTTTCGCTCATCCAAAAGTGCCCCCAAAGGAAGGCTTTGGGTACAAGTGAACTCCCCAGGGGAGCCTTTACGCAGCCCCACATGCAACTGGACCCTCCGGGTTCGATTTTTCCGAGCAACCCTAAATATATCACTAGCCGTCATGGGAGATGACTGAAAACCCGGGCCCCAGAAAACGCGTTGCAAGCCCCTTTGGACCATCCAAAAGTGCCCGCAAAGGAAGGCTTTGGGTACAAGAGAACTTCCCAGGGGAGCCTTTACGCAGCCCCACATGCAACTGGACCCTCCGGGTTCGCTGTTCCTGAGCAAACCTAAACGTAGCCCTTGCCGTCATCGGAGAAGACTGAAAAATCAGGCCCCAGGAAATGCGTTGCGAGCCCCTTCGGACCATCCAAAAGTGCCCCCAAAGGAAGGCTTTGGGTACAAGTGAACTCCCCAGGGGAGCCTTTACGCAGCCCCACATGCAACTGGACCCTCCGGGTTCGCTGTTTCCGAGCATCCCTAAACATAGCCCTAGCCGGCATCGATGACGACTGAAAAATCAGGCCCCAGGAAATGCGTTGCGAGCCCCATTGGACCATCCAAAAGTGCCCCCAAAGGAAGGCTTTGGATACAAGTGAACTCCCCAGGGGAGCCTTTACGCAGCCCCACATGCAACTGGACCCTCCGGGTTCGATTTTTCCCAGCAACACTAAATATATCACTAGCCGGCATGGGAGAAGACTGAAAACCCGGGCCCCAGAAAACGCGTTGCAAGCCCCTTTGGACCATCCAAAAGTGTCACCAAAGGAAGGCTTTGGGTACAAGTGAACTCCCCAGGGGAGCCTTTACACAGCCCCACATGCAACTGGACCCTCCGGGTTCGCTGTTCATGAGCAAACCTAAACGTAGCCCTAGCCGTCATCGGAGACGACTGAAAAATCAGGCCCCAGGAAATGCGTTGCAAGCCCCTTTGGACCATCCAAAAGTGCCTGCAAAGGAAGGCTTTGGGTACAAGTGATCTCCCCAGGGGAGACTTTACACAGCCCCACATGCAACTGGACCCTCCGGGTTCGCTGTTCCTGAGCAAACCTAAAGGTAGCCCTAGCCGTCATCGGAGACGAGTGTAAAATCAGGCCCCAGGAAATGCGTTCCCAGGCCTTTTCGCCCATTCAAATGTGCCCCCAAAGGAAGACTTTGGGTACAAGAGAACTCCCCAGGGGAGCCTTTACGCAGCCCCACATGCAACTGGACCCTCCGGGTTCGCTGTTTCCGAGCATCCCTAAACATAGCCCTAGCCGGCATCGAAGACGAATGAAAAATCAGGCCCCAGGAAATGCGTTGCGAGCCATCCCGGACCATCCAAAAGTGCCCCCAAAGGAAGGCTTTGGGTACAAGTGAACTCCCCAGGGGAGCCTTTACGCAGCCCCACATGCAACTGGACCCTCCGGGTTCGCTGTTCCTGAGCAAACCTAAAGGTAGCCCTAGCCGTCATCGGAAACGAGTGAAAAATCAGGCCCCCGGAAATGCGTTCCGAGGCCTTTTCGCCCATCCAAAAGTGCCCCAAAAGGAAGACTTTGGGTACAAGTGAACTCCCCAGGGGAGCCTTTATGCAGCCCCACATGCAACTGGACCCTCCGGGTTCGCTGTTTCCGAGCATCCCTAAATATAGCCCTAGCCGGCATAGAAGACGACTGAAAAATCAAGCCCCAGGAAATGCGTTTAGAGCCCTTTTCGCCCATCCAAAAGTGCCCCCAAAGGAAGGCTTTGGGTACAAGTGAACTCCCCAGGGGAGCCTTTACGCAGCCCCACATGCAACTGGACCCTCCGGGTTCGCTGTTTCCGAGCATCCCTAAACATAGCCCTAGCCGGCATCGATGACGACTGAAAAATCAGGCCCCAGGAAATGCGTTGCGAGCTCCTTAGGACCATCCAAAAGTGCCCCCAAAGGAAGGCTTTGGATACAAGTGAACTCCCCAGGGGAGCCTTTACGCAGCCCCACATGCAACTGGACCCTCCGGGTTCGATTTTTCCCAGCAACCCTAAATATATCACTAGCCGGCATGGGAGAAGACTGAAAACCCGGGCCCCAGAAAAAGCGTTGCAAGCCCCTTTGGACCATCCAAAAGTGTCACCAAAGGAAGGCTTTGGGTACAAGTGAACTCCCCAGGGGAGCCTTTACGCAGCCCCACATGCAACTGGACCCTCCGGGTTCGCTGTTCATGAGCAAACCTAAACGTAGCCCTAGCCGTCATCGGAGACGACTGAAAAATCAGGCCCCAGGAAATGCGTTGCAAGCCCCTTTAGACCATCCAAAAGTGCCCGCAAAGGAAGGCTTTGGGTACAAGTGATCTCCCCAGGGGAGCCTTTACGCAGCCCCACATGCAACTGGACCCTCCGGGTTGGCTGTTTCCGAGCATCCCTAAATATAGCCCTAGCCGTCATCGGAGACGACTGAAAAATCAAGCCCCAGGAAATGCGTTGCGAGCCCTTTTCGCCCATCCAAAAGTGCCCCCAAAGGAAGGCTTTGGGTACAAGTGAACTCCCCAGGGGAGCCTTTACGCAGCCCCACATGCAACTGGACCCTCCGGGTTCGCTGTTTCCGAGCATCCCTAAACATAGCCCTAGCCAACATCGATGACGACTGAAAAATCAGGCCCCAGGAAATGCGTTGCGAGCCCTTTTCGCTCATCCAAAAGTGCCCCCAAAGGAAGGCTTTGGGTACAAGTGAACTCCCCAGGGGAGCCTTTACGCAGCCCCACATGCAACTGGACCCTCCGGGTTCGATTTTTCCGAGCAACCCTAAATATATCCCTAGCCGGCATGGGAGAAGACTGAATACCCGGGCCCCAGAAAACACGTTGCAAGCCCCTTTGGACCATCCAAAAGTGTCAGCAAAGGAAGGCTTTGGGTACAAGTGATCTCCCCAGGGGAGCCTTTACACAGCCCCACATGCAACTGGACCCTCCGGGTTCGCTGTTTCCGAGCATCCCTAAACATAGCCCTAGACGGCATCGGAGATGAGTGAAAAATCAGGCCCCAGGAAATGCGTTGCGAGCCCCTTCGGACCATCCAAAAGTGCCCCCAAAGGAAGGCTTTGGGTACAAGTGAACTCCCCAGGGGAGCCTTTACGCAGCCCCACATGCAACTGGACCCTCCGGGTTCGCTGTTTCCGAGCATCCCTAAACATAGCCCTAGCCGGCATCGAACACGAATGAAAAATCAGGACCCAGGAAATGCGTTGCGAGCCCCTTCGGACCATCCAAAAGTGCCCCCAAAGGAAGGCTTTGGGTACAAGTGATCTCCCCAGGGGAGCCTTTACGCAGCCCCACATGCAACTGGACCCTCCGGGTTCGCTGTTCCTGAGCAAACGTAAACGTAGCCCTAGCCGTCATCGGAGACGACTGTAAAATCAGGCCCCAGGAAATGCGTTCCGAGCCCTTTTCGCCCATCCAAAAGTGCCCGCAAAGGAAGACTTTGGGTACAAGAGAACTCCCCAGGGGAGCCTTTACGCAGCCCCACATGCAACTGGACCCTCCGGGTTCGCTGTTCTTGAGCAAACCTAAACGTAGCCCTTGCCGTCATCGGAGAAGACTGAAAAATCAGGCCCCAAGAAATGCGTTGTGAGCCCCTTCGGACCATCCAAAAGTGCCCCCAAAGGAAGACTTTGGGTACAAGTGAACTCCCCAGGGGAGCCTTTACGCAGCCCCACATGCAACTGGACCCTTCGGGTTCGCTGTTTCCGAGCATCCCTAAACTTAGCCCTAGCCGGCATCGATGACGACTGAAAAATCAGGCCCCAGGAAATGCGTTGCGAGCCCTTTTCGCCCATCCAAAAGTGCCCCCAAAGGAAGGCTTTGGGTACAAGTGAACTCCCCAGGGGAGCCTTTACGCAGCCCCACATGCAACTGGACCCTCCGGGTTCGATTTTTCCGAGCAACCCTAAATATATCACTAGCCAGCATGGGAGAAGACTGAAAACCCGGGCCCCAGAAAACGCGTTGCAAGCCCCTTTGGACCATCCAAAAGTATCACCAAAGGAAGGCTTTGGGTACAAGTGATCTCCCCAGGGGAGCCTTTACGCAGCCCCACATGCAACTGGACCCTCCGGGTTCGCTGTTTCCGAGCATCCCTAAACATAGCCCTAGCCGGCATCGAAGACGACTGAAAAATCAAGCCCCAGGAAATGCGTTGCGAGCCCTTTTCGCTCATCCAAAAGTGCCCCCAAAGGAAGGCTTTGGGTACAAGTGAACTCCCCAGGGGAGCCTTTACGCAGCCCCACATGCAACTGGACCCTCCGGGTTCGCTGTTTCCGAGCATCCCTAAACATAGCCCTAGCCGGCATCGAAGACGAATGAAAAATCAGGCCCCAGGAAATGCGTTACGAGCCCTTTTTGCCCATCCAAAAGTGCCCCCAAAGGAAGGCTTTGGGTACAAGTGAACTCCCCAGGGGAGCCTTTACGCAGCCCCACATGCAACTGGACCCTCCGGGTTCGCTGTTTCCGAGCATCCCTAAACATAGCCCTAGCCGGCATCGAAGACGAATGAAAAATCAGGCCCCAGGAAATGCGTTGCAAGCCCCTTTGGACCATCCAAAAGTGCCCGCAAAGGAAGGCTTTGGGTACAAGTGATCTCCTCAGACGAGCCTTTACGCAGCCCCACATGCAACTGGACCCTCCGGGTTCGCTGTTCCTGAGCAAACCTAAACGTAGCCCTAGCCGTCATCGGAGACGAGTGAAAAATCAGGCCCCAGGAAATGCGTTCCCAGGCCTTTTCGCCCATCCAAATGTGCCCCCAAAGGAAGACTTTGGGTACAAGTGAACTCCCCAGGGGAGCCTTTACGCAGCCCCACATGCAACTGGACCCTCCGGGTTCGCTGTTTCCGAGCATCCCTAAACATAGCCCTAGCCGGCATCGAAGACGAATGAAAAATCAGGCCCCAGGAAATGCGTTGCGAGCCCTTTTCGCTCATCCAAAAGTGCCCCCAAAGGAAGGCTTTGGGTACAAGTGAACTCCCCAGGGGAGCCTTTACGCAGCCCCACATGCAACTGGACCCTCCGGGTTCGCTGTTTCCGAGCATCCCTAAACATAGCCCTAGCCGGAATCGAAGACAAGTGAAAAATCAGGACCCAGGAAACGCGTTGCGAGCCCCTTCGGACCATCCAAAAGTGCCCCCAAAGGAGGGCTTTGGGTACAAGTGAACTCCCCAGGGGAGCCTTTACGCAGCCCCACATGCAACTGGACCCTCCGGGTTGGCTGTTTCCGAGCATTCCTTAATATAGCCCTAGCCGTCATCGGAGACGACTGAAAAATCAAGCCCCAGGAAATGCGTTGCGAGCCCCTTTGGACCATCCAAAAGTGCCCCCAAAGGAAGGCTTTGGGTACAAGTGAACTCCCCAGGGGAGCCTTTACGCAGCCCCACATGCAACTGGACCCTTCGGGTTGGCTGTTTCCGAGCATCCCTAAACATAGCCCTAGCCGGCATCGATGACGACTGAAAAATCAGGCCCCAGGAAATGCGTTGCGAGCCCCTTTGGACCATCCAAAAGTGCCCCCAAAGGAAGGCTTTCGGTACAAGTGAACTCCCCAGGGGAGCCTTTACGCAGCCCCACATGCAACTGGACCCTCCGGGTTCGATTTTTCCGAGCAACCCTAAATATATCACTAGCCAGCATGGGAGAAGACTGAAAACCCGGGCCCCAGAAAACGCGTTGCAAGCCCCTTTGGACCATCCAAAAGTATCACCAAAGGAAGGCTTTGGGTACAAGTGAACTCCCCAGGGGAGCCTTTACGCAGCCCCACATGCAACTGGACCCTCCGGGTTCGCTGTTTCCGAGCATCCCTAAACATAGCCCTAGCAGGAATCGAAGACGACTGAAAAATCAAGCCCCAGGAAATGCGTTGCGAGCCCTTTTCGCTCATCCAAAAGTGCCCCCAAAGGAAGGCTTTGGGTACAAGTGAACTCCCCAGGGGAGCCTTTACGCAGCCCCACATGCAACTGGACCCTTCGGGTTCGCTGTTTCCGAGCATCCCTAAACATAGCCCTAGCCGGCATCAATGACGACTGAAAAATCAGGCCCCAGGAAATGCGTTCCGAGCCCTTTTTGCCCATCCAAAAGTGCCCCCAAAGGAAGGCTTTGGGTACAAGTGAACTCCCCAGGGGAGCCTTTACGCAGCCCCACATGCAACTGGACCCTCCGGGTTCGCTGTTTCCGAGCATCCCTAAACATAGCCCTAGCCGGCATCGAAGACGAATGAAAAATCAGGCCCCACGAAATGCGTTGCAAGCCCCTTTGGACCATCCAAAAGTGCCCCCAAAGGAAGGCTTTGGGTACAAGTGATCTCCTCAGATGAGCCTTTACGCAGCCCCACATGCAACTGGACCCTCCGGGTTCGCTGTTCCTGAGCAAACGTAAACGTAGCCCTAGCCGTCATCGGAGACGAGTGAAAAATCAGGCCCCCGGAAATGCGTTCCGAGGCCTTTTCGCCCATCCAAAAGTGCCCCCAAAGGAAGGCTTTGGGTACAAGAGAACTCCCCAGGGGAGCCTTTACGCAGCCCCACATGCAACTGGACCCTCCGGGTTCGCTGTTCCTGAGCAAACCTAAAGGTAGCCCTAGCCGTCATCGGAGACGAGTGAAAAATCAGGCCCCAGGAAATGCGTTCCCAGGCCTTTTCGCCCATCCAAATGTGCCCCCAAAGGAAGACTTTGGGTACAAGTGAACTCCCCAGGGGAGCCTTTACGCAGCCCCACATGCAACTGGACCCTCCGGGTTCGCTGTTTCCGAGCATCCCTAAACATAGCCCTAGCCGGCATCGAAGACGAATGAAAAATCAAGACCCAGGAAATGCGTTGCGAGCCCTTTTCGCTCATCCAAAAGTGCCCCCAAAGGAAGGCTTTGGGTACAAGTGAACTCCCCAGGGGAGCCTTTACGCAGCCCCACATGCAACTGGACCCTCCGGGTTGGCTGTTTCCGAGCATCCCTAAATATAGCCCTAGCCGTCATCGGAGACGACTGAAAAATCAAGCCCAGGAAATGCGTTGCGAGCCCTTTTCGCCCATCCAAAAGTGCCCCCAAAGGAAGGCTTTGGGTACAAGTGAACTCCCCAGGGGAGCCTTTACGCAGCCCCACATGCAACTGGACCCTCCGGGTTCGCTGTTTCCGAGCATCCCTAAACATAGCCCTAGCCAACATCGATGACGACTGAAAAATCAGGCCCCAGGAAATGCGTTGCGAGCCCTTTTCGCTCATCCAAAAGTGCCCCCAAAGGAAGGCTTTGGGTACAAGTGAACTCCCCAGGGGAGCCTTTACGCAGCCCCACATGCAACTGGACCCTCCGGGTTCGCTGTTTCCGAGCATCCCTAAACATAGCCCTAGCCGGCATCGATGACGACAGAAAAATCAGGCCCCAGGAAATGCGTTGCGAGCCCCTTAGGACCATCCAAAAGTGCCTCCAAAGGAAGGCTTTGGGTACAAGTGAACTCCCCAGGGGAGCCTTTACGCAGCCCCACATGCAACTGGACCCTCCGGGTTCGATTTTTCCGAGCAACCCTAAATATATCACTAGCCGGCATGGGAGAAGACTGAAAACCCGGGCCCCAGAAAACGCGTTGCAAGCCCCTTTGGACCATCCAAAAGTGTCAGCAAAGGAAGGCTTTGGGTACAAGTGATCTCCCCAGGGGAGCCTTTACACAGCCCCACATGCAACTGGACCCTCCGGGTCCGCTGTTTCCGAGCATCCCTAAACATAGCCCTAGACGGCATCGGAGATGAGTGAAAAATCAGGCCCCAGGAAATGCGTTCCCAGGCCTTTTCGCCCATCCAAATGTGCCCCCAAAGGAAGACTTTGGGTACAAGTGAACTCCCCAGGGGAGCCTTTACGCAGCCCCACATGCAACTGGACCCTCCGGGTTCGCTGTTTCCGAGCATCCCTAAACATAGCCCTAGCCGGCATCGAAGACGAATGAAAAATCAGGCCCCAGGAAATGCGTTGCGAGCCCTTTTCGCTCATCCAAAAGTGCCCCCAAAGGAAGGCTTTGGGTACAAGTGAACTCCCCAGGGGAGCCTTTACGCAGCCCCACATGCAACTGGACCCTCCGGGTTCGCTGTTTCCGAGCATCCCTAAACATAGCCCTAGCCGGAATCGAAGACAAGTGAAAAATCAGGACCCAGGAAACGCGTTGCGAGCCCCTTCGGACCATCCAAAAGTGCCCCCAAAGGAGGGCTTTGGGTACAAGTGAACTCCCCAGGGGAGCCTTTACGCAGCCCCACATGCAACTGGACCCTCCGGGTTGGCTGTTTCCGAGCATCCCTAAATATAGCCCTAGCCGTCATCGGAGACAACTGAAAAATCAAGCCCCAGGAAATGCGTTGCGAGCCCTTTTCGCCCATCCAAAAGTGCCCCCAAAGGAAGGCTTTGGGTACAAGTGAACTCCCCAGGGGAGCCTTTACGCAGCCCCACATGCAACTGGACCCTCCGGGTTCGCTGTTTCCGAGCATCCCTAAACATAGCCCTAGCCAACATCGATGACGACTGAAAAATCAGGCCCCAGGAAATGCGTTGCAAGCCCTTTTCGCTCATCCAAAAGTGCCCCCAAAGGAAGGCTTTGGGTACAAGTGAACTCCCCAGGGGAGCCTTTACGCAGCCCCACATGCAACTGGACCCTCCGGGTTCGCTGTTTCCGAGCATCCCTAAACATAGCCCTAGCCGGCATCGATGACGACTGAAAAATCAGGCCCCAGGAAATGCGTTGCGAGCCCCTTAGGACCATCCAAAAGTGCCTCCAAAGGAAGGCTTTGGGTACAAGTGAACTCCCCAGGGGAGCCTTTACGCAGCCCCACATGCAACTGGACCCTCCGGGTTCGATTTTTCCGAGCAACCCTAAATATATCACTAGCCGGCATGGGAGAAGACTGAAAACCCGGGCCCCAGAAAACGCGTTGCAAGCCCCTTTGGACCATCCAAAAGTGTCAGCAAAGGAAGGCTTTGGGTACAAGTGATCTCCCCAGGGGAGCCTTTACACAGCCCCACATGCAACTGGACCCTCCGGGTTCGCTGTTTCCGAGCATCCCTAAACATAGCCCTAGACGGCATCGGAGATGAGTGAAAAATCAGGCCCCAGGAAATGCGTTCCCAGGCCTTTTCGCCCATCCAAATGTGCCCCCAAAGGAAGACTTTGGGTACAAGTGAACTCCCCAGGGGAGCCTTTACGCAGCCCCACATGCAACTGGACCCTCCGGGTTCGCTGTTTCCGAGCATCCCTAAACATAGCCCTAGCCAGCATCGAAGACAAGTGAAAAATCAGGCCCCAGGAAACGCGTTGCGAGCCCCTTCGGACCATCCAAAAGTGCCCCCAAAGGAAGGCTTTGGGTACAAGTGAACTCCCCAGGGGAGCCTTTACGCAGCCCCACATGCAACTGGACCCTCCGGGTTCGCTGTTTCCGAGCATCCCTAAACATAGCCCTAGCCGGCATCTGAGACGAGTGAAAAAGCAGGCCCCAGGAAATGCGTTGCGAGCCCTTTTCGCTCATCCAAAAGTGCCCCCAAAGGAAGGCTTTGGGTACAAGTGAACTCCCCAGGGGAGCCTTTACGCAGCCCCACATGCAACTGGACCCTCCGGGTTCGCTGTTTCCGAGCATCCCTAAACATAGCCCTAGCCGGCATCGAAGACAAGTGAAAAATCAGGACCCAGGAAATGCGTTGCGAGCCCCTTTGGACCATCTAAATGTGCCCCCAAAGGAAGACTTTGGGTACAAGAGAACTCCCCAGGGGAGCCTTTACGCAGCCCCACATGCAACTGGACCCTCCGGGTTCGATTTTTCCGAGCAACCCTAAATATATCACTAGCCGGCATGGGAGAAGACTGAAAACCCGGGCCCCAGAAAACGCGTTGCAAGCCCCTTTGGACCATCCAAAAGTGTCAGCAAAGGAAGGCTTTGGGTACAAGTGATCTCCCCAGGGGAGCCTTTACACAGCCCCACATGCAACTGGACCCTCCGGGTTCGCTGTTTCCGAGCATCCCTAAACATAGCCCTAGACGGCATCGGAGATGAGTGAAAAATCAGGCCCCAGGAAATGCGTTCCCAGGCCTTTTCGCCCATCCAAATGTGCCCCCAAAGGAAGGCTTTGGGTACAAGTGAACTCCCCAGGGGAGCCTTTACGCAGCCCCACATGCAACTGGACCCTCCGGGTTCGCTGTTTCCGAGCATCCCTAAACATAGCTCTAGCCGGCATCGAAGACGAATGAAAAATCAGGCCCCAGGAAATGCGTTGCGAGCCCTTTTCGCTCATCCAAAAGTGCCCCCAAAGGAGGGCTTTGGGTACAAGTGAACTCCCCAGGGGAGCCTTTACGCAGCCCCACATGCAACTGGACCCTCCGGGTTCGCTGTTTCCGAGCATCCCTAAACATAGCCCTAGCCGGCATCGAAGACAAGTGAAAAATCAGGACCCAGGAAATGCGTTGCGAGCCCCTTCGGACCATCCAAAAGTGCCCCCAAAGGAAGGCTTTGGGTACAAGTGAACTCCCCAGGGGAGCCTTTACGCAGCCCCACATGCAACTGGACCCTCCGGGTTCGCTGTTTCCGAGCATCCCTAAACATAGCCCTAGCCGGCATCGAAGACAAGTGAAAAATCAGGACCCAGGAAATGCGTTGCGAGCCCCTTCGGACCACCCAAAAGTGCCCCCAAAGGAAGGCTTTGGGTACAAGTGAACTCCCCAGGGGAGCCTTTACGCAGCCCCACATGCAACTGGACCCTCCGGGTTCGCTGTTTCCGAGCATCCCTAAACGTAGCCCTAGACGGCATCGAAGACGAATGAAAAATCTGGCCCCAGGAAATGCGTTGCGAGCCCTTTTCGCTCATCCAAAAGTGCCCCCAAAGGAAGGCTTTGGGTACAAGTGAACTCCCCAGGGGAGCCTTTACGCAGCCCCACATGCAACTGGACCCTCCGGGTTCGCTGTTCCTGAGCAAACCTAAACGTAGCCCTTGCCGTCATCGGAGAAGACTGAAAAATCAGGCCCCAGGAAATGCGTTTCGAGCCCCTTCGGACCATCCAAAAGTGCCCCCAAAGGAAGGCTTTGGGTACAAGTGAACTCCCCAGGGGAGGCTTTACGCAGCCCCACATGCAACTGGACCCTTCGGGTTCGCTGTTTCCGAGCATCCCTAAACATAGCCCTAGCCGGCATTGATGACGACTGAAAAATCAGGCCCCAGGAAATGCGTTGCGAGCCCCTTTGGACCATCCAAAAGTGCCCCCAAAGGAAGGCTTTGGGTACAAGTGAACTCCCCAGGGGAGCCTTTACGCAGCCCCACATGCAACTGGACCCTCCGGGTTCGATTTTTCCGAGAAACCCTAAATATATCACTAGCCAGCATGGGAGAAGACTGAAAACCCGGGCCCCAGAAAACGCGTTGCAAGCCCCTTTGGACCATCCAAAAGTATCACCAAAGGAACTCTTTGGGTACAAGTGAACTCCCCAGGGGAGCCTTTACGCAGCCCCACATGCAACTGGACCCTCCGGGTTCGCTGTTTCCGAGCATCCCTAAACATAGCCCTAGCCGGCATCGAAGACGAATGAAAAATCAGGCCCCAGGAAATGCGTTGCGAGCCCTTTTCGCTCATCCAAAAGTGCCCCCAAAGGAAGGCTTTGGGTACAAGTGAACTCCCCAGGGGAGCCTTTACGCAGCCCCACATGCAACTGGACCCTCCGGGTTGGCTGTTTCCGAGCATCCCTAAACATAGCCCTAGCCGGCATCGAAGACAAGTGAAAAATCAGGCCCCAGGAAACGCGTTGCGAGCCCCTTCGGACCATCCAAAAGTGCCCCCAAAGGAGGGCTTTGGGTACAAGTGAACTCCCCAGGGGAGCCTTTACGCAGCCCCACATGCAACTGGACCCTCCGGGTTCGCTGTTCCTGAGCAAACGTAAACGAAGCCCTATCCGTCATCGGAGACGACTGTAAAATCAGGCCCCAGGAAATGCGTTCCGAGCCCTTTTCGCCCATCCAAAAGTGCCCGCAAAGGAAGACTTTGGGTACAAGAGAACTCCCCAGGGGAGCCTTTACGCAGCCCCACATGCAACTGGACCCTCCGGGTTCGCTGTTCCTGAGAAAACCTAAACGTAGCCCTTGCCGTCATCGGAGAAGACTGAAAAATCAGGCCCCAGGAAATGCGTTGCGAGCCCCTTCGGACCATCCAAAAGTGCCCCCAAAGGAAGGCTTTGGGTACAAGTGAACTCCCCAGGGGAGCCTTTACGCAGCCCCACATGCAACTGGACCCTTCGGGTTCGCTGTTTCCGAGCATCCCTAAACATAGCCCTAGCCGGCATCGATGACGACTGAAAAATCAGGCCCCAGGAAATGCGTTGCGAGCCCCTTTGGACCATCCAAAAGTGCCCCCAAAGGAAGGCTTTGGGTACAAGTGAACTCCCCAGGGGAGCCTTTACGCAGCCCCACATGCAACTGGACCCTCCGGGTTCGATTTTTCCGAGCAACCCTAAATATATCACTAGCCAGAATGGGAGAAGACTGAAAACCCTGGCCCCAGAAAACGCGTTGCAAGCCCCTTTGGACCATCCAAAAGTATCACCAAAGGAAGGCTTTGGGTACAAGTGAACTCCCCAGGGGAGCCTTTACGCAGCCCCACATGCAACTGGACCCTCCGGGTTCGCTGTTTCCGAGCATCCCTAAACATAGCCCTAGCCGGCATCGAAGACGACTGAAAAATCAAGCCCCAGGAAATGCGTTGCGAGCCCTTTTCGTCCATCCAAAAGTGCCTCCAAAGGAAGGCTTTGGGTACAAGTGAACTCCCCAGGGGAGCCTTTACGCAGCCCCACATGCAACTGGACCCTTCGGGTTCGCTGTTTCCGAGCATCCCTAAACATAGCCCAAGCCGGCATCGAAGACAAGTGAAAAATGAAGACCCAGGAAATGCGTTCCGAGCCCTTTTCGCCCATCCAAAAGTGCCCCCAAAGGAAGGCTTTGGGTACAAGTGAACTCCCCAGGGGAGCCTTTACGCAGCCCCACATGCAACTGGACCCTCCGGGTTCGCTGTTTCCGAGCATCCCTAAACATAGCCCTAGCCGGCATCGAAGACGAATGAAAAATCAGGCCCCAGGAAATGCGTTGCAAGCCCCTTTGGAACATCCAAAAGTGCCCGCAAAGGAAGGCTTTGGGTACAAGTGATCTCCCCAGGGGAGCCTTTACGCAGCCCCACATGCAACTGGACCCTCCGGGTTCGATTTTTCCGAGCATCCCTAAACATAGCCCTAGACGGCATCGAAGACGAATGAAAAATCAGGCCCCAGGAAATGCGTTGCGAGCCCTTTTCGCTCATCCAAAAGTGCTCCCAAAGGAAGGCTTTGGGTACAAGTGAACTCCCCAGGGGAGCCTTTACGCAGCCCCACATGCAACTGGACCCTCCGGGTTCGCTGTTTCCGAGCATCCCTAAACATAGCCCTAGATGGCATCGAAGATGAATGAAAAATCAGGCCCCAGGAAATGCGTTGCGAGCCCTTTTCGCTCATCCAAAAGTGCCCCCAAAGGAAGGCTTTGGGTACAAGTGAACTCCCCAGGGGAGCCTTTACGCAGCCCCACATGCAACTGGACCCTCCGGGTTCGCTGTTTCCGAGCATCCCTAAACATAGCCCTAGCCATCATCGAAGACAAGTGAAAAATCAAGACCCAGGAAACGCGTTGCGAGCCCCTTCGGACCATCCAAAAGTGCCCCCAAAGGAAGGCTTTGGGTACAAGTGAACTCCCCAGGGGAGCCTTTACGCAGCCCCACATGCAACTGGACCCTCCAGGTTCGCTGTTTCCGAGCATCCCTAAACATAGCCCTAGCCGGCATCTGAGACGAGTGAAAAATCAGGCCCCAGGAAATGCGTTGCGAGCCCTTTTCGCTCATCCAAAAGTGCCCCCAAAGGAAGGCTTTGGGTACAAGAGAACTCCCCAGGGGAGCCTTTACGCAGCCCCACATGCAACTGGACCCTCCGGGTTCGCTGTTTCCGAGCATCCCTAAACATAGCCCTAGCCGGCATCAAAGACAAGTGAAAAATCAGGCCCCAGGAAATGCGTTGCGAGCCCCTTCGGACCATCCAAAAGTGCCCCCAAAGGAAGGCTTTGGGTACATGTGATCTCCCCAGGGGAGCTTTTACGCAGCCCCACATGCAACTGGACCCTCCGGGTTCGCTGTTCCTGCGCAAACGTAAACGTAGCTCTATCCGTCATCGGAGACGACTGTAAAATCAGGCCCCAGGAAATGCATTCCGAGCCCTTTTCACCCATCGAAAAGTGCCCGCAAAGGAAGACTTTGGGTACAAGAGACCTCCCCAGGGGAGCCTTTACGCAGCCCCACATGCAACTGGACACTCCGGGTTCGCTGTTTCCGAGCATCCCTAAATATAGCCCTAGCCGGCATCGAAGACGAATGAAAAATCAGGCCCCAGGAAATGCGTTGCGAGCCCCTTCGGACCATCCAAAAGTGCCCCCAAAGGAAGGCTTTGGGTACAAGTGAACTCCCCAGGGGAGCCTTTACGCAGCCCCACATGCAACTGGACCCTCCGAGTTCGCTGTTCATGAGCAAACCTAAACGTAGCCCTAGCCGTCATCGGAGACGAGTGAAAAATCAGGCCCCAGGAAATGCGTTGCAAGCCCCTTTGGACCATCCAAAAGTGCCCGCAAAGAAAGGCTTTGGGTACAAGTGATCTCCCCAGGGGAGCCTTTACGCAGCCCCACATGCAACTGGACCCTCCGGGTTCGCTGTTCCTGAGCAAACCTAAAGGTAGCCCTAGCCGTCATCGGAGACGAGTGAAAAATCAGGCCCCAGGAAATGCGTTCCGAGGCCTTTTCGCCCATCCAAATGTGCCCCCAAAGGAAGACTTTGGGTACAAGAGAACTCCCCAGGGGAGCCTTTACGCAGCCCCACATGCAACTGGACCCTCCGGGTTCGCTGTTTCCGAGCATCCCTAAACATAGCCGTAGCCGGCATCGAAGACAAGTGAAAAATCAGGACCCAGGAAATGCGTTGCGAGCCCTTTTCGTCCATCCAAAAGTGCCCCCAAAGGAAGGCTTTGGGTACAAGTGAACTCCCCAGGGGAGCCTTTACGCAGCCCCACATGCAACTGGACCCTCCGGGTTCGATTTTTCCGAGCAACCCTAAATATATCACTAGCCGGCATTAGAGAAGACTGAAAACCCGGGCCCCAGAAAACGCGTTGCAAGCCCCTTTGGACCATCCAAAAGTATCACCAAAGGAAGGCTTTGGGTACAAGTGAACTCCCCAGGGGAGCCTTTACGCAGCCCCACATTCAACTGGACCCTCCGGGTTCGCTGTTTCCGAGCATCCCTAAACATAGCCCTAGCCGGCATCGAAGACGACTGAAAAATCAAGCCCCAGGAAATGCGTTGCGAGCCCTTTTCGTCCATCCAAAAGTGCCCCCAAAGGAAGGCTTTGGGTACAAGTGAACTCCCCAGGGGAGCCTTTACGCAGCCCAACATGCAAATGGACCCTTCGGGTTCGCTGTTTCCGAGCATCCCTAAACATAGCCCTAGCTGGCATCAATGACGACTGAAAAATCAGGCCCCAGGAAATGCGTTACGAGCCCTTTTTCGCCCATCCAAAAGTGCCCCCAAAGGAAGGCTTTGGGTACAAGTGAACTCCCCAGGGGAGCCTTTACGCAGCCCCACATGCAACTGGACCCTCCGCGTTCGCTGTTTCCGAGCATCCCTAAACATAGCCCTAGCCGGCATCGAAGACGAATGAAAAATCAGGCCCCAGGAAATGCGTTGCAAGCCCCTTTGGACCATCCAAAAGTGCCCGCAAAGGAAGGCTTTGGGTACAAGTGATCTCCCCAGGGGAGCCTTTACGCAGCCCCACATGCAACTGGACCCTTCGGGTTCGCTGTTTCCGAGCATCCCTAAACATAGCCCTAGACGGCATCGAAGACGACTGAAAAATCAGGCCCCAGGAAATGCGTTGCGAGCCCTTTTCGTCCATCCAAAAGTGCCCCCAAAGGAAGGCTTTGGGTACAAGTGAACTCCCCAGGGGAGCCTTTACGCAGCCCCACATGCAACTGGACCCTTGGGGTTCGCTGTTTCCGAGCATCCCTAAACATAGCCCTAGCCGGCATCGAAGACGACTGAAAAATCAGGCCCCAGGAAATGCGTTGCGAGCCCTTTTCGTCCATCCAAAAGTGCACCCAAAGGAAGGCTTTGGGTACAAGTGAACTCCCCAGGGGAGCCTATACGCAGCCCCACATGCAACTGGACCCTCCGGGTTCGCTGTTTCCGAGCATCCCTAAACATAACCCTAGCCGGCATCGAAGACAAGTGAAAAATCAAGACCCAGGAAATGCGTTCCGAGCCCTTTTCGCCCATCCAAAAGTGCCCCCAAAGGAAGGCTTTGGGTACAAGTGAACTCCCCAGGGGAGCCTTTACGCAGCCCCACATGCAACTGGACCCTCCGGGTTCGCTGTTTCCGAGCATCCCTAAACATAGCCCTAGCCGGCATCGAAGACGAATGAAAAATCAGGCCCCAGGAAATGCGTTGCAAGCCCCTTTGGACCATCCAAAAGTGCCCGCAAAGGAAGGCTTTGGGTACAAGTGAACTCCCCAGGGGAGCCTTTACGCAGCCCCACATGCAACTGGACCCTCCGGGTTCGCTGTTTCCGAGCATCCCTAAACATAGCCCTAGCCGGCATCGAAGACAAGTGAAAAATCAAGACCCAGGAAACGCGTTGCGAGCCCCTTCGGACCATCCAAAAGTGCCCCCAAAGGAAGGCTTTGGGTACAAGTGAACTCCCCAGGGGAGCCTTTACGCAGCCCCACATGCAATTGGCCCATCCGGGTTCGCTGTTTCCGAGCATCCCTAAACATAGCCCTAGCCGGCATCTGAGACGAGTGAAAAATCAGGCCCCAGGAAATGCGTTGCGATCCCTTTTCGCTCATCCAAAAGTGCCCCCAAAGGAAGGCTTTGGGTACAAGTGAACTCCCCAGGGGAGCCTTTACGCAGCCCCACATGCAACTGGACCCTCCGGGTTCGATTTTTCCGAGCATCCCTAAACATAGCCCTAGACGGCATCGAAGACGAATGAAAAATCAGGCCCCAGGAAATGCGTTGCGAGCCCTTTTCGCTCATCCAAAAGTGCTCCCAAAGGAAGGCTTTGGGTACAAGTGAACTCCCCAGGGGAGCCTTTACGCAGCCCCACATGCAACTGGACCCTCCGGGTTCGCTGTTTCCGAGCATCCCTAAACATAGCCCTAGACGGCATCGAAGACGAATGAAAAATCAGGCCCCAGGAAATGCGTTGCGAGCCCTTTTCGCTCATCCAAAAGTGCCCCCAAAGGAAGGCTTTGGGTACAAGTGAACTCCCCAGGGGAGCCTTTACGCAGCCCCACATGCAACTGGACCCTCCGGGTTCGCTGTTTCCGAGCATCCCTAAACATAGCCCTAGCCGGCATCGAAGACAAGTGAAAAATCAAGACCCAGGAAACGCGTTGCGAGCCCCTTCGGACCATCCAAAAGTGCCCCCAAAGGAAGGCTTTGGGTACAAGTGAACTCCCCAGGGGAGCCTTTACGCAGCCCCACATGCAACTGGACCCTCCGGGTTCGCTGTTCCTGAGCAAACGTAAACGTAGCTCTATCCGTCATCGGAGACGACTGTAAAATCAGGCCCCAGGAAATGCATTCCGAGCCCTTTTCACCCATCGAAAAGTGCCCGCAAAGGAAGACTTTGGGTACAAGAGACCTCCCCAGGGGAGCCTTTACGCAGCCCCACATGCAACTGGACCCTCCGGGTTCGCTGTTCCTGAGGAAACCTAAACGTAGCCCTTGCCGTCATCGGAGACGACTGAAAAATCAGGCCCCAGGAAATGCGTTGCGAGCCCCTTCGGACCATCCAAAAGTGCCCCCAAAGGAAGGCTTTGGGTACAAGTGAACTCCCCAGGGGAGCCTTTACGCAGCCCCACATGCAACTGGACCCTCCGGGTTCGCTGTTCATGAGCAAACCTAAACGTAGCCCTAGCCGTCATCGGAGACGAGTGAAAAATCAGGCCCCAGGAAATGCGTTGCAAGCCCCTTTGGACCATCCAAAAGTGCCCGCAAAGGAAGGCTTTGGGTACAAGTGATCTCCCCAGGGGAGCCTTTACGCAGCCCCACATGCAACTGGACCCTCCGGGTTCGCTGTTCCTGAGCAAACCTAAAGGTAGCCCTAGCCGTCATCGGAGACGAGTGAAAAATCAGGCCCCAGGAAATGAGTTCCGAGGCCTTTTCGCCCATCCAAATGTGCCCCCAAAGGAAGACTTTGGGTACAAGAGAACTCCCCAGGGGAGCCTTTACGCAGCCCCACATGCAACTGGACCCTCCGGGTTCGATTTTTCCGAGCATCCCTAAACATAGCCCTAGACGGCATCGAAGACGAATGAAAAATCAGGCCCCAGGAAATGCGTTGCGAGCCCTTTTCGCCCATCGAAAAGTGCCCCCAAAGGAAGGCTTTGGGTACAAGTGAACTCCCCAGGGGAGCCTTTACGCAGCCCCACATGCAACTGGACCCTCCGGGTTCGCTGTTTCCGAGCATCCCTAAACATAGCCGTAGCCGGCATCGAAGACAAGTGAAAAATCAGGACCCAGGAAATGCGTTGCGAGCCCTTTTCGTCCATCCAAAAGTGCCCCCAAAGGAAGGCTTTGGGTACAAGTGAACTCCCCAGGGGAGCCTTTACGCAGCCCCACATGCAACTGGACCCTCCGGGTTCGATTTTTCCGAGCAACCCTAAATATATCACTAGCCGGCATTAGAGAAGACTGAAAACCCGGGCCCCAGAAAACGCGTTGCAAGCCCCTTTGGACCATCCAAAAGTATCACCAAAGGAAGGCTTTGGGTACAAGTGAACTCCCCAGGGGAGCCTTTACGCAGCCCCACATTCAACTGGACCCTCCGGGTTCGCTGTTTCCGAGCATCCCTAAACATAGCCCTAGCCGGCATCGAAGACGACTGAAAAATCAAGCCCCAGGAAATGCGTTGCGAGCCCTTTTCGTCCATCCAAAAGTGCCCCCAAAGGAAGGCTTTGGGTACAAGTGAACTCCCCAGGGGAGCCTTTACGCAGCCCAACATGCAAATGGACCCTTCGGGTTCGCTGTTTCCGAGCATCCCTAAACATAGCCCTAGCTGGCATCAATGACGACTGAAAAATCAGGCCCCAGGAAATGCGTTACGAGCCCTTTTCGCCCATCCAAAAGTGCCCCCAAAGGAAGGCTTTGGGTACAAGTGAACTCCCCAGGGGAGCCTTTACGCAGCCCCACATGCAACTGGACCCTCCGCGTTCGCTGTTTCCGAGCATCCCTAAACATAGCCCTAGCCGGCATCGAAGACGAATGAAAAATCAGGCCCCAGGAAATGCGTTGCAAGCCCCTTTGGACCATCCAAAAGTGCCCGCAAAGGAAGGCTTTGGGTACAAGTGATCTCCCCAGGGGAGCCTTTACGCAGCCCCACATGCAACTGGACCCTTCGGGTTCGCTGTTTCCGAGCATCCCTAAACATAGCCCTAGACGGCATCGAAGACGACTGAAAAATCAGGCCCCAGGAAATGCGTTGCGAGCCCTTTTCGTCCATCCAAAAGTGCCCCCAAAGGAAGGCTTTGGGTACAAGTGAACTCCCCAGGGGAGCCTTTACGCAGCCCCACATGCAACTGGACCCTTCGGGTTCGCTGTTTCCGAGCATCCCTAAACATAGCCCTAGCCGGCATCGAAGACGACTGAAAAATCAGGCCCCAGGAAATGCGTTGCGAGCCCTTTTCGTCCATCCAAAAGTGCACCCAAAGGAAGGCTTTGGGTACAAGTGAACTCCCCAGGGGAGCCTATACGCAGCCCCACATGCAACTGGACCCTCCGGGTTCGCTGTTTCCGAGCATCCCTAAACATAGCCCTAGCCGGCATCGAAGACAAGTGAAAAATCAAGACCCAGGAAATGCGTTCCGAGCCCTTTTCGCCCATCCAAAAGTGCCCCCAAAGGAAGGCTTTGGGTACAAGTGAACTCCCCAGGGGAGCCTTTACGCAGCCCCACATGCAACTGGACCCTCCGGGTTCGCTGTTTCCGAGCATCCCTAAACATAGCCCTAGCCGGCATCGAAGACAAGTGAAAAATCAGGACCCAGGAAACGCGTTGCGAGCCCCTTCGGACCATCCAAAAGTGCCCCCAAAGGAAGGCTTTGGGTACAAGTGAACTCCCCAGGGGAGCCTTTACGCAGCCCCACATGCAATTGGCCCATCCGGGTTCGCTGTTTCCGAGCATCCCTAAACATAGCCCTAGCCGGCATCTGAGACGAGTGAAAAATCAGGCCCCAGGAAATGCGTTGCGATCCCTTTTCGCTCATCCAAAAGTGCCCCCAAAGGAAGGCTTTGGGTACAAGTGAACTCCCCAGGGGAGCCTTTACGCAGCCCCACATGCAACTGGACCCTCCGGGTTCGATTTTTCCGAGCATCCCTAAACATAGCCCTAGACGGCATCGAAGACGAATGAAAAATCAGGCCCCAGGAAATGCGTTGCGAGCCCTTTTCGCTCATCCAAAAGTGCTCCCAAAGGAAGGCTTTGGGTACAAGTGAACTCCCCAGGGGAGCCTTTACGCAGCCCCACATGCAACTGGACCCTCCGGGTTCGCTGTTTCCGAGCATCCCTAAACATAGCCCTAGACGGCATCGAAGACGAATGAAAAATCAGGCCCCAGGAAATGCGTTGCGAGCCCTTTTCGCTCATCCAAAAGTGCCCCCAAAGGAAGGCTTTGGGTACAAGTGAACTCCCCAGGGGAGCCTTTACGCAGCCCCACATGCAACTGGACCCTCCGGGTTCGCTGTTTCCGAGCATCCCTAAACATAGCCCTAGCCGGCATCGAAGACAAGTGAAAAATCAAGACCCAGGAAACGCGTTGCGAGCCCCTTCGGACCATCCAAAAGTGCCCCCAAAGGAAGGCTTTGGGTACAAGTGAACTCCCCAGGGGAGCCTTTACGCAGCCCCACATGCAACTGGACCCTCCGGGTTCGCTGTTCCTGAGCAAACGTAAACGTAGCTCTATCCGTCATCGGAGACGACTGTAAAATCAGGCCCCAGGAAATGCATTCCGAGCCCTTTTCACCCATCGAAAAGTGCCCGCAAAGGAAGACTTTGGGTACAAGAGACCTCCCCAGGGGAGCCTTTACGCAGCCCCACATGCAACTGGACCCTCCGGGTTCGCTGTTCCTGAGGAAACCTAAACGTAGCCCTTGCCGTCATCGGAGACGACTGAAAAATCAGGCCCCAGGAAATGCGTTGCGAGCCCCTTCGGACCATCCAAAAGTGCCCCCAAAGGAAGGCTTTGGGTACAAGTGAACTCCCCAGGGGAGCCTTTACGCAGCCCCACATGCAACTGGACCCTCCGGGTTCGCTGTTCATGAGCAAACCTAAACGTAGCCCTAGCCGTCATCGGAGACGAGTGAAAAATCAGGCCCCAGGAAATGCGTTGCAAGCCCCTTTGGACCATCCAAAAGTGCCTGCAAAGGAAGGCTTTGGGTACAAGTGATCTCCCCAGGGGAGCCTTTACGCAGCCCCACATGCAACTGGACCCTCCGGGTTCGCTGTTCCTGAGCAAACCTAAAGGTAGCCCTAGCCGTCATCGGAGACAAGTGAAAAATCAGGCCCCAGGAAATGCGCTGCGAGCCCTTTTCGTCCATCCAAAAGTGCACCCAAAGGAAGGCTTTGGGTACAAGTGAACTCCCCAGGGGAGCCTATACGCAGCCCCACATGCAACTGGACCCTCCGGGTTCGATTTTTCCGAGCATCCCTAAACATAGCCCTAGACGGCATCGAAGACGAATGAAAAATCAGGCCCCAGGAAATGCGTTCCGAGCCCTTTTCGCCCATCGAAAAGTGCCCCCAAAGGAAGGCTTTGGGTACAAGTGAACTCCCCAGGGGAGCCTTTACGCAGCCCCACATGCAACTGGACCCTCCGGGTTCGCTGTTTCCGAGCATCCCTAAACATAGCCGTAGCCGGCATCGAAGACAAGTGAAAAATCAGGACCCAGGAAATGCGTTGCGAGCCCTTTTCGTCCATCCAAAAGTGCCCCCAAAGGAAGGCTTTGGGTACAAGTGAACTCCCCAGGGGAGCCTTTACGCAGCCCCACATGCAACTGGACCCTCCGGGTTCGATTTTTCCGAGCAACCCTAAATATATCACTAGCCGGCATGGGAGAAGACTGAAAACCCGGGCCCCAGAAAACGCGTTGCAAGCCCCTTTGGACCACCCAAAAGTATCACCAAAGGAAGGCTTTGGGTACAAGTGAACTCCCCAGGGGAGCCTTTACGCAGCCCCACATTCAACTGGACCCTCCGGGTTCGCTGTTTCCGAGCATCCCTAAACATAGCCCTAGCCGGCATCGAAGACGACTGAAAAATCAAGCCCCAGGAAATGCGTTGCGAGCCCTTTTCGTCCATCCAAAAGTGCCCCCAAAGGAAGGCTTTGGGTACAAGTGAACTCCCCAGGGGAGCCTTTACGCAGCCCCACATGCAACTGGACCCTTCGGGTTCGCTGTTTCCGAGCATCCCTAAACATAGCCCTAGCTGGCATCAATGACGACTGAAAAATCAGGCCCCAGGAAATGCGTTACGAGCCCTTTTCGCCCATCCAAAAGTGCCCCCAAAGGAAGGCTTTGGGTACAAGTGAACTCCCCAGGGGAGCCTTTACGCAGCCCCACATGCAACTGGACCCTCCGGGTTCGCTGTTTCCGAGCATCCCTAAACATAGCCCTAGCCGGCATCGAAGACGAATGAAAAATCAGGCCCCAGGAAATGCGTTGCAAGCCCCTTTGGACCATCCAAAAGTGCCCGCAAAGGAAGGCTTTGGGTACAAGTGATCTCCCCAGGGGAGCCTTTACGCAGCCCCACATGCAACTGGACCCTTCGGGTTCGCTGTTTCCGAGCATCCCTAAACATAGCCCTAGACGGCATCGAAGACGACTGAAAAATCAGGCCCCAGGAAATGCGTTGCGAGCCTTTTTCGTCCATCCAAAAGTGCACCCAAAGGAAGGCTTTGGGTACAAGTGAACTCCCCAGGGGAGCCTTTACGCAGCCCCACATGCAACTGGACCCTTCGGGTTCGCTGTTTCCGAGCATCCCTAAACATAGCCCTAGACGGCATCGAAGACGACTGAAAAATCAGGCCCCAGGAAATGCGCTGCGAGCCCTTTTCGTCCATCCAAAAGTGCACCCAAAGGAAGGCTTTGGGTACAAGTGAACTCCCCAGGGGAGCCTATACGCAGCCCCACATGCAACTGGACCCTCCGGGTTCGCTGTTTCCGAGCATCCCTAAACATAGCCCTAGCCGGCATCGAAGACAAGTGAAAAATCAAGACCCAGGAAATGCGTTCCGAGCCCTTTTCGCCCATCCAAAAGTGCCCCCAAAGGAAGGCTTTGGGTACAAGTGAACTCCCCAGGGGAGCCTTTACGCAGCCCCACATGCAACTGGACCCTCCGGGTTCGCTGTTTCCGAGCATCCCTAAACATAGCCCTAGCCGTCATCGAAGACGAATGAAAAATCAGGCCCCAGGAAATGCGTTGCAAGCCCCTTTGGACCATCCAAAAGTGCCCGCAAAGGAAGGCTTTGGGTACAAGTGAACTCCCCAGGGGAGCCTTTACGCAGCCCCACATGCAACTGGACCCTCCGGGTTCGCTGTTTCCGAGCATCCCTAAACATAGCCCTAGCCGGCATCGAAGACGAATGAAAAATCAGGCCCCAGGAAATGCGTTGCAAGCCCCTTTGGACCATCCAAAAGTGCCCGCAAAGGAAGGCTTTGGGTACAAGTGATCTCCCCAGGGGAGCCTTTACGCAGCCCCACATGCAACTGGACCCTTCGGGTTCGCTGTTTCCGAGCATCCCTAAACATAGCCCTAGACGGCATCGAAGACGACTGAAAAATCAGGCCCCAGGAAATGCGTTGCGAGCCCTTTTCGTCCATCCAAAAGTGCCCCCAAAGGAAGGCTTTGGGTACAAGTGAACTCCCCAGGGGAGCCTTTACGCAGCCCCACATGCAACTGGACCCTTCGGGTTCGCTGTTTCCGAGCATCCCTAAACATAGCCCTAGCCGGCATCGAAGACGACTGAAAAATCAGGCCCCAGGAAATGCGCTGCGAGCCCTTTTCGTCCATCCAAAAGTGCACCCAAAGGAAGGCTTTGGGTACAAGTGAACTCCCCAGGGGAGCCTATACGCAGCCCCACATGCAACTGGACCCTCCGGGTTCGCTGTTTCCGAGCATCCCTAAACATAGCCCTAGCCGGCATCGAAGACAAGTGAAAAATCAAGACTCAGGAAATGCGTTCCGAGCCCTTTTCGCCCATCCAAAAGTGCCCCCAAAGGAAGGCTTTGGGTACAAGTGAACTCCCCAGGGGAGCCTTTACGCAGCCCCACATGCAACTGGACCCTCCGGGTTCGCTGTTTCCGAGCATCCCTAAACATAGCCCTAGCCGGCATCGAAGACGAATGAAAAATCAGGCCCCAGGAAATGCGTTGCAAGCCCCTTTGGACCATCCAAAAGTGCCCGCAAAGGAAGGCTTTGGGTACAAGTGAACTCCCCAGGGGAGCCTTTACGCAGCCCCACATGCAACTGGACCCTCCGGGTTCGCTGTTTCCGAGCATCCCTAAACATAGCCCTAGCCGGCATCGAAGACAAGTGAAAAATCAAGACCCAGGAAACGCGTTGCGAGCCCCTTCGGACCATCCAAAAGTGTAAGCAAAGGAAGGCTTTGGGTACAAGTGAACTCCCCAGGGGAGCCTTTACGCAGCCCCACATGCAACTGGACCCTTCGGGTTCGCTGTTTCCGAGCATCCCTAAACATATCCCTAGCCGGCATCTGAAACGAGTGAAAAATCAGGCCCCACGAAATGCGTCGCGAGCCCTTTTCGCGCATCCAAAAGTGCCCCCAAAGGAAGGCTTTGGGTACAAGTGAACTCCCCAGGGGAGCCTTTACGCAGCCCCACATGCAACTGGACCCTCCGGGTTCGATTTTTCCGAGCATCCCTAAACATATCCCTAGACGGCATCGAAGACGAATGAAAAATCAGGCCCCAGGAAATGCGTTGCGAGCCCTTTTCGCTCATCCAAAAGTGCCCGCAAAGGAAGGCTTTGGGTACAAGTGAACTCCCCAGGGGAGCCTTTACGCAGCCCCACATGCAACTGGACCCTCCGGGTTCGCTGTTTCCGAGCATCCCTAAACATAGCCCTAGACGGCATCGAAGACGAATGAAAAATCAGGCCCCAGGAAATGCGTTGCGAGCCCTTTTCTCTCATCCAAAAGTGCCCCCAAAGGAAGGCTTTGGGTACAAGTGAACTCCCCAGGGGAGCCTTTACGCAGCCCCACATGCAACTGGACCCTCCGGGTTCGCTGTTTCCGAGCATCCCTAAACATAGCCCTAGCCGGCATCGAAAACAAGTGAAAAATCAAGACCCAGGAAACGCGTTGCGAGCCCCTTCGGACCATCCAAAAGTGCCCCCAAAGGAAGGCTTTGGGTACAAGTGAACTCCCCAGGGGAGCCTTTACGCAGCCCCACATGCAACTGGACCCTCCGGGTTCGCTGTTTCCGAGCATCCCTAAACATAGCCCTAGCCGGCATCTGAGACGAGTGAAAAATCAGGCCCCAGGAAATGCGTTGCGAGCCCTTTTCGCTCATCCAAAAGTGCCCCCAAAGGAAGGCTTTGGGTACAAGTGAACTCCCCAGGGGAGCCTTTACGCAGCCCCACATGCAACTGGACCCTCCGGGTTCGCTGTTTCCGAGCATCCCTAAACATAGCCCTAGCCGGCATCAAAGACAAGTGAAAAATCAGGCCCCAGGAAATGCGTTGCGAGCCCCTTCGGACCATCCAAAAGTGCCCCCAGAGGAAGGCTTTGGGTACATGTGATCTCCCCAGGGGAGCTTTTACGCAGCCCCACATGCAACTGGACCCTCCGGGTTCGCTGTTCCTGAGCAAACGTAAACGTAGCTCTATCCGTCATCAGAAACGACTGTAAAATCAGGCCCCAGGAAATGCGTTCCGAGCCCTTTTCACCCATCGAAAAGTGCCCGCAAAGGAAGACTTTGGGTACAAGAGACCTCCCCAGGGGAGCCTTTACGCAGCCCCACATGCAACTGGACCCTCCGGGTTCGCTGTTCCTGAGCAAACCTAAACGTAGCCCTTGCCGTCATCGGAGACGACTGAAAAATCAGGCCCCAGGAAATGCGTTGCGAGCCCCTTCGGACCATCCAAATGTGCCCCCAAAGGAAGGCTTTGGGTACAAGTGATCTCCCCAGGGGAGCCTTTACGCAGCCCGACATGGAACTGGACCCTCCGGGTTCGCTGTTCCTGAGCAAACCTAAAGGTAGCCCTTGCCGTCATCGGAGACGACTGAAAAATCAGGCCCCAGGAAATGTGTTCCGAGGCCTTTTCACCCATCCAAATGTGCCCCCAAAGGAAGGCTTTGGGTACAAGTGAACTCCCCAGGGGAGCCTTTACGCAGCCCCACATGCAACTGGACCCTCCGGGTTCGCTGTTTCCGAGCATCCCTAAACATAGCCCTAGCCGGCATCGAAGACAAGTGAAAAATCAGGACCCAGGAAATGCGTTGCGAGCCCTTTTCGTCCATCCAAAAGTGCCCCCAAAGGAAGGCTTTGGGTACAAGTGAACTCCCCAGGGGAGCCTTTACGCAGCCCCACATGCAACTGGACCCTCCGGGTTTGCTGTTTCCGAGCATCCCTAAACATAGCCGTAGCCGGCATGGGAGAAGACTGAAAACCCGGGCCCCAGAAAACGCGTTGCAAGCCCCTTTGGACCATCCAAAAGTATCACCAAAGGAAGGCTTTGGGTACAAGTGAACTCCCCAGGGGAGCCTATACGCAGCCCCACATGCAACTGGACCCTCCGGGTTCGCTGTTTCCGAGCATCCCTAAACATAGCCCTAGCCGGCATCGAAGACAAGTGAAAAACCAGGACCCAGGAAATGCGTTGCGAGCCCTTTTCGTCCATCCAAAAGTGCCCCCAAAGGAAAGCTTTGGGTACAAGTGAACTCCCCAGGGGAGCCTTTACGCAGCTCCACATGCAACTGGACCCTCCGGGTTCGCTGTTTCCGAGCATCCCTAAACATAGCCCTAGCCAACATCGATGACGACTGAAAAATCAGGCCCCAGGAAATGCGTTGCGAGCCCTTTTCGCTCATCCAAAAGTGCCCCCAAAGGAAGGCTTTGGGTACAAGTGAACTCCCCAGGGGAGCCTTTACGCAGCCCCACATGCAACTGGACCCTCCGGGTTCGATTTTTCCGAGCAACCCTAAATATATCACTAGCCGGCTTGGGAGAAGACTGAAAACCCGGGCCCCAGAAAACGCGTTGCAAGCCCCTTTGGACCATCCAAAAGTGTCACCAAAGGAAGGCTTTGGGTACAAGTGATCTCCCCAGGGGAGCCTTTACACAGCCCCACATGCAACTGGACCCTCCGGGTTCGCTGTTTCCGAGCATCCCTAAACATAGCACTAGCCGGCATCGGAGATGAGTGAAATATCAGGCCCCAGGAAATGCGTTGCGAGCCCTTTTCGCCCATCCAAATGTGCCCCCAAAGGAAGACTTTGTGTACAAGAGAACTCCCCAGGGGAGCCTTTACGCAGCCCCACATGCAACTGGACCCTCCGGGTTCGCTGTTCCTGAGCAAACCTAAACGTAGCCCTTGCCGTCATCGGAGAAGACTGAAAAATCAGGCCCCAGGAAATGCGTTGCGAGCCCCTTCGGACCATCCAAAAGTGCCCCCAAAGGAAGGCTTTGGGTACAAGTGAACTCCCCAGGGGAGGCTTTACGCAGCCCCACATGCAACTGGACCTTTCGGGTTCGCTGTTTCCGAGCATCCCTAAACATAGCCCTAGCCGGCATCGATGACGACTGAAAAATCAGGCCCCAGGAAATGCGTTGCGAGCCCCTTTGGACCATCCAAAAGTGCCCCCAAAGGAAGGCTTTGGGTACAAGTGAACTCCCCAGGGGAGCCTTTACGCAGCCCCACATGCAACTGGACCCTCCGGGTTCGATTTTTCCGAGCAACCCTAAATATATCACTAGCCGGCATGGGAGAAGACTGAAAACACGGGCCCCAGAAAATGCGTTGCAAACCCCTTTGGACCATCCAAAAGTGCCCCCAAAGGAAGGCTTTGGGTACAAGTGAACTCCCCAGGGGAGCCTTTACGCAGCCCCACATGCAACTGGACCCTCCGGGTTCGCTGTTTCCGAGCATCCCTAAACATAGCCCTAGCCGGCATCGAAGACGACTGAAAAATCAAGCCCCAGGAAATGCGTTGCGAGCCCTTTTTGCCCATCCAAAAGTGCCCCCAAAGGAAGGCTTTGGGTACAAGTGAACTCCCCAGGGGAGCCTTTACGCAGCCCCACATGCAACTGGACCCTTCGGGTTCGCTGTTTCCGAGCATCCCTAAACATAGCCCTAGATGGCATCGATGACGACTGAAAAATCAGGCCCCAGGAAATGCGTTACGAGCCCTTTTCGCCCATCCAAAAGTGCCCCCAAAGGAAGGCTTTGGGTACAAGTGAACTCCCCAGGGGAGCCTTTACGCAGCCCCACATGCAACTGGACCCTCCGGGTTCGCTGTTTCCGAGCATCCCTAAACATAGCCCTAGCCGGCATCGAAGACGACTGAAAAATCAAGCCCCAGGAAATGCGTTGCGAGCCCTTTTCGTCCATCCAAAAGTGCCCCCAAAGGAAGGCTTTGGGTACAAGTGAACTCCCCAGGGGAGCCTTTACGCAGCCCCACATGCAACTGGACTCTTCGGGTTCGCTGTTTCCGAGCATCCCTAAACATAGCCCTAGCCGGCATCAATGACGACTGAAAAATCAGGCCCCAGGAAATGCGTTCCGAGCCCTTTTTGCCCATCCAAAAGTGCCCCCAAAGGAAGGCTTTGGGTACAAGTGATCTCCCCAGGGGAGCCTTTACGCAGCCCCACATGCAACTGGACCCTCCGGGTTCGCTGTTCCTGAGCAAACGTAAACGTAGCCCTAGCCGTCATCGGAGACGAGTGAAAAATCAGGCCCCCGGAAATGCGTTCCGAGGCCTTTTCGCCCATCCAAAAGTGCCCCCAAAGGAAGGCTTTGGGTACAAGAGAACTCCCCAGGGGAGCCTTTACGCAGCCCCACATGCAACTGGACCCTCCGGGTTCGCTGTTTCCGAGCATCCCTAAACATAGCCCTGGCCGGCATCGAAGACGAATGAAAAATCAGGCCCCAGGAAATGCGTTGCGAGCCCTTTTCGCTCATCCAAAAGTGCTCCCAAAGGAAGGCTTTGGGTACAAGTGAACTCCCCAGGGGAGCCTTTACGCAGCCCCACATGCAACTGGACCCTCCGGGTTCGCTGTTTCCGAGCATCCCTAAACATAGCCCTAGACGGCATCGAAGACGAATGAAAAATCAGGCCCCAGGAAATGCGTTGCGAGCCCTTTTCGCTCATCCAAAAGTGCCCCCAAAGGAAGGCTTTGGGTACAAGTGAACTCCCCAGGGGAGCCTTTACGCAGCCCCACATGCAACTGGACCCTCCGGGTTCGCTGTTTCCGAGCATCCCTAAACATAGCCCTAGCCGGCATCGAAGACAAGTGAAAAATCAAGACCCAGGAAACGCGTTGCGAGCCCCTTCGGACCATCCAAAAGTGCCCCCAAAGGAAGGCTTTGGGTACAAGTGAACTCCCCAGGGGAGCCTTTACGCAGCCCCACATGCAACTGGACCCTCCGGATTCGCTGTTTCCGAGCATCCCTAAACATAGCCCTAGCCGGCATCAAAGACAAGTGAAAAATCAGGACCCAGGAAATGCGTTGCGAGCCCCTTCGGACCATCCAAAAGTGCCCCCAAAGGAAGGCTTTGGGTACATGTGATCTCCACAGGGGAGCTTTTACGCAGCCCCACATGCAACTGGACCCTCCGGGTTCGCTGTTCCTGAGCAAACTTAAACGTAGCTCTATCCGTCATCGGAGACGACTGAAAAATCAGGCCCCAGGAAATGCGTTGCGAGCCCCTTCGGACCATCCAAAAGTGCCCCCAAAGGAAGGCTTTGGGTACAAGTGAACTCCCCAGGGGAGCCTTTACGCAGCCCCACATGCAACTGGACCCTCCGGGTTCGCTGTTCATGAGCAAACCTAAACGTAGCCCTAGCCGTCATCGGAGACGAGTGAAAAATCAGGCCCCAGGAAATGCGTTGCAAGCCCCTTTGGACCATCCAAAAGTGCCCGCAAAGGAAGGCTTTGGGTACAATTGATCTCCCCAGGGGAGCCTTTACGCAGCCCCACATGCAACTGGACCCTCCGGGTTCGCTGTTCCTGAGCAAACCTAAAGGTAGCCCTTGCCGTCATCGGAGACGACTGAAAAATCAGGCCCCAGGAAATGCGTTCCGAGGCCTTTTCGCCCATCCAAATGTGCCCCCAAAGGAAGGCTTTGGGTACAAGTGAACTCCCCAGGGGAGCCTTTACGCAGCCCCACATGCAACTGGACCCTCCGGGTTCGCTGTTTCCGAGCATCCCTAAACATAGCCCTAGCCGGCATCGAAGACAAGTGAAAAATCAGGACCCAGGAAATGCGTTGCGAGCCCTTTTCGTCCATCCAAAAGTGCCCCCAAAGGAAGGCTTTGGGTACAAGTGAACTCCCCAGGGGAGCCTTTACGCAGCCCCACATGCAACTGGAACCTCCGGGTTCGATTTTTCCGAGCAACCCTAAATATATCACTAGCCGGCATGGGAGAAGACTGAAAACCCGGGCCCCAGAAAACGCGTTGCAAGCCCCTTTGGACCATCCAAAAGTATCACCAAAGGAAGGCTTTGGGTACAAGTGAACTCCCCAGGGGAGCCTTTACGCAGCCCCACATTCAACTGGACCCTCCGGGTTCGCTGTTTCCGAGCATCCCTAAACATAGCCCTAGCCGGCATCGAAGACGAATGAAAAATCAGGCCCCAGGAAATGCGTTGCGAGCCCTTTTCGTCCATCCAAAAGTGCCCCCAAAGGAAGGCTTTGGGTACAAGTGAACTCCGCAGGGGAGCCTTTACGCAGCCCCACATGCAACTGGACCCTTCGGGTTCGCTGTTTCCGAGCATCCCTAAACATAGCCCTAGCTGGCATCAATGACGACTGAAAAATCAGGCCCCAGGAAATGCGTTACGAGCCCTTTTCGCCCATCCAAAAGTGCCCCCAAAGGAAGGCTTTGGGTACAAGTGAACTCCCCAGGGGAGCCTTTACGCAGCCCCACATGCAACTGGACCCTCCGGGTTCGCTGTTTCCGAGCATCCCTAAACATAGCCCTAGCCGGCATCGAAGACGAATGAAAAATCAGGCCCCAGGAAATGCGTTGCAAGACCCTTTGGACCATCCAAAAGTGCCCGCAAAGGAAGGCTTTGGGTACAAGTGATCTCCCCAGGGGAGCCTTTACGCAGCCCCACATGCAACTGGACCCTTCGGGTTCGCTGTTTCCGAGCATCCCTAAACATAGCCCTAGACGGCATCGAAGACGACTGAAAAATCAGGCCCCAGGAAATGCGTTGCGAGCCCTATTCGTCCATCCAAAAGTGCCCCCAAAGGAAGGCTTTGGGTACAAGTGAACTCCCCAGGGGAGCCTTTACGCAGCCCCACATGCAACTGGACCCTTCGGGTTCGCTGTTTCCGAGCATCCCTAAACATAGCCCTAGATGGCATCGAAGACGACTGAAAAATCAGGCCCCAGGAAATGCGCTGCGAGCCCTTTTCGTCCATCCAAAAGTGCACCCAAAGGAAGGCTTTGGGTACAAGTGAACTCCCCAGGGGAGCCTATACGCAGCCCCACATGCAACTGGACCCTCCGGGTTCGCTGTTTCCGAGCATCCCTAAACATAGCCCTAGCCGGCATCGAAGACAAGTGAAAAATCAGGACCCAGGAAATGCGTTGCGAGCCCTTTTCGTCCATCCAAAAGTGCCCCCAAAGGAAAGCTTTGGGTACAAGTGAACTCCCCAGGGGAGCCTTTACGCAGCTCCACATGAAACTGGACCCTCCGGGTTCGCTGCTTCCGAGCATCCCTAAACATAGCCCTAGCCGGCATCGATGACGACTGAAAAATCAGGCCCCAGGAAATGCGTTGCGAGCCCCTTAGGACCATCCAAAAGTGCCCCCAAAGGAAGGCTTTGGATACAAGTGAACTCCCCAGGGGAGCCTTTACGCAGCCCCACATGCAACTGGACCCTCCGGGTTCGATTTTTCCGAGCAACCCTAAATATATCACTAGCTGGCATGGGAGAAGACTGAAAACCCGGGCCCCAGAAAACGCGTTGCAAGCCCCTTTGGACCATCCAAAAGTGTCACCAAAGGAAGGCTTTGGGTACAAGTGATCTCCCCAGGGGAGCCTTTACGCAGCCCCACATGCAACTGGACCCTCCGGGTTCGCTGTTTCCGAGCATCCCTAAACATAGCACTAGCCGGCATCGGAGATGAGTGAAATATCAGGCCCCAGGAAATGCGTTGCGAGCCCTTTTCGCCCATCCAAATGTGCCCCCAAAGGAAGATTTTGGGTACAAGAGAACTCCCCAGGGGAGCCTTTACGCAGCCCCACATGCAACTGGACCCTCCGGGTTCGCAGTTCCTGAGCAAACCTAAACATAGCCCTTGCCGTCATCGGAGAAGACTGAAAAATCAGTCCCCAGGAAATGCGTTGCGAGCCCCTTCGGACCATCCAAAAGTGCCCCCAAAGGAAGGCTTTGGGTACAAGTGAACTCCCCAGGGGAGCCTTTACGCAGCCCCACATGCAACTGGACCCTCCGGGTTCGATTTTTCCGAGCAACCCTAAATATATCACTAGCCGGCATGGGAGAAGACTGAAAACACGGGCCCCAGAAAATGCGTTGCAAGCCCCTTTGGACCATCCAAAAGTGCCCCCAAAGGAAGGCTTTGGGTACAAGTGAACTCCCCAGGGGAGCCTTTACGCAGCCCCACATGCAACTGGACCCTCCGGGTTCGCTGTTTCCGAGCATCCCTAAACATAGCCCTAGCCGGCATCGAAGACGACTGAAAAATCAAGCCCCAGGAAATGCGTTGCGAGCCCTTTTTGCCCATCCAAAAGTGCCCCCAAAGGAAGGCTTTGGGTACAAGTGAACTCCCCAGGGGAGCCTTTACGCAGCCCCACATGCAACTGGACCCTCCGCGTTCGCTGTTTCCGAGCATCCCTAAACATAGCCCTAGCCGGCATCGAAGACAAGTGAAAAATCAAGACCCAGGAAACGCGTTGCGAGCCCCTTCGGACCATCCAAAAGTGCCCCCAAAGGAAGGCTTTGGGTACAAGTGAACTCCCCAGGGGAGCCTTTACGCAGCCCCACATGCAACTGGACCCTCCGGATTCGCTGTTTCCGAGCATCCCTAAACATAGCCCTAGCCGGCATCAAAGACAAGTGAAAAATCAGGACCCAGGAAATGCGTTGCGAGCCCCTTCGGACCATCCAAAAGTGCCCCCAAAGGAAGGCTTTGGGTACATGTGATCTCCACAGGGGAGCTTTTACGCAGCCCCACATGCAACTGGACCCTCCGGGTTCGCTGTTCCTGAGCAAACTTAAACGTAGCTCTATCCGTCATCGGAGACGACTGAAAAATCAGGCCCCAGGAAATGCGTTGCGAGCCCCTTCGGACCATCCAAAAGTGCCCCCAAAGGAAGGCTTTGGGTACAAGTGAACTCCCCAGGGGAGCCTTTACGCAGCCCCACATGCAACTGGACCCTCCGGGTTCGCTGTTCATGAGCAAACCTAAAGGTAGCCCTAGCCGTCATCGGAGACGAGTGAAAAATCAGGCCCCAGGAAATGCGTTGCAAGCCCCTTTGGACCATCCAAAAGTGCCCGCAAAGGAAGGCTTTGGGTACAATTGATCTCCCCAGGGGAGCCTTTACGCAGCCCCACATGCAACTGGACCCTCCGGGTTCGCTGTTCCTGAGCAAACCTAAAGGTAGCCCTTGCCGTCATCGGAGACGACTGAAAAATCAGGCCCCAGGAAATGCGTTCCGAGGCCTTTTCGCCCATCCAAATGTGCCCCCAAAGGAAGGCTTTGGGTACAAGTGAACTCCCCAGGGGAGCCTTTACGCAGCCCCACATGCAACTGGACCCTCCGGGTTCGCTGTTTCCGAGCATCCCTAAACATAGCCCTAGCCGGCATCGAAGACAAGTGAAAAATCAGGACCCAGGAAATGCGTTGCGAGCCCTTTTCGTCCATCCAAAAGTGCCCCCAAAGGAAGGCTTTGGGTACAAGTGAACTCCCCAGGGGAGCCTTTACGCAGCCCCACATGCAACTGGAACCTCCGGGTTCGATTTTTCCGAGCAACCCTAAATATATCACTAGCCGGCATGGGAGAAGACTGAAAACCCGGGCCCCAGAAAACGCGTTGCAAGCCCCTTTGGACCATCCAAAAGTATCACCAAAGGAAGGCTTTGGGTACAAGTGAACTCCCCAGGGGAGCCTTTACGCAGCCCCACATGCAACTGGACCCTTCGGGTTCGCTGTTTCCGAGCATCCCTAAACATAGCCCTAGCTGGCATCAATGACGACTGAAAAATCAAGCCCCAGGAAATGCGTTGCGAGCCCTTTTCGTCCATCCAAAAGTGCCCCCAAAGGAAGGCTTTGGGTACAAGTGAACTCCCCAGGGGAGCCTTTACGCAGCCCCACATGCAACTGGACCCTTCGGGTTCGCTGTTTCCGAGCATCCCTAAACATAGCCCTAGCTGGCATCAATGACGACTGAAAAATCAGGCCCCAGGAAATGCGTTACGAGCCCTTTTCGCCCATCCAAAAGTGCCCCCAAAGGAAGGCTTTGGGTACAAGAGAACTCCCCAGGGGAGCCTTTACGCAGCCCCACATGCAACTGGACCCTCCGGGTTCGCTGTTCCTGAGCAAACGTAAACGTAGCCCTAGCCGTCATCGGAGACGAGTGAAAAATCAGGCCCCCGGAAATGCGTTCCGAGGCCTTTTCGCCCATCCAAAAGTGCCCCCAAAGGAAGGCTTTGGGTACAAGAGAACTCCCCAGGGGAGCCTTTACGCAGCCCCACATGCAACTGGACCCTCCGGGTTCGCTGTTTCCGAGCATCCCTAAACATAGCCCTAGCCGGCATCGAAGACGAATGAAAAATCAGGCCCCAGGAAATGCGTTGCGAGCCCTTTTCGCTCATCCAAAAGTGCTCCCAAAGGAAGGCTTTGGGTACAAGTGAACTCCCCAGGGGAGCCTTTACGCAGCCCCACATGCAACTGGACCCTCCGGGTTCGCTGTTTCCGAGCATCCCTAAACATAGCCCTAGACGGCATCGAAGACGAATGAAAAATCAGGCCCCAGGAAATGCGTTGCGAGCCCTTTTCGCTCATCCAAAAGTGCCCCCAAAGGAAGGCTTTGGGTACAAGTGAACTCCCCAGGGGAGCCTTTACGCAGCCCCACATGCAACTGGACCCTCCGGGTTCGCTGTTTCCGAGCATCCCTAAACATAGCCCTAGCCGGCATCGAAGACAAGTGAAAAATCAAGACCCAGGAAACGCGTTGCGAGCCCCTTCGGACCATCCAAAAGTGCCCCCAAAGGAAGGCTTTGGGTACAAGTGAACTCCCCAGGGGAGCCTTTACGCAGCCCCACATGCAACTGGACCCTCCGGATTCGCTGTTTCCGAGCATCCCTAAACATAGCCCTAGCCGGCATCAAAGACAAGTGAAAAATCAGGACCCAGGAAATGCGTTGCGAGCCCCTTCGGACCATCCAAAAGTGCCCCCAAAGGAAGGCTTTGGGTACATGTGATCTCCACAGGGGAGCTTTTACGCAGCCCCACATGCAACTGGACCCTCCGGGTTCGCTGTTCCTGAGCAAACTTAAACGTAGCTCTATCCGTCATCGGAGACGACTGAAAAATCAGGCCCCAGGAAATGCGTTGCGAGCCCCTTCGGACCATCCAAAAGTGCCCCCAAAGGAAGGCTTTGGGTACAAGTGAACTCCCCAGGGGAGCCTTTACGCAGCCCCACATGCAACTGGACCCTCCGGGTTCGCTGTTCATGAGCAAACCTAAACGTAGCCCTAGCCGTCATCGGAGACGAGTGAAAAATCAGGCCCCAGGAAATGCGTTGCAAGCCCCTTTGGACCATCCAAAAGTGCCCGCAAAGGAAGGCTTTGGGTACAATTGATCTCCCCAGGGGAGCCTTTACGCAGCCCCACATGCAACTGGACCCTCCGGGTTCGCTGTTCCTGAGCAAACCTAAAGGTAGCCCTTGCCGTCATCGGAGACGACTGAAAAATCAGGCCCCAGGAAATGCGTTCCGAGGCCTTTTCGCCCATCCAAATGTGCCCCCAAAGGAAGGCTTTGGGTACAAGTGAACTCCCCAGGGGAGCCTTTACGCAGCCCCACATGCAACTGGACCCTCCGGGTTCGCTGTTTCCGAGCATCCCTAAACATAGCCCTAGCCGGCATCGAAGACAAGTGAAAAATCAGGACCCAGGAAATGCGTTGCGAGCCCTTTTCGTCCATCCAAAAGTGCCCCCAAAGGAAGGCTTTGGGTACAAGTGAACTCCCCAGGGGAGCCTTTACGCAGCCCCACATGCAACTGGAACCTCCGGGTTCGATTTTTCCGAGCAACCCTAAATATATCACTAGCCGGCATGGGAGAAGACTGAAAACCCGGGCCCCAGAAAACGCGTTGCAAGCCCCTTTGGACCATCCAAAAGTATCACCAAAGGAAGGCTTTGGGTACAAGTGAACTCCCCAGGGGAGCCTTTACGCAGCCCCACATTCAACTGGACCCTCCGGGTTCGCTGTTTCCGAGCATCCCTAAACATAGCCCTAGCCGGCATCGAAGACGAATGAAAAATCAAGCCCCAGGAAATGCGTTGCGAGCCCTTTTCGTCCATCCAAAAGTGCCCCCAAAGGAAGGCTTTGGGTACAAGTGAACTCCCCAGGGGAGCCTTTACGCAGCCCCACATGCAACTGGACCCTTCGGGTTCGCTGTTTCCGAGCATCCCTAAACATAGCCCTAGCTGGCATCAATGACGACTGAAAAATCAGGCCCCAGGAAATGCGTTACGAGCCCTTTTCGCCCATCCAAAAGTGCCCCCAAAGGAAGGCTTTGGGTACAAGTGAACTCCCCAGGGGAGCCTTTACGCAGCCCCACATGCAACTGGACCCTCCGGGTTCGCTGTTTCCGAGCATCCCTAAACATAGCCCTAGCCGGCATCGAAGACGAATGAAAAATCAGGCCCCAGGAAATGCGTTGCAAGACCCTTTGGACCATCCAAAAGTGCCCGCAAAGGAAGGCTTTGGGTACAAGTGATCTCCCCAGGGGAGCCTTTACGCAGCCCCACATGCAACTGGACCCTTCGGGTTCGCTGTTTCCGAGCATCCCTAAACATAGCCCTAGACGGCATCGAAGACGACTGAAAAATCAGGCCCCAGGAAATGCGTTGCGAGCCCTATTCGTCCATCCAAAAGTGCCCCCAAAGGAAGGCTTTGGGTACAAGTGAACTCCCCAGGGGAGCCTTTACGCAGCCCCACATGCAACTGGACCCTTCGGGTTCGCTGTTTCCGAGCATCCCTAAACATAGCCCTAGATGGCATCGAAGACGACTGAAAAATCAGGCCCCAGGAAATGCGCTGCGAGCCCTTTTCGTCCATCCAAAAGTGCACCCAAAGGAAGGCTTTGGGTACAAGTGAACTCCCCAGGGGAGCCTATACGCAGCCCCACATGCAACTGGACCCTCCGGGTTCGCTGTTTCCGAGCATCCCTAAACATAGCCCTAGCCGGCATCGAAGACAAGTGAAAAATCAGGACCCAGGAAATGCGTTGCGAGCCCTTTTCGTCCATCCAAAAGTGCCCCCAAAGGAAAGCTTTGGGTACAAGTGAACTCCCCAGGGGAGCCTTTACGCAGCTCCACATGCAACTGGACCCTCCGGGTTCGCTGCTTCCGAGCATCCCTAAACATAGCCCTAGCCGGCATCGATGACGACTGAAAAATCAGGCCCCAGGAAATGCGTTGCGAGCCCCTTAGGACCATCCAAAAGTGCCCCCAAAGGAAGGCTTTGGATACAAGTGAACTCCCCAGGGGAGCCTTTACGCAGCCCCACATGCAACTGGACCCTCCGGGTTCGATTTTTCCGAGCAACCCTAAATATATCACTAGCTGGCATGGGAGAAGACTGAAAACCCGGGCCCCAGAAAACGCGTTGCAAGCCCCTTTGGACCATCCAAAAGTGTCACCAAAGGAAGGCTTTGGGTACAAGTGATCTCCCCAGGGGAGCCTTTACGCAGCCCCACATGCAACTGGACCCTCCGGGTTCGCTGTTTCCGAGCATCCCTAAACATAGCACTAGCCGGCATCGGAGATGAGTGAAATATCAGGCCCCAGGAAATGCGTTGCGAGCCCTTTTCGCCCATCCAAATGTGCCCCCAAAGGAAGATTTTGGGTACAAGAGAACTCCCCAGGGGAGCCTTTACGCAGCCCCACATGCAACTGGACCCTCCGGGTTCGCTGTTCCTGAGCAAACCTAAACATAGCCCTTGCCGTCATCGGAGAAGACTGAAAAATCAGTCCCCAGGAAATGCGTTGCGAGCCCCTTCGGACCATCCAAAAGTGCCCCCAAAGGAAGGCTTTGGGTACAAGTGAACTCCCCAGGGGAGCCTTTACGCAGCCCCACATGCAACTGGACCCTCCGGGTTCGATTTTTCCGAGCAACCCTAAATATATCACTAGCCGGCATGGGAGAAGACTGAAAACACGGGCCCCAGAAAATGCGTTGCAAGCCCCTTTGGACCATCCAAAAGTGCCCCCAAAGGAAGGCTTTGGGTACAAGTGAACTCCCCAGGGGAGCCTTTACGCAGCCCCACATGCAACTGGACCCTCCGGGTTCGCTGTTTCCGAGCATCCCTAAACATAGCCCTAGCCGGCATCGAAGACGACTGAAAAATCAAGCCCCAGGAAATGCGTTGCGAGCCCTTTTTGCCCATCCAAAAGTGCCCCCAAAGGAAGGCTTTGGGTACAAGTGAACTCCCCAGGGGAGCCTTTACGCAGCCCCACATGCAACTGGACCCTCCGCGTTCGCTGTTTCCGAGCATCCCTAAACATAGCCCTAGCCGGCATCGAAGACAAGTGAAAAATCAAGACCCAGGAAACGCGTTGCGAGCCCCTTCGGACCATCCAAAAGTGCCCCCAAAGGAAGGCTTTGGGTACAAGTGAACTCCCCAGGGGAGCCTTTACGCAGCCCCACATGCAACTGGACCCTCCGGATTCGCTGTTTCCGAGCATCCCTAAACATAGCCCTAGCCGGCATCAAAGACAAGTGAAAAATCAGGACCCAGGAAATGCGTTGCGAGCCCCTTCGGACCATCCAAAAGTGCCCCCAAAGGAAGGCTTTGGGTACATGTGATCTCCACAGGGGAGCTTTTACGCAGCCCCACATGCAACTGGACCCTCCGGGTTCGCTGTTCCTGAGCAAACTTAAACGTAGCTCTATCCGTCATCGGAGACGACTGAAAAATCAGGCCCCAGGAAATGCGTTGCGAGCCCCTTCGGACCATCCAAAAGTGCCCCCAAAGGAAGGCTTTGGGTACAAGTGAACTCCCCAGGGGAGCCTTTACGCAGCCCCACATGCAACTGGACCCTCCGGGTTCGCTGTTCATGAGCAAACCTAAACGTAGCCCTAGCCGTCATCGGAGACGAGTGAAAAATCAGGCCCCAGGAAATGCGTTGCAAGCCCCTTTGGACCATCCAAAAGTGCCCGCAAAGGAAGGCTTTGGGTACAATTGATCTCCCCAGGGGAGCCTTTACGCAGCCCCACATGCAACTGGACCCTCCGGGTTCGCTGTTCCTGAGCAAACCTAAAGGTAGCCCTTGCCGTCATCGGAGACGACTGAAAAATCAGGCCCCAGGAAATGCGTTCCGAGGCCTTTTCGCCCATCCAAATGTGCCCCCAAAGGAAGGCTTTGGGTACAAGTGAACTCCCCAGGGGAGCCTTTACGCAGCCCCACATGCAACTGGACCCTCCGGGTTCGCTGTTTCCGAGCATCCCTAAACATAGCCCTAGCCGGCATCGAAGACAAGTGAAAAATCAGGACCCAGGAAATGCGTTGCGAGCCCTTTTCGTCCATCCAAAAGTGCCCCCAAAGGAAGGCTTTGGGTACAAGTGAACTCCCCAGGGGAGCCTTTACGCAGCCCCACATGCAACTGGAACCTCCGGGTTCGATTTTTCCGAGCAACCCTAAATATATCACTAGCCGGCATGGGAGAAGACTGAAAACCCGGGCCCCAGAAAACGCGTTGCAAGCCCCTTTGGACCATCCAAAAGTATCACCAAAGGAAGGCTTTGGGTACAAGTGAACTCCCCAGGGGAGCCTTTACGCAGCCCCACATGCAACTGGACCCTTCGGGTTCGCTGTTTCCGAGCATCCCTAAACATAGCCCTAGCTGGCATCAATGACGACTGAAAAATCAAGCCCCAGGAAATGCGTTGCGAGCCCTTTTCGTCCATCCAAAAGTGCCCCCAAAGGAAGGCTTTGGGTACAAGTGAACTCCCCAGGGGAGCCTTTACGCAGCCCCACATGCAACTGGACCCTTCGGGTTCGCTGTTTCCGAGCATCCCTAAACATAGCCCTAGCTGGCATCAATGACGACTGAAAAATCAGGCCCCAGGAAATGCGTTACGAGCCCTTTTCGCCCATCCAAAAGTGCCCCCAAAGGAAGGCTTTGGGTACAAGTGAACTCCCCAGGGGAGCCTTTACGCAGCCCCACATGCAACTGGACCCTCCGGGTTCGCTGTTTCCGAGCATCCCTAAACATAGCCCTAGCCGGCATCGAAGACGAATGAAAAATCAGGCCCCAGGAAATGCGTTGCAAGACCCTTTGGACCATCCAAAAGTGCCCGCAAAGGAAGGCTTTGGGTACAAGTGATCTCCCCAGGGGAGCCTTTACGCAGCCCCACATGCAACTGGACCCTTCGGGTTCGCTGTTTCCGAGCATCCCTAAACATAGCCCTAGACGGCATCGAAGACGACTGAAAAATCAGGCCCCAGGAAATGCGTTGCGAGCCCTATTCGTCCATCCAAAAGTGCCCCCAAAGGAAGGCTTTGGGTACAAGTGAACTCCCCAGGGGAGCCTTTACGCAGCCCCACATGCAACTGGACCCTCCGGGTTCGCTGTTCCTGAGCAAACCTAAACGTAGCCCTTGCCGTCATCGGAGAAGACTGAAAAATCAGTCCCCAGGAAATGCGTTGCGAGCCCCTTCGGACCATCCAAAAGTGCCCCCAAAGGAAGACTTTGGGTACAAGTGAACTCCCCAGGGGAGCCTTTACGCAGCCCCACATGCAACTGGACCCTCCGGGTTCGATTTTTCCGAGCAACCCTAAATATATCACTAGCCGGCATGGGAGAAGACTGAAAACACGGGCCCCAGAAAATATGTTGCAAGCCCCTTTGGACCATCCAAAAGTATCACCAAAGGAAGGCTTTGGGTACAAGTGAACTCCCCAGGGGAGCCTTTACGCAGCCCCACATGCAACTGGACTCTTCGGGTTCGCTGTTTCCGAGCATCCCTAAACATAGCCCTAGCCGGCATCAATGACGACTGAAAAATCAGGCCCCAGGAAATGCGTTCCGAGCCCTTTTTGCCCATCCAAAAGTGCCCCCAAAGGAAGGCTTTGGGTACAAGTGAACTCCCCAGGGGAGCCTTTACGCAGCCCCACATGCAACTGGACCCTCCGGGTTCGCTGTTTCCGAGCATCCCTAAACATAGCCCTAGCCGGCATCGAAGACGAATGAAAAATCAGGCCCCAGGAAATGCGTTGCAAGCCCCTTTGGACCATCCAAAAGTGCCCGCAAAGGAAGGCTTTGGGTACAAGTGATCTCCTCAGATGAGCCTTTACGCAGCCCCACATGCAACTGGACCCTCCGGGTTCGATTTTTCCGAGCATCCCTAAACATAGCTCTAGACGGCATCGAAGACGAATGAAAAATCAGGCCCCAGGAAATGCGTTGCGAGCCCTTTTCGCTCATCCAAAAGTGCTCCCAAAGGAAGGCTTTGGGTACAAGTGAACTCCCCAGGGGAGCCTTTACGCAGCCCCACATGCAACTGGACACTCCGGGTTCGCTGTTTCCGAGCATCCCTAAACATAGCCCTAGACGGCATCGAAGACGAATGAAAAATCAGGCCCCAGGAAATGCGTTGCGAGCCCTTTTCGCTCATCCAAAAGTGCCCCCAAAGGAAGGCTTTGGGTACAAGTGAACTCCCCAGGGGAGCCTTTACGCAGCCCCACATGCAACTGGACCCTCCGGGTTCGCTGTTTCCGAGCATCCCTAAACATAGCCCTAGCCGGCATCGAAGACAAGTGAAAAATCAAGACCCAGGAAACGCCTTGCGAGCCCCTTCGGACCATCCAAAAGTGCCCCCAAAGGAAGGCTTTGGGTACAAGTGAACTCCCCAGGGGAGCCTTTACGCAGCCCCACATGCAACTGGACCCTCCGGGTTCGCTGTTTCCGAGCATCCCTAAACATAGCCCTAGCCGGCATCTGAGACGAGTGAAAAATCAGGCCCCAGGAAATGCGTTGCGAGCCCTTTTCGCTCATCCAAAAGTGCCCCCAAAGGAAGGCTTTGGGTACAAGTGAACTCCCCAGGGGAGCCTTTACGCAGCCCCACATGCAACTGGACCCTCCGGGTTCGCTGTTCCTGAGCAAACCTAAACGTAGCCCTATCCGTCATCGGAGACGACTGTAAAATCAAGCCCCAGGAAATGCGTTCCGAGCCCTTTTCACCCATCGAAAAGTGCCCGCAAAGGAAGACTTTGGGTACAAGAGACCTCCCCAGGGGAGCCTTTACGCAGCCCCACATGCAACTGGACCCTCCGGGTTCGCTGTTCCTGAGCAAACCTAAACGTAGCCCTTGCCGTCATCGGAGACGACTGAAAAATCAGGCCCCAGGAAATGCGTTGCGAGCCCCTTCGGACCATTCAAAAGTGCCCCCAAACGAAGGCTTTGGGTACAAGTGAACTCCCCAGGGGAGCCTTTACGCAGCCCCACATGCAACTGGAACCTCCGGGTTCGCTGTTCCTGAGCAAACCTAAAGGTAGCCCTAGCCGTCATCGGAGACGAGTGAAAAATCAGGCCCCAGGAAATGCGTTCCGAGGCCTTTTCGCCCATCCAAATGTGCCCCCAAAGGAAGACTTTGGGTACAAGAGAACTCCCCAGGGGAGCCTTTACGCAGCCCCACATGCAACTGGACCCTCCGGGTTCGATTTTTCCGAGCATCCCTAAACATAGCCCTAGCCGGCATCGAAGACGAATGAAAAATCAGGCCCCAGGAAATGCGTTCCGAGCCCTTTTCGCCCATCCAAAAGTGCCCCCAAAGGAAGGCTTTGGGTACAAGTGAACTCCCCAGGGGAGCCTTTACGCAGCCCCACATGCAACTGGACCCTCCGGGTTCGCTGTTCCTGAGCATCCCTAAACATAGCCCTAGCCGGCATCGAAGACAAGTGAAAAATCAGGACCCAGGAAATGCGTTGCAAGCCCTTTTCGTCCATCCAAAAGTGCCCCCAAAGGAAGGCTTTGGGTACAAGTGAACTCCCCAGGGGAGCCTTTACGCAGCCCCACATGCAACTGGACTCTCCGGGTTCGATTTTTCCGAGCAACCCTAAATATATCACTAGCCGGCATGGGAGAAGACTGAAAACCCTTGCCCCAGAAAACACGTTGCAAGCACCTTTGGACCATCCAAAAGTATCACCAAAGGAAGGCTTTGGGTACAAGTGAACTCCCCAGGGGAGCCTTTACGCAGCCCCACATGCAACTGGACCCTCCGGGTTCACTGTTTCCGAGCATCCCTAAACATAGCCCTAGTCGGCATCGAAGACGACTGAAAAATCAAGCCCCAGGAAATGCGTTGCGAGCCCTTTTTGCCCATCCAAAAGTGCCCCCAAAGGAAGGCTTTGGGTACAAGTGAACTCCCCAGGGGAGCCTTTACGCAGCCCCACATGCAACTGGACCCTCCGGGTTCGCTGTTTCCGAGCATCCCTAAACATAGCCCTAGATGGCATCAATGACGACTGAAAAATCAGGCCCCAGGAAATGCGTTACGAGCCCTTTTCGCCCATCCAAAAGTGCCCCCAAAGGAAGGCTTTGGGTACAAGTGAACTCCCCAGGGGAGCCTTTACGCAGCCCCACATGCAACTGGACCCTCCGGGTTCGCTGTTTCCGAGCATCCCTAAACATAGCCCTAGCCGGCATCGAAGACGAATGAAAAATCAGGCCCCAGGAAATGCGTTGCAAGCCCCTTTGGACCATCCAAAAGTGCCCGCAAAGGATGGCTTTGGGTACAATTGATCTCCCCAGGGGAGCCTTTACGCAGCCCCACATGTAACTGGACCCTTCGGATTCGCTGTTTCCGAGCATCCCTAAACATAGCCCTAGACGGCATCGAAGACGACTGAAAAATCAGGCCCCAGGAAATGCGTTGCGAGCCCTTTTCGTCCATCCAAAAGTGCCCCCAAAGGAAGGCTTTGGGTACAAGTGAACTCCCCAGGGGAGCCTTTACGCAGCCCCACATGCAACTGGACCCTTCGGGTTCGCTGTTTCCGAGCATCCCTAAACATAGCCCTAGACGGCATCGAAGACGACTGAAAAATCAGGCCCCAGGAAATGCGTTGCGAGCCCATTTTGTCCATCCAAAAGTGCCCCCAAAGGAAGGCTTTGGGTACAAGTGAACTCCCCAGGGGAGCCTTTACGCAGCCCCACATGCAACTGGACCCTCCGGGTTCGCTGTTTCCGAGCATCCCTAAACATAGCCCTAGCCGGCATCGAAGACAAGTGAAAAATCAGGACCCAGGAAATTCCTTGCGAGCCCTTTTCGCCCATCCAAAAGTGCCCCCAAAGGAAGGCTTTGGGTACAAGTGAACTCCCCAGGGGAGCCTTTACGCAGCCCCACATGCAACTGGACCCTCCGGGTTCGCTGTTTCCGAGCATCCCTAAACATAGCCCTAGCCGGCATCGATTACGACTGAAAAATCAGGCCCCAGGAAATGCGTTGCGAGCCTCTTAGAACCATCCAAAAGTGCCCGCAAAGGAAGGCTTTGGATACAAGTGAACTCCCCAGGGGAGCCTTTACGCAGCCCCACATGCAACTGGACCCTCCGGGTTCGATTTTTCCGAGCAACCCTAAAGATATCACTAGCCGGCATGGGAGAAGACTGAAAACCCGGGCCACAGAAAACGCGTTGCAAGCCCCTTTGGACCATCCAAAAGTGTCACCAAAGGAAGGCTTTGGGTACAAGTGATCTCCCCAGGGGAGCCTTTACACAGCCCCACATGCAACTGGATCCTCCGGGTTCGCTGTTTCCGAGCATCCCTAAACATAGCCCTAGCCGGCATCGGAGACGAGTGAAAAATCAGGCCCCAGGAATTGAGTTGCGAGCCCTTTTCGCCCATCCAAAAGTGCCCCCAAAGGAAGGCTTTGGGTACAAGTGAACTCCCCAGGGGAGCCTTTACGCAGCCCCACATGCAACTGGACCCTCCGGGTTCGCTGTTCCTGAGCAAACCTAAAGGTAGCCCTAGCCGTCATCGGAGACGAGTGAAAAATCAGGCCCCAGGAAATGCGTTCCCAGGCCTTTTCGCCCATCCAAATGTGCCCCCAAAGGAAGACTTTGGGTACAAGTGAACTCCCCAGGGGAGCCTTTACGCAGCCCCACATGCAACTGGACCCTCCGGGTTCGCTGTTTCCGAGCATCCCTAAACATAGCCCTAGCCGGCATCGAAGACAAGTGAAAAATCAGGCCCCAGGAAATGCGTTGCGAGCCCTTTTCGTCCATCCAAAAGTGCCCCCAAAGGAAGGCTTTGGGTACAAGTGAACTCCCCAGGGGAGCCTTTACGCAGCTCCACATGCAACTGGACCCTCCGGGTTCGCTGTTTCCGAGCATCCCTAAACATATCCCTAGCCGGCATCGATGACGACTGAAAAATCAGGCCCCAGGAAATGCGTTGCGAGCCCTTTTCGCTCATCCAAAAGTGCCCCCAAAGGAAGGCTTTGGGTACAAGTGAACTCCCCAGGGGAGCCTTTACGCAGCCCCACATGCAACTGGACCCTCCGGGTTCGCTGTTTCCGAGCATCCCTAAACATAGCCCTAGCCAACATCGATGACGACTGAAAAATCAGGCCCCAGGAAATGCGTTGCGAGCCCTTTTCGTCCATCCAAAAGTGCCCCCAAAGGAAGGCTTTGGGTACAAGTGAACTCCCCAGGGGAGCCTTTACGCAGCTCCACATGCAACTGGACCCTCCGGGTTCGCTGTTTCCGAGCATCCCTAAACATAGCCCTAGCCAACATCGATGACGACTGAAAAATCAGGCCCCAGGAAATGCGTTGCGAGCCGTTTTCGCTCATCCAAAAGTGCCCCCAAAGGAAGGCTTTGGGTACAAGTGAACTCCCCAGGGGAGCCTTTACGCAGCCCCACATGCAACTGGACCCTCCGGGTTCGCTGTTCCTGAGCAACCCTAAATATATCACTAGCCGGCATGGGAGAAGACTGAAAACCCGGGCCCCAGAAAATGCGTTGCAAGCCCCTTTGGACCATCCAAAAGTGTCACCAAAGGAAGGCTTTGGGTACAAGTGAACTCCCCAGGGGAGCCTTTACACAGCCCCACATGCAACTGGACCCTCCGGGTTCGCTGTTTCCGAGCATCCCTAAACATAGCCCTAGCCGGCATCGGAGATGAGTGAAATATCAGGCCCCAGGAAATGCGTTGCGAGCCCTTTTCGCCCATCCAAATGTGCCCCCAAAGGAAGACTTTGGGTACAAGTGAACTCCCCAGGGGAGCCTTTACGCAGCTCCACATGCAACTGGACCCTCCGGGTTCGCTGTTCTTGAGCAAACCTAAAGGTAGCCCTAGCCGTCATCGGAGACGAGTGAAAAATCAGGCCCCAGGAAATGCGTTCCGAGGCCTTTTCGCCCATCCAAATGTGCCCCCAAAGGAAGACTTGGGGTACAAGAGAACTCCCCAGGGGAGCCTTTACGCAGCCCCACATGCAACTGGACCCTCCGGGTTCGATTTTTCCGAGCATCCCTAAACATAGCCCTAGACGGCATCGAAGACGACTGAAAAATCAGGCCCCAGGAAATGCGTTGCGAGCCCTTTTCGCCCATCCAAAAGTGCCCCCAAAGGAAGGCTTTGGGTACAAGTGAACTCCCCAGGGGAGCCTTTACGCAGCCCCACATGCAACTGGACCCTTCGGGTTCGCTGTTTCCGAGCATCCCTAAACATAGCCCTCGACGGCATCGAAGACAAGTGAAAAATCAGGCCCCAGGAAATGCGTTGCAAGCCCTTTTCATCCATCCAAAAGTGCCCCCAAAGGAAGGCTTTGGGTACAAGTGAACTCCCCAGGGGAGCCTTTATGCAGCCCCACATGCAACTGGACCCTCCGGGTTCGATTTTTCCGAGCAAACCTAAATATATCACTAGCCGGCATGGGAGAAGACTGAAAACCCGGGCCCCAGAAAACGCGTTGCAAGCCCCTTTGAACCATCCAAAAGTATCACCAAAGGAAGGCTTTGGGTACAAGTGAACTCCCCAGGGGAGCCTTTATGCAGCCCCACATGCAACTGGAACCTCCGGGTTCGCTGTTTCCGAGCATCCCTAAATATAGTCCTAGCCGGCATCGAAGACGACTGAAAAATCAAGCCCCAGGAAATGCGTTGCCCCAGGAAATGCGTTTCCGAGCATCCCTAAATATAGCCCTAGCCCGCATCGAAGACGACTGAAAAATCAAGCCCGAGGAAATGCGTTGCGAGCCCTTTTATTCCATCCAAAAGTGCCCCCAAAGGAAGGCTTTGGGTACAAGTGAACTCCCCAGTGGAGCCTTTACGCAGCCCCACATGGAACTGGACCCTTCGGGTTCGCTGTTTCCGAGCATCCCTAAACATAGCCCTAGCCGGCATCAATGACGACTGAAAAATCAGGCCCCAGGAAATGCGTTACGAGCCCTTTTCGCCCATCCAAAAGTGCCCCCAAAGGAAGGCTTTGGGTACAAGTGAACTCCCCAGGGGAGCCTTTACGCAGCCCCACATGCAACTGGACCCTCCGGTTTCGCTGTTTCCGAGCATCCCTAAACATAGCCCTAGCCGGCATCGAAGACGAATGAAAAATCAGGCCCCAGGAAATGCGTTGCAAGCCCCTTTGGACCATCCAGAAGTGCCCGCAAAGGAAGGCTTTGGGTACAAGTGATCTCCCCAGGGGAGCCTTTACGCAGCCCCACATGCAACTGGACCCTCCGGGTTCGCTGTTCCTGAGCAAACCTAAAGGTAGCCCTACCCGTCATCGGAGACGAGTGAAAAATCAGGCCCCAGGAAATGCGTTCCGAGGCTTTTTCGCCCATCCAAAAGTGCCCCCAAAGGAAGACTTTGGGTACAAGAGAACTCCCCAGGGGAGCCTTTACGCAGCTCCACATGCAACTGGACCCTCCGGGTTCGATTTTTCCGAGCATCCCTAAACATAGCCCTAGACGGCATCGAAGACGACTGAAAAATCAGGCCCCAGGAAATGCGTTGCGAGCCCTTTTCGCCCATCCAAAAGTGCCCCCAAAGGAAGGATTTGGGTACAAGTGAACTCCCCAGGGGAGCCTTTACGCAGCCCCACATGCAACTGGACCCTCCGGGTTCGCTGTTTCCGAGCATCCCTTAACATATCCCTAGCCGGCATCGAAGACAAGTGAAAAATCAGGCCCCAGGAAATGCGTTGTGAGCCCTTTTCGTCCATCCAAAGGTGCCCCCAAAGGAAGGCTTTGGGTACAAGTGAACTCCCCAGGGGAGCCTTTACGCAGCTCCACATGCAACTGGACCCTCCGGGTTCGCTGTTTCCGAGCATCCCTAAACATAGCCCTAGCCAACATCGATGACGACTGAAAAATCAGGCCCCAGGAAATGCGTTGCGAGCCGTTTTCGCTCATCCAAAAGTGCCCCAAAAGGAAGGCTTTGGGTACAAGTGAACTCCCCAGGGGAGCCTTTACGCAGCCCCACATGCAACTGGACCCTCCGGTTTCGCTGTTTCCGAGCATCCCTAAACATAGCCCTAGCCGGCATCGAAGACGAATGAAAAATCAGGCCCCAGGAAATGCGTTGCAAGCCCCTTTGGACCATCCAGAAGTGCCCGCAAAGGAAGGCTTTGGGTACAAGTGATCTCCCCAGGGGAGCCTTTACGCAGCCCCACATGCAACTGGACCCTCCGGGTTCGCTGTTGCTGAGCAAACCTAAAGGTAGCCCTAGCCGTCATCGGAGACGAGTGAGAAATCAGGCCCCAGGAAATGCGTTCCGAGGCTTTTTCGCCCATCCAAATGTGCCCCCAAAGGAAGACTTTGGGTACAAGAGAACTCCCCAGGGGAGCCTTTACGCAGCTCCACATGCAACTGGACCCTCCGGGTTCGATTTTTCCGAGCATCCCTAAACATAGCCCTAGCCGGCATCGATGACGACTGAAAAATCAGGCCCCAGGAAATGCGTTGCGAGCCCCTTAGGACCATCCAAAAGTGCCCGCAAAGGCAGGCTTTGGATACAAGTGAACTCCCCAGGGGAGCCTTTACGCAGCCCCACATGCAACTGGACCCTCCGGGTTCGATTTTTCCGAGCAACCCTAAATATATCACTAGCCGGCATGGGAGAAGACTGAAAACCCGGGCCCCAGAAAACGCGTTGCAAGCCCCTTTGGACCATCCAAAAGTGTCACCAAAGGAAGGCTTTGGGTACAAGTGATCTCCCCAGGGGAGCCTTTACGCAGCCCCACATGCAACTGGACCCTCCGGGTTCGATTTTTCTGAGCATCCCTAAACATAGCCCTAGACGGCATCGAAGACGACTGAAAAATCAGGCCCCAGGAAATGCGTTGCGAGCCCTTTTCGTCCATCCAAAAGTGCCCCCAAAGTAAGGCTTTGGGTACAAGTGAACTCCCCAGGGGAGCCTTTACGCAGCCCCACATGCAACTGGACCCTCCGGGTTCGATTTTTCCGAGCATCCCTAAACATAGCCCTAGCCGGCATCGAAGACAAGTGAAAAATCAGGACCCAGGAAATGCGTTGCAAGCCCTTTTCGTCCATCCAAAAGTGCCCCCAAAGGAAGCCTTTGGGTACAAGTGAACTCCCCATGGGAGCCTTTATGCAGCCCCACATGCAACTGGACCCTCCGGGTTCGATTTTTCCGAGCAAACCTAAATATATCACTAGCCGGCATGGGAGAAGACTGAAAACCCGGGCCCCAGAAAACGCGTTGCAAGCCCCTTTGGACCATCCAAAAGTATCACCAAAGGAATGCTTTGGGTACAAGTGAACTCCCCAGGGGAGCCTTTACGCAGCCCCACATGCAACTGGACCCTCCGGGTTCGCTGTTCCTGAGCAAACCTAAACGTAGCCCTACCCGTCATCGGAGACGACTGAAAAATCAGGCCCCAGGAAATGCGTTACGAGCCCTTTTCGCCCATCCAAAAGTGCCCCCAAAGGAGGGCTTTGGGTACAAGTGAACTCCCCAGGGGAGCCTTTACGCAGCCCCACATGCAACTGGACCCTCCGGGTTCGCTGTTTCCGAGCATCCCTAAACATAGCCCTAGCCAGCATCGAAGACGAATGAAAAATCAGGCCCCAGGAAATGCGTTGCAAGCCCCTTTGGACCATCCAGAAGTGCCCGCAAAGGAAGGCTTTGGGTACAAGTGATCTCCCCAGGGGAGCCTTTACGCAGCCCCACATGCAACTGGACCCTCCGGGTTCGCTGTTCCTGAGCAAACCTAAAGGTAGCCCTAGCCGTCATCGGAGACGAGTGAAAAATAAGGCCCCAGGAAATGCGTTCCGAGGCTTTTTCGCCCATCCAAATGTGCCCCCAAAGGAAGACTTTGGGTACAAGAGAACTCCCCAGGGGATCCTTTACGCAGCCCCACATGCAACTGGACCCTCCGGGTTCGCTGTTTCAGAGCATCCCAAAACATAGCCCTAGCCGTCATCGGAGACGAGTAGAAAATTAGGCCCCAGGAAATGCGTTCCGAGCCCTTTTCGCCCATTCAAAAGTGCCCCCAAAGGAAGGCTTTGGGTACAAGTGAACTCCCCAGGGGAGCCTTTACGCAGCTCCACATGCAACTGGACCCTCCGGGTTCGATTTTTCCGAGCATCCCTAAACATAGCCCTAGACGGCATCGAAGACGACTGAAAAATCAGGCCCCAGGAAATGCGTTGCGAGCCCTTTTCGTCCATCCAAAAGTGCCCCCAAAGGAAGGCTTTGGGTACAAGTGAACTCCCCAGGGGAGCCTTTACGCAGCCCCACATGCAACTGGACCCTCCGGGTTCGCTGTTTCCGAGCATCCCTAAACATAGCCCTAGCCAGCATCGAAGACAAGTGAACAATCAGGACCCAGGAAATGCGTTGCGAGCCCTTTTCGTCCATCCAAAAGTGCCCCCAAACAAAGGCTTTGGGTACAAGTGAACTCCCCAGGGGAGCCTTTACGCAGCTCCACATGCAACTGGACCCTCCGGGTTCGCTGTTTCCGAGCATCCCTAAACATAGCCCTAGCCAACATCGGAGAAGACTGAAAAATCAGGCCCCAGGAAATGCGTTCCGAGCCCTTTTCGCTCATCCAAAAGTGCCCCCAAAGGAAGGCTTTGGGTACAAGTGAACTCCCCAGGGGAGCCTTTACGCAGCCCCACATGCAACTGGACCCTCCGGGTTCGCTGTTTCCGAGCATCCCTAAACATAGCCCTAGCCGGCATCGATGACGACTGAAAAATCAGGCCCCAGGAAATGTGTTGCGAGCCCCTTAGGACCATCCAAAAGTGCCCGCAAAGGAAGGCTTTGGATACAAGTGAACTCCCCAGGGGAGCCTTTACGCAGCCCCACATGCAACTGGACCCTCCGGGTTCGCTGTTTCCGAGCATCCCTAAACATAGCCCTAGCCGGCATCGGAGATGAGTGAAAAATCAGGCCCCAGGAAATGCGTTGCGAGCCCTTTTCGCCCATCCAAATGTGCCCCCAAAGGAAGACTTTGGGTACAAGTGAACTCCCCAGGGGAGCCTTTACGCAGCCCCACATGCAACTGGACCCTCCGGGTTCGCTGTTTCAGAGCATCCCTAAACATAGCCCAAGACGGCATCGAAGACGAATGAAAAATCAGGCCCCAGGAAATACGTTGCGAGCCCTTTTCGCTCATCCAAATGTGCCCCCAAAGGAAGGCTTTGGGTACAAGTGAACTCCCCAGGGGAGCCTTTACGCAGCCCCACATGCAACTGGACCCTCCGGGTTCGATTTTTCCGAGCAACCCTAAATATACCACTAGCCGGCATGGGAGAAGACTGAAAACCCGGGCCCCAGAAAACGCGTTTCAAGCCCCTTCTGACCATCTAAAAGTGCCCCCAAAGGAAGGCTTTGGGTACAAGTGAACTCCCCAGGGGAGCCTTTACGCAGCCCCACATGCAACTGGACCCTCCGGGTTCGCTGTTTCCGAGCATCCCTAAACATAGCCCTAGCCGGCATCGATGACGACTGAAAAATCAGGCCCCAGGAAATGCGTTGCGAGCCCCTTTGGACCATCCAAAAGTGCCCGCAAAGGAAGGCTTTGGATACAAGTGAACTCCCCAGGGGAGCCTTTACGCAGCCCCACATGCAACTGGACCCTCCGGGTTCGATTTTTCCGAGCAACCCTAAATATATCACTAGCCGGCATGGGAGAAGACTGAAAACCCGGGCCCCAGAAAACGCGTTGCAAGCCCCTTTGGACCATCCAAAAGTGTCACCAAAGGAAGGCTTTGGGTACAAGTGATCTCCCCAGGGGAGCCTTAACGCAGCCCCACATGCAAATGGACCCTCCAGGTTCGCTGTTTCCGAGCATCCCTAAACATAGCCCTAGCCGGCTTCGGAGATGAGTGAAAAATCAGGCCCCAGGAAATGCGTTGCGAGCCCTTTTCGCCCATTCAAAAGTGCCCGCAAAGGAAGGCTTTGGGTACAAGTGAACTCCCCAGGGGAGCCTTTACGCAGCCCCACATGCAACTGGACCCTCCGGGTTCGCTGTTTCCGAGCATCCCTAAACATAGCCCTAGCCGGCATCGAAGACTAATGAAAAATCAGGCCCCAGGAAATGCGTTGCAAGCCCCTTTGGACCATCCAAAAGTGCCCGCAAAGGAAGGCTTTGGGTACAAGTGATCTCCCCAGGGGAGCCTTTACGCAGCCCCACATGCAACTGGACCCTCCGGGTTCGATTTTTCCGAGCATCCCTAAACATAGCCCTAGCCGGCATCGGAGATGAGTGAAAAATCAGGCCCCAGGAAATGCGTTGCGAGCCCTTTTCGCCCATCCAAAAGTGCCCCCAAAGGAAGGCTTTGGGTACAAGTGAACTCCCCAGGGGAGCCTTTACGGAGCCCCACATGCAACTGGACCCTCCGGGTTCGCTGTTTCCGAGCATCCCTAAACATAGCCCTAGCCGGCATCGAAGACAAGTGAAAAATCAGGACCCAGGAAATGCGTTGCAAGCCCTTTTCGTCCATCCAAAAGTGCCCCCAAAGGAAGCCTTTGGGTACAAGTGAACTCCCCATGGGAGCCTTTATGCAGCCCCACATGCAACTGGACCCTCCGGGTTCGATTTTTCCGAGCAAACCTAAATATATCACTAGCCGGCATGGGAGAAGACTGAAAACCCGGGCCCCAGAAAACGCGTTGCAAGCCCCTTTGGACCATCCAAAAGTATAACCAAAGGAATGCTTTGGGTACAAGTGAACTCCCCAGGGGAGCCTTTACGCAGCCCCACATGCAACTGGACCCTCCGGGTTCGCTGTTCCTGAGCAAACCTAAAGGTAGCCCTACCCGTCATCGGAGACGACTGAAAAATCAGGCCCCAGGAAATGCGTTACGAGCCCTTTTCGCCCATCCAAAAGTGCCCCCAAAGGAGGGCTTTCGGTACAAGTGAACTCCCCAGGGGAGCCTTTACGCAGCCCCACATGCAACTGGACCCTCCGGGTTCGCTGTTTCAGAGCATCCCAAAACATAGCCCTAGCCGTCATCGGAGACGAGTAGAAAATTAGGCCCCAGGAAATGCGTTCCGAGCCCTATTCGCCCATTCAAAAGTGCCCCCAAAGGAAGGCTTTGGATACAAGTGAACTCCCCAGGGGAGCCTTTACGCAGCTCCACATGCAACTGGACCCTCTGGGTTCGCTGTTTCCGAGCATCCCTAAACATTGCCCTAGCCGGCATCGATGACGACTGAAAAATCAGGCCCCAGGAAATGCGTTGCGAGCCCCTTAGGACCATCCAAAAGTGCCCCCAAAGGAAGGCTTTGGATACAAGTGAACTCCCCAGGGGAGCCTTTACGCAGCCCCACATGCAACTGGACCCTCCGGGTTCGATTTTTCCGAGCAACCCTAAATATATCACTAGCCGGCATGGGAGAAGACTGAAAACCCGGGCCCCAGAAAACGCGTTGCAAGCCCCTTTGGACCATCCAAATGTTTCACCAAAGGAAGGCTTTGGGTACAAGTGATCTCCCCAGGGGAGCCTTTACACAGCCCCACATGCAACTGGACCCTCCGGGTTCGCTGTTTCCGAGCATCCCTAAACATAGCCCTAGCCGGCATCGGAGATGAGTGAAAAATCAGGCCCCAGGAAATGCGTTCCGAGCCCTTTTCGCCCATCCAAATGTGCCCCCAAAGGAAGACTTTGGGTACAAGTGAACTCCCCAGGGGAGCCTTTACGCAGCCCCACATGCAACTGGACCCTCCGGGTTCGCTGTTTCCGAGCATCCCTAAACATAGCCCTAGCCGGCATCGGAGATGAGTGAAAAATCAGGCCGCAGGAAATGCGTTGCGAGCCCTTTTCGCTCATCCAAAAGTGCCCGCAAAGGAAGGCTTTGGGTACAAGTGAACTCCCCAGGGGAGCCTTTACGCAGCCCCACATGCAACTGGACCCTCCGGGTTCGCTGTTCCTGAACAAACCTAAACGTAGCCCTAGCCGGCATCGAAGACAAGTGAAAAATCAGGACCCAGGAAATGCGTTTCGAGCCCTTTTCGCCCAGCCAAAAGTGCCCGCAAAGGAAGACTTTGGGTACAAGAGAACTCCCCAGGGGAGCCTTTACGCAGCCCCACATGCAACTGGACCCTCCGGGTTCGCTGTTCCTAAGCAAACCTAAACGTAGCCCTAGCCGTCATCGGAGACGAATGAAAAATCAGGCCCCAGGAAATGCGTTGCGAACCCTTCGGACCATCCAAAAGTGCCCCCAAAGGAAGGCTTTGGGTACAAGTGAACTCCCCAGGGGAGCCTTTACGCAGCCCCACATGCAACTGGACCCTTCGGGTTCGCTGTTTCCGAGCATCCCTAAACATATCCCTAGCCGGCATCGATGACGACTGAAAAATCAGGCCCCAGGAAATGCGTTGCGAGCCCCTTTGGACCATCCAAAAGTGCCCCCAAAGGAAGGCTTTGGGTACAAGTGAACTCCCCAGGGGAGCCTTTACGCAGCCCCACATGCAACTGGACCCTCCGGGTTCGATTTTTCCGAGCAACCCTAAATATACCACTAGCCGGCATGGGAGAAGACTGAAAACCCGGGCCCCAGAAAACGCGTTGCAAGCCCCTTCTGACCATCTAAAAGTGTCACCAAAGGAAGGCTTTGGGTACAAGTGAACTCCCCAGGGGAGCCTTTACGCAGCCCCACATGCAACTGGACCCTCCGGGTTCGCTGTTCATGAGCAAACCTAAACGTAGCCCTAGCCGTCATCGGAGACGAGTGAAAAATCAGGCCCCAGGAAATGCGTTGCAAGCCCCTTTGGACCATCCAAAAGTGCCCGCAAAGGAAGGCTTTGGGTACTAGTGAACTCCCCAGGGGAGCCTTTACGCAGACCCACATGCAACTGGACTCTCCGGGTTCGCTGTTCCTGAGCAAACCTAAAGGTAGCCCTAGCCGTCATCGGAGACGAGTGAAAAATCAGGCCCCAGGAAATGGGTTCCGAAGCCTTTTCGCCCATCCAAATGTGCTCCCAAAGGAAGACTTTGGGTACAAGAAAACTCCCCAGGGGAGCCTTTACGCAGCCCCACATGCAACTGGACCCTCCGGGTTCGCTGTTCCTGAGCAAACCTAAAGGTAGCCCTAGCCGTCATCGGAGACGAGTGAAAAATCAGGCCCCAGGAAATGGGTTCCGAAGCCTTTTCGCCCATCCAAATGTGCTCCCAAAGGAAGACTTTGGGTACAAGAAAACTCCCCAGGGGAGCCTTTACGCAGCCCCACATGCAACTGGACCCTCCGGGTTCGATTTTTCCGAGCATCCCTAAACATAGCCCTAGACGGCATCGAAGACGACTGAAAAATCAGGCCCCAGGAAATGCGTTGCGAGCTCTTGTCGCTCATCCAAAAGTGCCCCCAAAGGAAGGCTTTGGGTACAAGTGAACTCCCCAGGGGAGCCTTTACGCAGCCCCACATGCAACTGGACCCTCCGGGTTCGCTGTTTCCGAGCATCCCTAAACATAGCCCTAGCCGGCATCGAAGACAAGTGAAAAATCAGGACCCAGGAAATGCGTTGCGAGCCCTTTTCGTCCATCCAAAAGTGCCCCCAAAGGAAGGCTTTGGATACAAGTGAACTCCCCAGGGGAGACTTTACGCAGCCCCACATGCAACTGGGCCCTCCGGGTTCGCTGTTTCCGAGCATCCCTAAATATAGCCCTAGCCGGCATCGAAGACGACTGAAAAATCAAGCCCCAGGAAATGCGTTGCAAGCCCCCTTGGAACATCCAAAAGTGCCCCCAAAGGAAGGCTTTGGGTACAAGAGAACTCCCCAGGGGAGCCTTTACGCAGCCCCACATGTAACAGGACCCTCCGAGTTCGCTGTTCCTGAGCAAACCTAAACATAGCCCTAGCCATCATCGGAGACGAGTGAAAAATCAGGCCCCAGGAAATGTGTTGCGAGCCCCTTTGGACCATCCAAAAGTGCCCCCAAAGGAAGGCTTTGGATACAAGTGAACTCCCCAGGGGAGCCTTTACGCAGCCCCACATGCAACTGGACCGTCCGGGTTCGATTTTTCGAACAACCCTAAATATATCCCTAGCCGGCATGGGAGAAGACTGAAAACCCGGGCCCCAGAAAACGCGTTGCAAGCCCCTTTGGACCATCCAAAAGTGTCACCAAAGGAAGGCTTTGGGTACAAGTGAACTCCCCAGGGGAGCCTTTACGCAGCCCCACATGCAACTGGACCCTCCGGGTTCGCTGTTTCCGAGCATCCCTAAACATAGCACAAACCGGCATGGAAGACGACTGAAAAATCAGGCCCCAGGAAATGCGTTGCGAGCCCTTTTCGCCCATCGAAAAGTGCCCCCAAAGGAAGGCTTTGGGTACAAGAGAACTCCCCAGGGGAGCCTTTACGCAGCCCCACATGTAACAGGACCCTCCGAGTTCGCTGTTCCTGAGCAAACCTAAACATAGCCCTAGCCATCATCGGAGACGAGTGAAAAATCAGGCCCCAGGAAATGTGTTGCGAGCCCCTTTGGACCATCAAAAAGTGCCCCCAAAGGAAGGCTTTGGATACAAGTGAACTCCCCAGGGGAGCCTTTACGCAGCCCCACATGCAACTGGACCCTCCGGGTTCGATTTTTCCAAGCAACCCTAAACATAATCCTAGCCGGCATGAGAGAAGACTGAAAACCCGGGCCCCAGAAAACGCGTTGCAAGCCCCTTTGGACCATCCAAAAGTGTCACCAAAGGAAGGCTTTGGGTACAAGTGAACTCCCCAGGGGAGCCTTTACGCAGCCCCACATGCAACTGGACCCTCCGGGTTCGCTGTTTCTGAGTATCCCTAAACGTAGCCCTAACCGGCATCGAAGACGACTGAAAAATCAGGCCCCAGGAAATGCGTTGCAAGCCCCATTGGACCATCCAAAAGTGCACCCAAAGGAAGGTTTTGGGTACATCTGAAGTTCCCAGGGGAGCCTTTACGCAGCCCCATATGCAACTGGACCCTCCGGGTTCGCTGTTTCAAAGCAACCCTTAATATATCACTAGCCGGCATCGAAGACGAGTGAAAAATCAGGCCCCAGGAAATGCGTTGCGAGCCCTTTTCGCCCATCCAAAAGTGTCACCAAAGGAAGGCTTTGGGTACAAGTGAACTCCCCAGGGGAGCCTTTACGCAGCCCCACATGCAACTGGACCCTCCGCGTTCGCTGTTTCTGAGCATCCCTAAACATAGCCCTAACCGGCATCGAAGACGACTGAAAAATCAGGCCCCAGGAAATGCGTTGCAAGCCCCATTGGACCATCCAAAAGTGCCCCCAAAGGAAGGTTTTGGGTACATCTGAAGTTCCCAGGGGAGCCTTTACGCAGCCCCATATGCAACTGGACCCTCCGGGTTCGCTGTTTCAAAGCAACCCTAAATATATCACTAGCCGGCATCGAAGACGACTGAAAAATCAGGCCCCAGGAAATGCGTTGCGAGCCCTTTTCGCCCATCCAAAAGTGCCCCCAAAGGAAGGCTTTGGGTACAAGTGAACTCCCCAGGGGAGCCTTTACGCAGCCCCACATGCAACTGGACCCTCCGGGTTCGCTGTTTCCGAGCATCCCTAAACATAGCACAAGCCGGCATCGAAGACGACTGAAAAATCAGGCCCCAAGAAATGCGTTGCGAGCCCTTTTCACCCATCCAAAAGTGCCCCCAAAGGAAGGCTTTGGGTACAAGTGAACTCCCCAGGGGAGCCTTTACGCAGCCCCACATGTAACAGGACCCTCCGAGTTCGCTGTTCCTGAGCAAACCTAAACATAGCCCTAGCCATCATCGGAGACGAGTGAAAAATCAGGCCCCAGGAAATGTGTTGCGAGGCCCTTTGGACCATCCAAAGTGTCACCAAAGGAAGGCTTTGGGTACAAGTGAACTCCCCAGGGGAGCCTTTACGCAGCCCCACATGCAACTGGACCCTCCGGGTTCGCTGTTTCAGAGCATCCCTAAACATAGCCCTAACCGGCATCGAAGACGACTGAAAAATCAGGCCCCAAGAAATGCGTTGCAAGCCCCTTTGGACCATCCAGAAGTGCCCGCAAAGGAAGGCTTTGGGTACAAGTGATCTCCCCAGGGGAGCCTTTACGCAGCCCCACATGCAACTGGAACCTCCGGGTTCGCTGTTCCTGAGCAAACCTAAAGGTAGCCCTAGCCGTCATCGGAGACGAGTGAAAAATCAGGCCCCAGGAAATGCGTTCCGAGGCTTTTTCGCCCATCCAAATGTGCCCCCAAAGGAAGACTTTGGGTACAAGAGAACTCCCCAGGGGAGCCTTTACGCAGCCCCACATGCAACTGGACCCTCCGGGTTCGCTGTTTCCGAGCATCCCAAAACATAGCCCTAGCCGTCATCGGAGACGAGTAGAAAATTAGGCCCCAGGAAATGCGTTCCGAGCCCTTTTCGCCCATTCAAAAGTGCCCCCAAAGGAAGGCTTTGGGTACAAGTGAAGTCCCCAGGGGAGCCTTTACGCAGCTCCACATGCAACTGGACCCTCCGGGTTCGCTGTTTCCGAGCATCCCTAAACATAGCCCTAGACGGCATCGAAGACGACTGAAAAATCAGGCCCCAGGAAATGCGTTGCGAGCCCTTTTCGTCCATCCAAAAGTGCCCCCAAAGGAAGGCTTTGGGTACAAGTGAACTCCCCAGGGGAGCCTTTACGCAGCCCCACATGCAACTGGACCCTCCGGGTTCGCTGTTTCCGAGCATCCCTAAACATAGCCCTAGCCGGCATCGAAGACAAGTGAAAAATCAGGACCCAGGAAATGCGTTGCGAGCCCTTTTCGTCCATCCAAAAGTGCCCCCAAACAAAGGCTTTGGGTACAAGTGAACTCCCCAGGGGAGCCTTTACGCAGCTCCACATGCAACTGGACCCTCCGGGTTCGCTGTTTCCGAGCATCCCTAAACATAGCCCTAGCCGGCATCGGAGATGAGTGAAAAATCAGGCCCCAGGAAATGCGTTGCGAGCCCTTTTCGCCCATCCAAATGTGCCCCCAAAGGAAGACTTTGGGTACAAGTGAACTCCCCAGGGGAGCCTTTACGCAGCCCCACATGCAACTGGACTCTCCGGGTTCGCTGTTTCAGAGCATCCCTAAACATAGCCCAAGACGGCATCGAAGACGAATGAAAAATCAGGCCCCAGGAAATACGTTGCGAGCCCTTTTCGCTCATCCAAATGTGCCCCCAAAGGAAGGCTTTGGGTACAAGTGAACTCCCCAGGGGAGCCTTTACGCAGCCCCACATGCAACTGGACCCTCCGGGTTCGATTTTTCCGAGCAACCCTAAATATACCACTAGCCGGCATGGGAGAAGACTGAAAACCCGGGCCCCAGAAAACGCGTTGCAAGCCCCTTCTGACCATCTAAAAGTGCCCCCAAAGGAAGGCTTTGGGTACAAGTGAACTCCCCAGGGGAGCCTTTACGCAGCCCCACATGCAACTGGACCCTCCGGGTTCGCTGTTTCCGAGCATCCCTAAACATAGCCCTAGCCGGCATCAATGACGACTGAAAAATCAGGCCCCAGGAAATGCGTTGCGAGCCCCTTTGGACCATCCAAAAGAGCCCGCAAAGGAAGGCTTTGGATACAAGTGAACTCCCCAGGGGAGCCTTTACGCAGCCCCACATGCAACTGGACCCTCCGGGTTCGATTTTTCCGAGCAACCCTAAATATATCACTAGCCGGCATGGGAGAAGACTGAAAACCCGGGCCCCAGAAAACGCGTTGCAAGCCCCTTTGGACCATCCAAAAGTGTCACCAAAGGAAGGCTTTGGGTACAAGTGATCTCCCCAGGGGAGCCTTAACGCAGCCCCACATGCAAATGGACCCTCCAGGTTCGCTGTTTCCGAGCATCCCTAAACATAGCCCTAGCCGGCTTCGGAGATGAGTGAAAAAACAGGCCCCAGGAAATGCGTTGCGAGCCCTTTTCGCCCATCCCAAAGTGCCCGCAAAGGAAGGCTTTGGGTACAAGTGAACTCCCCAGGGGAGCCTTTACGCAGCCCCACATGCAACTGGACCCTCCGGGTTCGCTGTTTCCGAGCATCCCTAAACATAGCCCTAGCCGGCATCGAAGACGAATGAAAAATCAGGCCCCAGGAAATGCGTTGCAAGCCCCTTTGGACCATCCAAAAGTGCCCGCAAAGGAAGGCTTTGGGTACAAGTGATCTCCCCAGGGGAGCCTTTACGCAGCCCCACATGCAACTGGACCCTCCGGGTTCGCTGTTGCTGAGCAAACCTAAAGGTAGCCCTAGCCGTCATCGGAGACGAGTGAAAAATCAGGCCCCAGGAAATGCGTTGCGAGCCCTTTTCGTCCATCCAAAAGTGCCCCCAAAGGAAGACTTTGGGTACAAGTGAACTCCCCAGGGGAGCCTTTACGCAGCCCCACATGCAACTGGACCCTCCGGGTTCGATTTTTCCGAGCATCCCTAAACATAGCCCTAGACGGCATCGAAGACGACTGAAAAATCAGGCCCCAGGAAATGCGTTGCGAGCCCTTTTCGTCCATCCAAAAGTGCCCCCAAAGGAAGGCTTTGGATACAAGTGAACTCCCCAGGGGAGACTTTACGCAGCCCCACATGCAACTGGGCCCTCCGGGTTCGCTGTTTCCGAGCATCCCTAAATATAGCCCTAGCCGGCATCGAAGACGACTGAAAAATCAAGCCCCAGGAAATGCGTTGCAAGCCCCCTTGGAACATCCAAAAGTGCCCCCAAAGGAAGGCTTTGGGTACAAGAGAACTCCCCAGGGGAGCCTTTACGCAGCCCCACATGTAACAGGACCCTCCGAGTTCGCTGTTCCTGAGCAAACCTAAACATAGCCCTAGCCATCATCGGAGACGAGTGAAAAATCAGGCCCCAGGAAATGTGTTGCGAGCCCCTTTGGACCATCCAAAAGTGCCCCCAAAGGAAGGCTTTGGATACAAGTGAACTCCCCAGGGGAGCCTTTACGCAGCCCCACATGCAACTGGACCGTCCGGGTTCGATTTTTCGAACAACCCTAAATATATCCCTAGCCGGCATGGGAGAAGACTGAAAACCCGGGCCCCAGAAAACGCGTTGCAAGCCCCTTTGGACCATCCAAAAGTGTCACCAAAGGAAGGCTTTGGGTACAAGTGAACTCCCCAGGGGAGCCTTTACGCAGCCCCACATGCAACTGGACCCTCCGGGTTCGCTGTTTCCGAGCATCCCTAAACATAGCACAAACCGGCATGGAAGACGACTGAAAAATCAGGCCCCAGGAAATGCGTTGCGAGCCCTTTTCGCCCATCGAAAAGTGCCCCCAAAGGAAGGCTTTGGGTACAAGAGAACTCCCCAGGGGAGCCTTTACGCAGCCCCACATGTAACAGGACCCTCCGAGTTCGCTGTTCCTGAGCAAACCTAAACATAGCCCTAGCCATCATCGGAGACGAGTGAAAAATCAGGCCCCAGGAAATGTGTTGCGAGCCCCTTTGGACCATCAAAAAGTGCCCCCAAAGGAAGGCTTTGGATACAAGTGAACTCCCCAGGGGAGCCTTTACGCAGCCCCACATGCAACTGGACCCTCCGGGTTCGATTTTTCCAAGCAACCCTAAACATAATCCTAGCCGGCATGAGAGAAGACTGAAAACCCGGGCCCCAGAAAACGCGTTGCAAGCCCCTTTGGACCATCCAAAAGTGTCACCAAAGGAAGGCTTTGGGTACAAGTGAACTCCCCAGGGGAGCCTTTACGCAGCCCCACATGCAACTGGACCCTCCGGGTTCGCTGTTTCTGAGTATCCCTAAACGTAGCCCTAACCGGCATCGAAGACGACTGAAAAATCAGGCCCCAGGAAATGCGTTGCAAGCCCCATTGGACCATCCAAAAGTGCACCCAAAGGAAGGTTTTGGGTACATCTGAAGTTCCCAGGGGAGCCTTTACGCAGCCCCATATGCAACTGGACCCTCCGGGTTCGCTGTTTCAAAGCAACCCTTAATATATCACTAGCCGGCATCGAAGACGAGTGAAAAATCAGGCCCCAGGAAATGCGTTGCGAGCCCTTTTCGCCCATCCAAAAGTGTCACCAAAGGAAGGCTTTGGGTACAAGTGAACTCCCCAGGGGAGCCTTTACGCAGCCCCACATGCAACTGGACCCTCCGCGTTCGCTGTTTCTGAGCATCCCTAAACATAGCCCTAACCGGCATCGAAGACGACTGAAAAATCAGGCCCCAGGAAATGCGTTGCAAGCCCCATTGGACCATCCAAAAGTGCCCCCAAAGGAAGGTTTTGGGTACATCTGAAGTTCCCAGGGGAGCCTTTACGCAGCCCCATATGCAACTGGACCCTCCGGGTTCGCTGTTTCAAAGCAACCCTAAATATATCACTAGCCGGCATCGAAGACGACTGAAAAATCAGGCCCCAGGAAATGCGTTGCGAGCCCTTTTCGCCCATCCAAAAGTGCCCCCAAAGGAAGGCTTTGGGTACAAGTGAACTCCCCAGGGGAGCCTTTACGCAGCCCCACATGCAACTGGACCCTCCGGGTTCGCTGTTTCCGAGCATCCCTAAACATAGCACAAGCCGGCATCGAAGACGACTGAAAAATCAGGCCCCAAGAAATGCGTTGCGAGCCCTTTTCACCCATCCAAAAGTGCCCCCAAAGGAAGGCTTTGGGTACAAGTGAACTCCCCAGGGGAGCCTTTACGCAGCCCCACATGTAACAGGACCCTCCGAGTTCGCTGTTCCTGAGCAAACCTAAACATAGCCCTAGCCATCATCGGAGACGAGTGAAAAATCAGGCCCCAGGAAATGTGTTGCGAGGCCCTTTGGACCATCCAAAGTGTCACCAAAGGAAGGCTTTGGGTACAAGTGAACTCCCCAGGGGAGCCTTTACGCAGCCCCACATGCAACTGGACCCTCCGGGTTCGCTGTTTCAGAGCATCCCTAAACATAGCCCTAACCGGCATCGAAGACGACTGAAAAATCAGGCCCCAAGAAATGCGTTGCAAGCCCCTTTGGACCATCCAGAAGTGCCCGCAAAGGAAGGCTTTGGGTACAAGTGATCTCCCCAGGGGAGCCTTTACGCAGCCCCACATGCAACTGGAACCTCCGGGTTCGCTGTTCCTGAGCAAACCTAAAGGTAGCCCTAGCCGTCATCGGAGACGAGTGAAAAATCAGGCCCCAGGAAATGCGTTCCGAGGCTTTTTCGCCCATCCAAATGTGCCCCCAAAGGAAGACTTTGGGTACAAGAGAACTCCCCAGGGGAGCCTTTACGCAGCCCCACATGCAACTGGACCCTCCGGGTTCGCTGTTTCCGAGCATCCCAAAACATAGCCCTAGCCGTCATCGGAGACGAGTAGAAAATTAGGCCCCAGGAAATGCGTTCCGAGCCCTTTTCGCCCATTCAAAAGTGCCCCCAAAGGAAGGCTTTGGGTACAAGTGAAGTCCCCAGGGGAGCCTTTACGCAGCTCCACATGCAACTGGACCCTCCGGGTTCGCTGTTTCCGAGCATCCCTAAACATAGCCCTAGACGGCATCGAAGACGACTGAAAAATCAGGCCCCAGGAAATGCGTTGCGAGCCCTTTTCGTCCATCCAAAAGTGCCCCCAAAGGAAGGCTTTGGGTACAAGTGAACTCCCCAGGGGAGCCTTTACGCAGCCCCACATGCAACTGGACCCTCCGGGTTCGCTGTTTCCGAGCATCCCTAAACATAGCCCTAGCCGGCATCGAAGACAAGTGAAAAATCAGGACCCAGGAAATGCGTTGCGAGCCCTTTTCGTCCATCCAAAAGTGCCCCCAAACAAAGGCTTTGGGTACAAGTGAACTCCCCAGGGGAGCCTTTACGCAGCTCCACATGCAACTGGACCCTCCGGGTTCGCTGTTTCCGAGCATCCCTAAACATAGCCCTAGCCGGCATCGGAGATGAGTGAAAAATCAGGCCCCAGGAAATGCGTTGCGAGCCCTTTTCGCCCATCCAAATGTGCCCCCAAAGGAAGACTTTGGGTACAAGTGAACTCCCCAGGGGAGCCTTTACGCAGCCCCACATGCAACTGGACTCTCCGGGTTCGCTGTTTCAGAGCATCCCTAAACATAGCCCAAGACGGCATCGAAGACGAATGAAAAATCAGGCCCCAGGAAATACGTTGCGAGCCCTTTTCGCTCATCCAAATGTGCCCCCAAAGGAAGGCTTTGGGTACAAGTGAACTCCCCAGGGGAGCCTTTACGCAGCCCCACATGCAACTGGACCCTCCGGGTTCGATTTTTCCGAGCAACCCTAAATATACCACTAGCCGGCATGGGAGAAGACTGAAAACCCGGGCCCCAGAAAACGCGTTGCAAGCCCCTTCTGACCATCTAAAAGTGCCCCCAAAGGAAGGCTTTGGGTACAAGTGAACTCCCCAGGGGAGCCTTTACGCAGCCCCACATGCAACTGGACCCTCCGGGTTCGCTGTTTCCGAGCATCCCTAAACATAGCCCTAGCCGGCATCAATGACGACTGAAAAATCAGGCCCCAGGAAATGCGTTGCGAGCCCCTTTGGACCATCCAAAAGAGCCCGCAAAGGAAGGCTTTGGATACAAGTGAACTCCCCAGGGGAGCCTTTACGCAGCCCCACATGCAACTGGACCCTCCGGGTTCGATTTTTCCGAGCAACCCTAAATATATCACTAGCCGGCATGGGAGAAGACTGAAAACCCGGGCCCCAGAAAACGCGTTGCAAGCCCCTTTGGACCATCCAAAAGTGTCACCAAAGGAAGGCTTTGGGTACAAGTGATCTCCCCAGGGGAGCCTTAACGCAGCCCCACATGCAAATGGACCCTCCAGGTTCGCTGTTTCCGAGCATCCCTAAACATAGCCCTAGCCGGCTTCGGAGATGAGTGAAAAAACAGGCCCCAGGAAATGCGTTGCGAGCCCTTTTCGCCCATCCCAAAGTGCCCGCAAAGGAAGGCTTTGGGTACAAGTGAACTCCCCAGGGGAGCCTTTACGCAGCCCCACATGCAACTGGACCCTCCGGGTTCGCTGTTTCCGAGCATCCCTAAACATAGCCCTAGCCGGCATCGAAGACGAATGAAAAATCAGGCCCCAGGAAATGCGTTGCAAGCCCCTTTGGACCATCCAAAAGTGCCCGCAAAGGAAGGCTTTGGGTACAAGTGATCTCCCCAGGGGAGCCTTTACGCAGCCCCACATGCAACTGGACCCTCCGGGTTCGCTGTTGCTGAGCAAACCTAAAGGTAGCCCTAGCCGTCATCGGAGACGAGTGAAAAATCAGGCCCCAGGAAATGCGTTGCGAGCCCTTTTCGTCCATCCAAAAGTGCCCCCAAAGGAAGACTTTGGGTACAAGTGAACTCCCCAGGGGAGCCTTTACGCAGCCCCACATGCAACTGGACCCTCCGGGTTCGATTTTTCCGAGCATCCCTAAACATAGCCCTAGACGGCATCGAAGACGACTGAAAAATCAGGCCCCAGGAAATGCGTTGCGAGCCCTTTTCGTCCATCCAAAAGTGCCCCCAAAGGAAGGCTTTGGGTACAAGTGAACTCCCCAGGGGAGCCTTTACGCAGCCCCACATGCAACTGGACCCTCCGGGTTCGATTTTTCCGAGCATCCCTAAACATAGCCCTAGCCGGCATCGGAGATGAGTGAAAAATCAGGCCCCAGGAAATGCGTTGCGAGCCCTTTTCGCCCATCCAAAAGTGCCCCCAAAGGAAGGCTTTGGGTACAAGTGAACTCCCCAGGGGAGCCTTTACGGAGCCCCACATGCAACTGGACCCTCCGGGTTCGCTGTTTCCGAGCATCCCTAAACATAGCCCTAGCCGGCATCGAAGACAAGTGAAAAATCAGGACCCAGGAAATGCCTTGCAAGCCCTTTTCGTCCATCCAAAAGTGCCCCCAAAGGAAGCCTTTGGGTACAAGTGAACTCCCCATGGGAGCCTTTATGCAGCCCCACATGCAACTGGACCCTCCGGGTTCGAGTTTTCCGAGCAAACCTAAATATATCACTAGCCGGCATGGGAGAAGACTGAAAACCCGGGCCCCAGAAAACGCGTTGCAAGCCCCTTTGGACCATCCAAAAGTATCACCAAAGGAATGCTTTGGGTACAAGTGAACTCCCCAGGGGAGCCTTTACGCAGCCCCACATGCAACTGGACCCTCCGGGTTCGCTGTTCCTGAGCAAACCTAAAGGTAGCCCTACCCGTCATCGGAGACGACTGAAAAATCAGGCCCCAGGAAATGCGTTACGAGCCCTTTTCGCCCATCCAAAAGTGCCCCCAAAGGAGGGCTTTCAGTACAAGTGAACTCCCCAGGGGAGCCTTTACGCAGCCCCACATGCAACTGGACCCTCCGGGTTCGCTGTTTCCGAGCATCCCAAAACATAGCCCTAGCCGTCATTGGAGACGAGTAGAAAATTAGGCCCCAGGAAATGCGTTCCGAGCCCTTTTCGCCCATTCAAAAGTGCCCCCAAAGGAAGGCTTTGGGTACAAGTGAACTCCCCAGGGGAGCCTTTACGCAGCTCCACATGCAACTGGACCCTCCGGGTTCGATTTTTCCGAGCATCCCTAAACATAGCCCTAGACGGCATCGAAGACGACTGAAAAATCAGGCCCCAGGAAATGCGTTGCGAGCCCTTTTCGTCCATCCAAAAGTGCCCCCAAAGGAAGGCTTTGGGTACAAGTGAACTCCCCAGGGGAGCCTTTACGCAGCCCCACATGCAACTGGACCCTCCGGGTTCGCTGTTTCCGAGCATCCCTAAACATAGCCCTAGCCGGCATCGAAGACAAGTGAAAAATCAGGCCCCAGGAAATGCGTTGCGAGCCCCTTAGGACCATCCAAAAGTGCCCGCAAAGGAAGGCTTTGGATACAAGTGAACTCCCCAGGGGAGCCTTTACGCAGCCCCACATGCAACTGGACCCTCCGGGTTCGCTGTTTCCGAGCATCCCTAAACATAGCCCTAGCCGGCATCGGAGATGAGTGAAAAATCAGGCCCCAGGAAATGCGTTGCGAGCCCTTTTCGCCCATCCAAATGTGCCCCCAAAGGAAGACTTTGGGTACAAGTGAACTCCCCAGGGGAGCCTTTACGCAGCCCCACATGCAACTGGACCCTCCGGGTTCGCTGTTTCAGAGCATCCCTAAACATAGCCCAAGACGGCATCGAAGACGAATGAAAAATCAGGCCCCAGGAAATGCGTTGCGAGCCCTTTTCGCTCATCCAAAAGTGCCCCCAAAGGAAGGCTTTGGGTACAAGTGAACTCCCCAGGGGAGCCTTTACGCAGCCCCACATGCAACTGGACCCTCCGGGTTCGATTTTTCCGAGCAACCCTAAATATACCACTAGCCGGCATGGGAGAAGACTGAAAACCCGGGCCCCAGAAAACGCGTTGCAAGCCCCTTCTGACCATCCAAAAGTGCCCGCAAAGGAAGGCTTTGGGTACTAGTGATCTCCCCAGGGGAGCCTTTACGCAGCCCCACATGCAACTGGACCCTCCGGGTTCGCTGTTCCTGAGCAAACCTAAAGGTAGCCCTAGCCGTCATCGGAGACGAGTGAAAAATCAGGCCCCAGGAAATGCGTTCCGAGGCCTTTTCGCCCATCCAAAAGTGCCCCCAAAGGAAGACTTTGGGTACAAGAAAACTCCCCAGGGGAGCCTTTACGCAGCCCCACATGCAACTGGACCCTCCTGGTTCGATTTTTCCGAGCATCCCTAAACATAGCCCTAGACGGCATCGAAGACGACTGAAAAATCAGGCCCCAGGAAATGCGTTGCGAGCCCTTGTCGCTCATCCAAAAGTGCCCCCAAAGGAAGGCTTTGGGTACAAGTGAACTCCCCAGGGGAGCCTTTACGCAGCCCCACATGCAACTGGACCCTCCGGGTTCGCTGTTTCCGAGCATCCCTAAACATAGCCCTAGCCGGCATCGAAGACAAGTGAAAAATCAGGACCCAGGAAATGCGTTGCAAGCCCTTTTCGTCCATCCAAAAGTGCCCCCAAAGGAAGGCTTTGGATACAAGTGAACTCCCCATGGGAGCCTTTACGCAGCCCCACATGCAACTTGACCCTCCGGGTTCGATTTTTCCGAACAAACCTAAATATATCACTATCCGGCATGGGAGAAGACTGAAAACCCGGGCCCCAGAAAACGCGTTGCAAGCCCCTTTGGACCATCCAAAAGTATCACCAAAGGAAGGCTTTGGGTACAAGTGAACTCCCCAGGGGAGCCTTTACGCAGCCCCACATGCAACTGGACCCTCCGGGTTCGCTGTTTCCGAGCATCCCTAAATATAGCCCTAGCCGGCATCGAAGACGACTGAAAAATCAAGCCCCAGGAAATGCGTTGCGAGCCCTTTTCGTCCATCCAAAAGTGCCCCCAAAGGAAGGCTTTGGGTACAAGTGAACTCCCCAGGGGAGCCTTTACGCAGCCCCACATGCAACTGGACCCTCCGGGTTCGCTGTTTCCGAGCATCCCAAAACATAGCCCTAGCCGTCATCGGAGACGAGTAGAAAATTAGGCCCCAGGAAATGCGTTCCGAGCCCTTTTCGCCCATCCAAAAGTGCCCCCAAAGGAAGGCTTTGGGTACAAGTGAACTCCCCAGGGGAGCCTTTACGCAGCCCCACATGCAACTGGACCCTCCGGGTTCGATTTTTCCGAGCAACCCTAAATATATCACTAGCCGGCATGGGAGAAGACTGAAAACCCGGGCCCCAGAAAACGCGTTGCAAGCCCCTTTGGACCATCCAAAAGTGTCACCAAAGGAAGGCTTTGGGTACAAGTGATCTCCCCAGGGGAGCCTTAACGCAGCCCCACATGCAAATGGACCCTCCAGGTTCGCTGTTTCCGAGCATCCCTAAACATAGCCCTAGCCGGCTTCGGAGATGAGTGAAAAAACAGGCCCCAGGAAATGCGTTGCGAGCCCTTTTCGCCCATCCCAAAGTGCCCGCAAAGGAAGGCTTTGGGTACAAGTGAACTCCCCAGGGGAGCCTTTACGCAGCCCCACATGCAACTGGACCCTCCGGGTTCGCTGTTTCCGAGCATCCCTAAACATAGCCCTAGCCGGCATCGAAGACGAATGAAAAATCAGGCCCCAGGAAATGCGTTGCAAGCCCCTTTGGACCATCCAAAAGTGCCCGCAAAGGAAGGCTTTGGGTACAAGTGATCTCCCCAGGGGAGCCTTTACGCAGCCCCACATGCAACTGGACCCTCCGGGTTCGCTGTTGCTGAGCAAACCTAAAGGTAGCCCTAGCCGTCATCGGAGACGAGTGAAAAATCAGGCCCCAGGAAATGCGTTGCGAGCCCTTTTCGTCCATCCAAAAGTGCCCCCAAAGGAAGACTTTGGGTACAAGTGAACTCCCCAGGGGAGCCTTTACGCAGCCCCACATGCAACTGGACCCTCCGGGTTCGCTGTTTCCGAGCATCCCTAAACATAGCCCTAGACGGCATCGAAGACGACTGAAAAATCAGGCCCCAGGAAATGCGTTGCGAGCCCTTTTCGTCCATCCAAAAGTGCCCCCAAAGGAAGGCTTTGGGTACAAGTGAACTCCCCAGGGGAGCCTTTACGCAGCCCCACATGCAACTGGACCCTCCGGGTTCGATTTTTCCGAGCATCCCTAAACATAGCCCTAGCCGGCATCGGAGATGAGTGAAAAATCAGGCCCCAGGAAATGCGTTGCGAGCCCTTTTCGCCCATCCAAAAGTGCCCCCAAAGGAAGGCTTTGGGTACAAGTGAACTCCCCAGGGGAGCCTTTACGGAGCCCCACATGCAACTGGACCCTCCGGGTTCGCTGTTTCCGAGCATCCCTAAACATAGCCCTAGCCGGCATCGAAGACAAGTGAAAAATCAGGACCCAGGAAATGCCTTGCAAGCCCTTTTCGTCCATCCAAAAGTGCCCCCAAAGGAAGCCTTTGGGTACAAGTGAACTCCCCATGGGAGCCTTTATGCAGCCCCACATGCAACTGGACCCTCCGGGTTCGATTTTTCCGAGCAAACCTAAATATATCACTAGCCGGCATGGGAGAAGACTGAAAACCCGGGCCCCAGAAAACGCGTTGCAAGCCCCTTTGGACCATCCAAAAGTATCACCAAAGGAATGCTTTGGGTACAAGTGAACTCCCCAGGGGAGCCTTTACGCAGCCCCACATGCAACTGGACCCTCCGGGTTCGCTGTTCCTGAGCAAACCTAAAGGTAGCCCTACCCGTCATCGGAGACGACTGAAAAATCAGGCCCCAGGAAATGCGTTACGAGCCCTTTTCGCCCATCCAAAAGTGCCCCCAAAGGAGGGCTTTCAGTACAAGTGAACTCCCCAGGGGAGCCTTTACGCAGCCCCACATGCAACTGGACCCTCCGGGTTCGCTGTTTCCGAGCATCCCAAAACATAGCCCTAGCCGTCATTGGAGACGAGTAGAAAATTAGGCCCCAGGAAATGCGTTCCGAGCCCTTTTCGCCCATTCAAAAGTGCCCCCAAAGGAAGGCTTTGGGTACAAGTGAACTCCCCAGGGGAGCCTTTACGCAGCTCCACATGCAACTGGACCCTCCGGGTTCGATTTTTCCGAGCATCCCTAAACATAGCCCTAGACGGCATCGAAGACGACTGAAAAATCAGGCCCCAGGAAATGCGTTGCGAGCCCTTTTCGTCCATCCAAAAGTGCCCCCAAAGGAAGGCTTTGGGTACAAGTGAACTCCCCAGGGGAGCCTTTACGCAGCCCCACATGCAACTGGACCCTCCGGGTTCGCTGTTTCCGAGCATCCCTAAACATAGCCCTAGCCGGCATCGAAGACAAGTGAAAAATCAGGCCCCAGGAAATGCGTTGCGAGCCCCTTAGGACCATCCAAAAGTGCCCGCAAAGGAAGGCTTTGGATACAAGTGAACTCCCCAGGGGAGCCTTTACGCAGCCCCACATGCAACTGGACCCTCCGGGTTCGCTGTTCCTGAGCATCCCTAAACATAGCCCTAGCCGGCATCGGAGATGAGTGAAAAATCAGGCCCCAGGAAATGCGTTGCGAGCCCTTTTCGCCCATCCAAATGTGCCCCCAAAGGAAGACTTTGGGTACAAGTGAACTCCCCAGGGGAGCCTTTACGCAGCCCCACATGCAACTGGACCCTCCGGGTTCGCTGTTTCAGAGCATCCCTAAACATAGCCCAAGACGGCATCGAAGACGAATGAAAAATCAGGCCCCAGGAAATGCGTTGCGAGCCCTTTTCGCTCATCCAAAAGTGCCCCCAAAGGAAGGCTTTGGGTACAAGTGAACTCCCCAGGGGAGCCTTTACGCAGCCCCACATGCAACTGGACCCTCCGGGTTCGATTTTTCCGAGCAACCCTAAATATACCACTAGCCGGCATGGGAGAAGACTGAAAACCCGGGCCCCAGAAAACGCGTTGCAAGCCCCTTCTGACCATCCAAAAGTGCCCGCAAAGGAAGGCTTTGGGTACTAGTGATCTCCCCAGGGGAGCCTTTACGCAGCCCCACATGCAACTGGACCCTCCGGGTTCGCTGTTCCTGAGCAAACCTAAAGGTAGCCCTAGCCGTCATCGGAGACGAGTGAAAAATCAGGCCCCAGGAAATGCGTTCCGAGGCCTTTTCGCCCATCCAAAAGTGCCCCCAAAGGAAGACTTTGGGTACAAGAAAACTCCCCAGGGGAGCCTTTACGCAGCCCCACATGCAACTGGACCCTCCTGGTTCGATTTTTCCGAGCATCCCTAAACATAGCCCTAGACGGCATCGAAGACGACTGAAAAATCAGGCCCCAGGAAATGCGTTGCGAGCCCTTGTCGCTCATCCAAAAGTGCCCCCAAAGGAAGGCTTTGGGTACAAGTGAACTCCCCAGGGGAGCCTTTACGCAGCCCCACATGCAACTGGACCCTCCGGGTTCGCTGTTTCCGAGCATCCCTAAACATAGCCCTAGCCGGCATCGAAGACAAGTGAAAAATCAGGACCCAGGAAATGCGTTGCAAGCCCTTTTCGTCCATCCAAAAGTGCCCCCAAAGGAAGGCTTTGGATACAAGTGAACTCCCCATGGGAGCCTTTACGCAGCCCCACATGCAACTTGACCCTCCGGGTTCGATTTTTCCGAACAAACCTAAATATATCACTATCCGGCATGGGAGAAGACTGAAAACCCGGGCCCCAGAAAACGCGTTGCAAGCCCCTTTGGACCATCCAAAAGTATCACCAAAGGAAGGCTTTGGGTACAAGTGAACTCCCCAGGGGAGCCTTTACGCAGCCCCACATGCAACTGGACCCTCCGGGTTCGCTGTTTCCGAGCATCCCTAAATATAGCCCTAGCCGGCATCGAAGACGACTGAAAAATCAAGCCCCAGGAAATGCGTTGCGAGCCCTTTTCGTCCATCCAAAAGTGCCCCCAAAGGAAGGCTTTGGGTACAAGTGAACTCCCCAGGGGAGCCTTTACGCAGCCCCACATGCAACTGGACCCTCCGGGTTCGCTGTTTCCGAGCATCCCAAAACATAGCCCTAGCCGTCATCGGAGACGAGTAGAAAATTAGGCCCCAGGAAATGCGTTCCGAGCCCTTTTCGCCCATCCAAAAGTGCCCCCAAAGGAAGGCTTTGGGTACAAGTGAACTCCCCAGGGGAGCCTTTACGCAGCCCCACATGCAACTGGACCCTCCGGGTTCGCTGTTCCTGAGCAAACGTAAACGTAGCCCTATCCGTCATCGGAGACGAGTGGAAAATCAGGCCCCAGGAAATGCGTTCCGAGGCCTTTTCGCCCATCCAAAAGTGCCCCCAAAGGAAGGCTTTGGGTACAAGTGAACTACCCAGGGGAGCCTTTACGCAGCCCCACATGCAACTGGACCCTCTGGGTTCGCTGTTTCCGAGCATCCCTAAACATTGCCCTAGCCGGCATCGATGACGACTGAAAAATCAGGCCCCAGGAAATGCGTTGCGAGCCCCTTAGGACCATCCAAAAGTGCCCCCAAAGGAAGGCTTTGGATACAAGTGAACTCCCCAGGGGAGCCTTTACGCAGCCCCACATGCAACTGGACCCTCCGGGTTCGATTTTTCCGAGCAACCCTAAATATATCACTAGCCGGCATGGGAGAAGACTGAAAACCCGGGCCCCAGAAAACGCGTTGCAAGCCCCTTTGGACCATCCAAATGTTTCACCAAAGGAAGGCTTTGGGTACAAGTGATCTCCCCAGGGGAGCCTTTACACAGCCCCACATGCAACTGGACCCTCCGGGTTCGCTGTTTCCGAGCATCCCTAAACATAGCCCTAGCCGGCATCGGAGATGAGTGAAAAATCAGGCCCCAGGAAATGCGTTCCGAGCCCTTTTCGCCCATCCAAATGTGCCCCCAAAGGAAGACTTTGGGTACAAGTGAACTCCCCAGGGGAGCCTTTACGCAGCCCCACATGCAACTGGACCCTCCGGGTTCGCTGTTTCCGAGCATCCCTAAACATAGCCCTAGCCGGCATCGGAGATGAGTGAAAAATCAGGCCGCAGGAAATGCGTTGCGAGCCCTTTTCGCTCATCCAAAAGTGCCCCCAAAGGAAGGCTTTGGGTACAAGTGAACTCCCCAGGGGAGCCTTTACGCAGCCCCACATGCAACTGGACCCTCCGGGTTCGCTGTTCCTGAACAAACCTAAACGTAGCCCTATCCGTCATCGGAGACGACTGTAAAATCAGGCCCCAGGAAATGCGTTTCGAGCCCTTTTCGCCCAGCCAAAAGTGCCCGCAAAGGAAGACTTTGGGTACAAGAGAACTCCCCAGGGGAGCCTTTACGCAGCCCCACATGCAACTGGACCCTCCGGGTTCGCTGTTCCTAAGCAAACCTAAACGTAGCCCTAGCCGTCATCGGAGACGAATGAAAAATCAGGCCCCAGGAAATGCGTTGCGAACCCTTCGGACCATCCAAAAGTGCCCCCAAAGGAAGGCTTTGGGTACAAGTGAACTCCCCAGGGGAGCCTTTACGCAGCCCCACATGCAACTGGACCCTTCGGGTTCGCTGTTTCCGAGCATCCCTAAACATATCCCTAGCCGGCATCGATGACGACTGAAAAATCAGGCCCCAGGAAATGCGTTGCGAGCCCCTTTGGACCATCCAAAAGTGCCCCCAAAGGAAGGCTTTGGGTACAAGTGAACTCCCCAGGGGAGCCTTTACGCAGCCCCACATGCAACTGGACCCTCCGGGTTCGATTTTTCCGAGCAACCCTAAATATACCACTAGCCGGCATGGGAGAAGACTGAAAACCCGGGCCCCAGAAAACGCGTTGCAAGCCCCTTCTGACCATCTAAAAGTGTCACCAAAGGAAGGCTTTGGGTACAAGTGAACTCCCCAGGGGAGCCTTTACGCAGCCCCACATGCAACTGGACCCTCCGGGTTCGCTGTTCATGAGCAAACCTAAACGTAGCCCTAGCCGTCATCGGAGACGAGTGAAAAATCAGGCCCCAGGAAATGCGTTGCAAGCCCCTTTGGACCATCCAAAAGTGCCCGCAAAGGAAGGCTTTGGGTACTAGTGAACTCCCCAGGGGAGCCTTTACGCAGACCCACATGCAACTGGACTCTCCGGGTTCGCTGTTCCTGAGCAAACCTAAAGGTAGCCCTAGCCGTCATCGGAGACGAGTGAAAAATCAGGCCCCAGGAAATGCGTTCCGAGGCCTTTTCGCCCATCCAAATGTGCTCCCAAAGGAAGACTTTGGGTACAAGAAAACTCCCCAGGGGAGCCTTTACGCAGCCCCACATGCAACTGGACCCTCCGGGTTCGATTTTTCCGAGCATCCCTAAACATAGCCCTAGACGGCATCGAAGACGACTGAAAAATCAGGCCCCAGGAAATGCGTTGCGAGCTCTTGTCGCTCATCCAAAAGTGCCCCCAAAGGAAGGCTTTGGGTACAAGTGAACTCCCCAGGGGAGCCTTTACGCAGCCCCACATGCAACTGGACCCTCCGGGTTCGCTGTTTCCGAGCATCCCTAAACATAGCCCTAGCCGGCATCGAAGACAAGTGAAAAATCAGGACCCAGGAAATGCGTTGCGAGCCCTTTTCGTCCATCCAAAAGTGCCCCCAAAGGAAGGCTTTGGATACAAGTGAACTCCCCAGGGGAGACTTTACGCAGCCCCACATGCAACTGGGCCCTCCGGGTTCGCTGTTTCCGAGCATCCCTAAACATAGCCCTAGCCGGCATCGAAGACGACTGAAAAATCAAGCCCCAGGAAATGCGTTGCAAGCCCCTTTGGAACATCCAAAAGTGCCCCCAAAGGAAGGCTTTGGGTACAAGAGAACTCCCCAGGGGAGCCTTTACGCAGCCCCACATGTAACAGGACCCTCCGAGTTCGCTGTTCCTGAGCAAACCTAAACATAGCCCTAGCCATCATCGGAGACGAGTGAAAAATCAGGCCCCAGGAAATGTGTTGCGAGCCCCTTTGGACCATCCAAAAGTGCCCCCAAAGGAAGGCTTTGGATACAAGTGAACTCCCCAGGGGAGCCTTTACGCAGCCCCACATGCAACTGGACCCTCCGGGTTCGATTTTTCGAACAACCCTAAATATATCCCTAGCCGGCATGGGAGAAGACTGAAAAACCGGGCCCCAGAAAACGCGTTGCAAGCCCCTTTGGACCATCCAAAAGTGTCACCAAAGGAAGGCTTTGGGTACAAGTGAACTCCCCAGGGGAGCCTTTACGCAGCCCCACATGCAACTGGACCCTCCGGGTTCGCTGTTTCCGAGCATCCCTAAACATAGCATAAACCGGCATGGAAGACGACTGAAAAATCAGGCCCCAGGAAATGCGTTGCGAGCCCTTTTCGCCCATCGAAAAGTGCCCCCAAAGGAAGGCTTTGGGTACAAGAGAACTCCCCAGGGGAGCCTTTACGCAGCCCCACATGTAACAGGACCCTCCGAGTTCGCTGTTCCTGAGCAAACCTAAACATAGCCCTAGCCATCATCGGAGACGAGTGAAAAATCAGGCCCCAGGAAATGTGTTGCGAGCCCCTTTGGACCATCAAAAAGTGCCCCCAAAGGAAGGCTTTGGATACAAGTGAACTCCCCAGGGGAGCCTTTACGCAGCCCCACATGCAACTGGACCCTCCGGGTTCGATTTTTCCAAGCAACCCTAAACATAACCCTAGCCGGCATGAGAGAAGACTGAAAACCCGGGCCCCAGAAAACGCGTTGCAAGCCCCTTTGGACCATCCAAAAGTGTCACCAAAGGAAGGCTTTGGGTACAAGTGAACTCCCCAGGGGAGCCTTTACGCAGCCCCACATGCAACTGGACCCTCCGGGTTCGCTGTTTCTGAGTATCCCTAAACGTAGCCCTAACCGGCATCGAAGACGACTGAAAAATCAGGCCCCAGGAAATGCGTTGCAAGCCCCATTGGACCATCCAAAAGTGCCCCCAAAGGAAGGTTTTGGGTACATCTGAAGTTCCCAGGGGAGCCTTTACGCAGCCCCATATGCAACTGGACCCTCCGGGTTCGCTGTTTCAAAGCAACCCTTAATATATCACTAGCCGGCATCGAAGACGAGTGAAAAATCAGGCCCCAGGAAATGCGTTGCGAGCCCTTTTCGCCCATCCAAAAGTGTCACCAAAGGAAGGCTTTGGGTACAAGTGAACTCCCCAGGGGAGCCTTTACGCAGCCCCACATGCAACTGGACCCTCCGGGTTCGCTGTTTCCGAGCATCCCTAAACATAGCCCTAGCCGGCATCGAAGACGACTGAAAAATCAGGCCCCAGGAAATGCGTTGCGAGCCCTTTTCGCCCATCCAAAAGTGCCCCCAAAGGAAGGCTTTGGGTACAAGTGAACTACCCAGGGGAGCCTTTACGCAGCCCCACATGTAACAGGACCCTCGGAGTTCGCTGTTCCTGAGCAAACCTAAACATAGCCCTAGCCATCATCGGAGACGAGTGAAAAATCAGGCCCCAGGAAATGTGTTGCGAGCCCCTTTGGACCATCCAAAAGTGCCCCCAAATGAAGGCTTTCGATACAAGTGAACTCCCCAGGGGAGCCTTTACGCAGCCCCACATGCAACTGGACAGTCCGGGTTCGATTTTTCGAACAACCCTAAATATATCACTAGCCGGCATGGGAGAAGACTGAAAACCCGGGCTCCAGAAAACGCGTTTCTAGCCCCTTTGGACCATCCAAAAGTGTCACCAAAGGAAGGCTTTGGGTACAAGTGAACTCCCCAGGGGAGCCTTTACGCAGCCCCACATGCAACTGGAACCTCCGGGATCGCTGTTCCTGAGCAAACCTAAAGGTAGCCCTAGCCGTCATCGGAGACGAGTGAAAAATCAGGCCCCAGGAAATGCGTTCCGAGGCCTTTTCGCCCATCCAAATGTGCCCCCAAAGGAAGGCTTTGGGTACAAGTGAACTCCCCAGGGGAGCCTTTACGCAGCCCCACATGCAACTGGACCCTCCGGGTTCGCTGTTTCCGAGCATCCCTAAACATAGCCCTAACCGGCATCAAAGACGACTGAAAAATCAGGCCACAGAAAATGCGTTCCAAGCCCCTTTGGACCATCCAAAAGTGTCACCAAAGGAAGTCTTTGGGTACAAGTGAACTCCCCAGGGGAGCCTTTACGCAGCCCCACATGCAACTGGAACCTCCGGGATCGCTGTTCCTGAGCAAACCTAAACGTAGCCCTAGCCATCATCGGAGACGACTGAAAAATCAGGCCCCAGGAAATGTGTTGCGAGCCCCTTTGGACCATCCAAAATTCCCCCAAAGGAAGGCTTTGGATACAAGTGAACTCCCCAGGGGAGCCTTTACGCAGCCCCACATGCAACTGGACCCTCCACGTTCGCTGTTTCTAAGCATCCCTAAACATAGCCGTAGCCGTCATCGAAGACGACTGAAAAATCAGGCCCCAGGAAATGCGTTGCGAGCCCTTTTCGCCCATCCAAAAGTGTCCCCAAAGGAAGGCTTTGGATACAAGTGAACTCCCCAGGGGAGCCTTTACGCAGCCCCACATGCAATTGGACCCTCCGGGTTCGCTGTTTCCGAGCATCCCTAAACATAGCACAAGCCGGCATCGAAGACGACTGAAAAATCAGGCCCCAAGAAATGCGTTGCGAGCCCTTTTCACACATCCAAAAGTGCCCCCAAAGGAAGGCTTTGGGTACAAGTGAACTCCCCAGGGGAGCCTTTACGCAGCCCCACATGCAACTGGACCCTTCGGGTTCGCTGTTCCTGAGCAAACCAAAACGTTGCCCTAGCCGTCATAGAAGACGACTGAAAAATCAGGCCCCAGGAAATGCGTTGCGAGCCCTTTTCGCCCATCCAAAAGTGCCCCCAAAGGAAGGCTTTGGGTACAAGAGAACTCCCCAGGGGAGTCTTTACGCAGCGCCACATGCAACTGGAACCTTCGGGTTCGATTTTTCCGAGCAACCCTTAATATATCCCTAGACGGCATGGGAGAAGACTGAAAACCCGGGCCCCAGAAAACGCGTTGCATGCCCCTTTGGACCATCCAAAAGTGTCACAAAAGGAAGGCTTTGGGTACAAGAGAACTCCCCAGGGGAGCCTTTACGCAGCCCCACATGGAACCGGACCCTCCGGGTTCGCTGTTCATGAGCAAACCTAAACGTAGCCCTAGCCGTCATCGGAGACGAGTGAAAAATCAGGCCCCAGGAAATGCGTTCCGAGGCCTTTTCGCCCATCCAAATGTGCCCCCAAAGGAAGGCTTTGGGTACAAGTGAACTCCCCAGGGGAGCCTTTACGCAGCCCCACATGCAACTGGACCCTCCGGGTTCGATTTTTCCGAGCAACCCTAAACATAACCCTAGCCGTCATGGGAGAAGACTGAAAACCCGGGCCCCAGAAAACGCGTTTCAAGCCCCTTTGGACCATCCAAAAGTATCACCAAAGGAAGGCTTTGGGTACAAGTGAACTCCCCAGGGGAGCCTTTACGCAGCCCCACATGCAACTGGACCCTCCGCGTTCGCTGTTTCTGAGCATCCCTAAACATAGCCCTAACCGGCATCGAAGACGACTGAAAAATCAGGCCCCAGGAAATGCGTTGCAAGCCCCATTGGACCATCGAAAAGTGCCCCCAAAGGAAGGTTTTGGGTACATCTGAAGTTCCCAGGGGAGCCTTTACGCAGCCCCATATGCAACTGGACCCTCCGGGTTCGCTGTTTCAAAGCAACCCTAAATATATCACTAGCCGGCATCGAAGACGACTGAAAAATCAGGCCCCAGGAAATGCGTTGCGAGCCCTTTTCGCCCATCCAAAAGTGCCCCCAAAGGAAGGCTTTGGGTACAAGTGAACTCCCCAGGGGAGCCTTTACGCAGCCCCACATGCAACTGGACCCTCCGGGTTCGCTGTTTCCGAGCATCCCTAAACATAGCACAAGCCGGCATCGAAGACGACTGAAAAATCAGGCCCCAAGAAATGCGTTGCGAGCCCTTTTCACCCATCCAAAAGTGCCCCCAAAGGAAGGCTTTGGGTACAAGTGAACTCCCCAGGGGAGCCTTTACGCAGCCCCACATGTAACAGGACCCTCCGAGTTCGCTGTTCCTGAGCAAACCTAAACATAGCCCTAGCCATCATCGGAGACGAGTGAAAAATCAGGCCCCAGGAAATGTGTTGCGAGGCCCTTTGGACCATCCAAAGTGTCACCAAAGGAAGGCTTTGGGTACAAGTGAACTCCCCAGGGGAGCCTTTACGCAGCCCCACATGCAACTGGACCCTCCGGGTTCGCTGTTCCTGAGCAAACCTAAAGGTAGCCCTACCCGTCATCGGAGACGACTGAAAAATCAGGCCCCAGGAAATGCGTTCCGAGGCCTTTTCGCCCATCCAAATGTGCCCCCAAAGGAAGGCTTTGGGTACAAGTGAACTCCCCAGGGGAGCCTTTACGCAGCCCCACATGCAACTGGACCCTCCGGGTTCGCTGTTTCCGAGCATCCCTAAACATAGCCCTAGCCGGCATCGGAGATGAGTGAAAAATCAGGCCCCAGGAAATGCGTTGCGAGCCCTTTTCGCCCACCCAAATGTGCCCCCAAAGGAAGACTTTGGGTACAAGTGAACTCCCCAGGGGAGCCTTTACGCAGCCCCACATGCAACTGGACCCTCCGGGTTCGCTGTTTCAGAGCATCCCTAAACATAGCCCAAGACGGCATCGAAGACGAATGAAAAATCAGGCCCCAGGAAATACGTTGCGAGCCCTTTTCGCTCATCCAAATGTGCCCCCAAAGGAAGGCTTTGGGTACAAGTGAACTCCCCAGGGGAGCCTTTACGCAGCCCCACATGCAACTGGACCCTCCGGGTTCGATTTTTCCGAGCAACCCTAAATATACCACTAGCCGGCATGGGAGAAGACTGAAAACCCGGGCCCCAGAAAACGCGTTGCAAGCCCCTTCTGACCATCTAAAAGTGCCCCCAAAGGAAGGCTTTGGGTACAAGTGAACTCCCCAGGGGAGCCTTTACGCAGCCCCACATGCAACTGGACCCTCCGGGTTCGCTGTTTCCGAGCATCCCTAAACATAGCCCTAGCCGGCATCGATGACGACTGAAAAATCAGGCCCCAGGAAATGCGTTGCGAGCCCCTTTGGACCATCCAAAAGTGCCCGCAAAGGAAGGCTTTGGATACAAGTGAACTCCCCAGGGGAGCCTTTACGCAGCCCCACATGCAACTGGACCCTCCGGGTTCGATTTTTCCGAGCAACCCTAAATATATCCCTAGCCGGCATGGGAGAAGACTGAAAACCCGGGCCCCAGAAAACGCGTTGCAAGCCCCTTTGGACCATCCAAAAGTGTCACCAAAGGAAGGCTTTGGGTACAAGTGATCTCCCCAGGGGAGCCTTAACGCAGCCCCACATGCAAATGGACCCTCCAGGTTCGCTGTTTCCGAGCATCCCTAAACATAGCCCTAGCCGGCTTCGGAGATGAGTGAAAAATCAGGCCCCAGGAAATGCGTTGCGAGCCCTTTTCGCCCATCCCAAAGTGCCCGCAAAGGAAGGCTTTGGGTACAAGTGAACTCCCCAGGGGAGCCTTTACGCAGCCCCACATGCAACTGGACCCTCCGGGTTCGCTGTTTCCGAGCATCCCTAAACATAGCCCTAGCCGGCATCGAAGACGAATGAAAAATCAGGCCCCAGGAAATGCGTTGCAAGCCCCTTTGGACCATCCAAAAGTGCCCGCAAAGGAAGGCTTTGGGTACAAGTGATCTCCCCAGGGGAGCCTTTACGCAGCCCCACATGCAACTGGACCCTCCGGGTTCGCTGTTGCTGAGCAAACCTAAAGGTAGCCCTAGCCGTCATCGGAGACGAGTGAAAAATCAGGCCCCAGGAAATGCGTTGCGAGCCCTTTTCGTCCATCCAAAAGTGCCCCCAAAGGAAGACTTTGGGTACAAGTGAACTCCCCAGGGGAGCCTTTACGCAGCCCCACATGCAACTGGACCCTCCGGGTTCGCTGTTTCCGAGCATCCCTAAACATAGCCCTAGCCGGCATCGGAGATGAGTGAAAAATCAGGCCCCAGGAAATGCGTTGCGAGCCCTTTTCGCCCATCCAAATGTGCCCCCAAAGGAAGACTTTGGGTACAAGTGAACTCCCCAGGGGAGCCTTTACGCAGCCCCACATGCAACTGGACCCTCCGGGTTCGCTGTTTCAGAGCATCCCTAAACATAGCCCAAGACGGCATCGAAGACGAATGAAAAATCAGGCCCCAGGAAATGCGTTGCGAGCCCTTTTCGCTCATCCAAAAGTGCCCCCAAAGGAAGGCTTTGGGTACAAGTGAACTCCCCAGGGGAGCCTTTACGCAGCCCCACATGCAACTGGACCCTCCGGGTTCGATTTTTCCGAGCAACCCTAAATATACCACTAGCCGGCATGGGAGAAGACTGAAAACCCGGGCCCCAGAAAACGCGTTGCAAGCCCCTTCTGACCATCCAAAAGTGCCCGCAAAGGAAGGCTTTGGGTACTAGTGATCTCCCCAGGGGAGCCTTTACGCAGCCCCACATGCAACTGGACCCTCCGGGTTCGCTGTTCCTGAGCAAACCTAAAGGTAGCCCTAGCCGTCATCGGAGACGAGTGAAAAATCAGGCCCCAGGAAATGCGTTCCGAGGCCTTTTCGCCCATCCAAATGTGCCCCCAAAGGAAGACTTTGGGTACAAGAAAACTCCCCAGGGGAGCCTTTACGCAGCCCCACATGCAACTGGACCCTCCT